>NC_083844.1:3863015-4423319 GCF_015708825.2 Lethenteron reissneri | reverse complement strand
CTAATACATTCATCCCGTTATATGCAATTCGCGTCATGAAAACAATCTGCGGCATTAGAAGACTATTCCCTCTGCATCACCTTCCCTCCCAGTCCTATAATCCCGTGTATATCTATTTATGGATGATTACGGGGCAGGCAACCATGATGGCGATGACTTGAGACATACTTACATGTTCTCTCCGTGAAGTGACTGATATAGTATTGTTGCCGGGATGTAGATTGTCACTGAAATAATATAATTCCTTCCAGGCACCAGACCAGTAAATGTAACGCTCTGTGGTAATGTTGTCCTGGTCTGAGATTGGATATTTGTCCGTCTTGACGCTCTTTAAGGAGGCGATATAGTAGAACAGGTCAACAGAGGAACATGTTCCATGACACTGTTATGGTGGTCGCATTCTTGGCAATGGTGCTGACATTGACATTGGCTGGCACTGTGAAAAAAAAATGCAGATTTTGATGACAAATTGTTACACCAACAGTTTCCCTTTGACCATACCTCACAACGCTGGTCAGTGCGAGTCAGTGAATACTAGAGGGTGGGGGTGCATAGAAGTACAGTGATCCCTTGCTTAATGCACTGGATGCATCCCTGAAGAGTGCTGCGTTAAACTAAAGCCACGTCAAGCGAAGAATTATCGTTCAAATAATCACATTTACACTGTAAAATAATCAGCTTGCAGGCCATCCCATGGGGGAACAAGTGAGGGCATGACGCCACGCAACCATATCGTTCTGCGTACTGTATCACTGCACTGTATGACTTATGGCGCAGCTCAGAAAGTAGTTCGTCGTCGAACAATCGGCAACTGGGTTACAACAGCGCGCATTCCGTGTTATAACAGTGTACGTTCCACGTTATAACAGCGTGTGTTCTGCTTTACAATGGTGCGCGATCTACGTCACAATGGCGCACGTTCTGCGTTATAAAGGCGTGCATTCCGCATTATAACAGGTATGCGTTCCGCGTTATAATGGTGCACGTTCCGCTTTACAACGGTGCGCGTTCTGCATTATAATAACGATGCAAATTCCACGTTATAATAATGGCACGCATTCCGCATAATTACGCACATTCCGGTATTATAATAATGGCGCACATTCCGCGTTATAATGGCGCACATTCTTCGTTATAGTAACGGCACACATTCCGGGTTATAATAACGGCGTGCGTTCTGCGTTATAATTACGGTGCACATGCGCGTTGTGTGACAAAACATGTTAAGCGAGAACTTACTGGACAGTACAACAATCGTTTGCTGCACTGCCAGCTGCTGCATTATGCAAACCCGTTTCAAAGGAAATTTTAAAAAATTATCCCATACAATATCAGTTAAACATAATGATCGTCATCATATTAACGAAATGTGTCGGACCTCGCATACAATATGTGTTGAGGCAGCATAACGAAGGGCATAAGACAAATACGATGTGTAAAAACAACAGTAGGAGCTTGCGACTGTTCTTTCTGTTTTTAGTTATGCTGTTGTACACTACAATACAATTTACATTTATATAGCATCTAGATGCAACCGCATATGCAAATGCTTCACATGGAAAAAACATTGTTTTAGCTCCATGCTTGTAAAAACAAGTAGGGCTTTAAGTCTTGACTGGAACAAGGAAAGCAGATTTCAACGCGTTCGAAGTTTCAAGGGAGAGAGACAATTCCAGACATTTGAGAGCAGAAGCCGGGAAGAAGCGACCTCCACCATGGAAATGAAGGTTGACAACTGTGGGCTTTGTAAGATGAAGGCCTTCATTGTGGGGGTGGTGAAAATGTCCCAAAAGGTTAAAGTGAGATGAGAGGAGAAGTATGGAGGGACAAGAGCATAAAATCGTCTTTTAAAAAACAATAATTGCAATCTTAAAAGTGGATCTGAGACCAGACAAGAAACCAGTGCAGTGAGCGTCGGAGTGCTGCTGTGATATGACATATTTTTAATGTACTGGTGAGGAGGCTATGCAGGGGCATTCTAAATCCATCAGTAACCTTCTTGGTTCATTCGGTAAAGTCACGTAGAAGGAAAGTAATAAAAGAATAAAAATAAAACATAATAAAATAATTATCACCACGTTTCGGCTACAACCAAGCAGCCGTCTTCAGGTGAAGAATGATACACTGCCAAGCTTCGAGCTTATATATAAGCTGGGTTGGAGGTGGAAGAAGAGCGCCTTGACAAAATAATTAGCATATCAAGAGGAATATAGCATATTCATGGGAAATGCGTAGGAGGTGGGCAGGGGGGTTCAAAGTCATATTATGCCCATGCATTATGCAGGATTAGCAGCATCAAAGGGAGGGGTAGGGGGTAGCATTAACAAAGGGAGGGGATGTTAATAGTATTTAGAAGCAATGAAACATGCCAATGAGAGAGCGGTTGAAGGAGACCCGCAGCGGAGCAAATAATGCATTCCCTGTGGAGAACACAAGATACACAGTCAATGCCAGTGAGTGGACTGCGGTCTGAAAGTCACCGTAAACGTGAACAACAATCAGTTAAGATCCGAAATGGTTTATTACGTCCTTCCAATGATTGCTGAGCCAGAATCCATCTTCTCGGTTGAAATTGTCTCTGTGTTTGTATATGTGGATCGCCTCATGAACGAATCTCTCATGGTAGCCAGATGGCTTGCAGAGAACCTCTGTCTTGGAGAAGTCAATGTCATGTGAGCCCACTGAATTGTAACAGTGATCTGTCACGGCTGAGGTGTTTGTCCTACCGTGTTTCAGGTCTGCATTATGTTCACGGATGCGGTCCGAGATATGTCGTTTGGTTTCTCCATTGTAACTGCTACCACAGAGGCAACTTTGTTTGTAGACACCAGGGTACTGTATGTCTGGAACCACGTCTT
Organism: Lethenteron reissneri; assembly: GCF_015708825.2. Lineage (NCBI taxonomy): Eukaryota > Metazoa > Chordata > Hyperoartia > Petromyzontiformes > Petromyzontidae > Lethenteron > Lethenteron reissneri. The sequence continues at coordinate 4,420,461 of NC_083844.1, read as the reverse complement.
TTACAGACGGGACCAGATCATGGATTTTATGTACTGTGTTGAATCGGACCTGGATCTTGTGTTTAATCAGGATTTTGGAGATCTTTTTTGTGACCCCAGCAATGTAGGGTAAGGTGATGGTTTTGAAAGGCTCCTCAACAGGATCCTTCTTGATGGTTGGAGTGATGGCTTTACAGATTGTGTAGTCGGAGTAACCATTAGCCTTAAGAGCTTGGCGTACGTGTTTGAGTTCACTGGCAATGTGTTCCTGGTCGGAGATGCATTGGGCTCTATGGTATAGAGTCTTGATGAGGGAGTTCTTCTGGGATGGATGGTGGTGGGAATCCGGTTTTAGGTAAGCATCCGTATGGGTGGCTTTCCTGTAGACAGAATGGCTCATTGAACCATCAGTACTCCTTTTAATTAGGACATCCAAAAAGGGTAGCTTGCCATCTTTTTTGACTTCCATGGTGAATCTGATGGCTGGGTGTATGGAATTGATGTGGTCGAGGAATTGGTCTAGAGCAGGCCGGCCATGTGGCCAGATGACAAAAGTGTCATCTACGTACCTCTTCCATAAGGTTGGGCGTAGAGTGGCAGTCTGGATGGCGTCAGAGCAACACGCAACAACAAGGAACGGTAACAATCAACGGAAGGGAAGAGTCTTGGATCTGGTATGTGATGCCGGACCATTCCTTGCATGAACAGGGGACTCTGCTGACAGCAATCCAGGCAGGGTTGGAAGAGCGGCGGAATCGACATCCCTTGCCGCAGGTGAAGGCCCAGCCAGTGCAGGATCACCTCTGTCCAGTTGGCTCAGGGCCGCCGAGTCTGTGGGAGGCAAAACAGGCCCCTTCGTAGGTTCAACAGGCAAGAGGGCAGCTTGCCGAACACATCAGACACATTCAAGGCAACCTTTGGGGATGATGGATCGATGCGAGGGGCAAAGAAAGGTTTCAACTGCGAAGTGTGGACATACCAACGGCACGACCCTGCCTGGATGTGTGCGCACTGGGGACTAGATACTTCGATCAATTCCACAGAACCTTGCCAAGGTCTGTGCAGCTTGGGAGAGGTCCCGACGGGCACCTGTGGGCAATGGAGCCAGGCCCGGTCCCCTACAGCCCATGGCATTGCGCATTGGGAGTGCCGAGCACACCGCTCGTTATGGGCCTGGGTTTTAGACGTGGCAATCCGTGCCGCATCTCGCGCCTCCGTGACGCGGCGAACCGTGTTGCAAACGTATTCGGGGAGAGTCTGCGCGGACTCCTTAGCGCACACACCCAACTGCACATCAACAGGTGGCACGTTATCACGCCCATACATGAGGAAAAAGGGTGAGTACCCAGTGGACGCATGCAGTGCCATCTGGTAGGCAGAGAGCACCCCAGAGATGTACAAATCTCAATCGGCCTGCTTCTCGCTAACTGTATGGCAGAGCATAGCCGACAGGGTACGGTTCAACCGCTCAACCATCCCATCCGTTTGCCGGTGGTAGGTGAAGTACGTACTTTCCTGGTGCCCAATGCATCACACAAATTACGCAACAACTTAGACGAGAAGTTGTGGCCTTGATCCGTAAGCAGCCGTTCGGGCTCGCCCTTGTCCATCACGTACCCGTACAGAAATGCCTCCATGATAGTCGACGCCGACTGATCAGGCAAGGGCCAAGCCACCGACCACCGCGAGAAATATTCCACACCCACCAACAGAAATTTGTTACCCCGGGTGGATGGGGGAAAGGGCTCGAGGATGTTCAGCGTCACCAGCTCGTTAATGTGCGTCACCTGGATCAATTTCAAGGGCGGAATATAACCCCGTTTTGGCAGCTTCCGACAATTGCACTCGGAACAAGCCTGTATGTCCTTGGCGATATCAGTCGTCATGCCATGCCAAAAATAGTCCAGCTGTAACGTGAGCAAGGTTTTCTGCACGCCAAGATGTAACAACTTCTCGGCATGCAGTACTCGAGTTAATTCATACCGAAGCAGGACAGGAACCACCATGCGCCAATGGCTCAGCAAATCATCCCTCCACATCAACTACCCATCCCAGAGGGCCGCATGCGGGGAATCGTCCGCAGACGAGGACACCCGCGGCCTGCCCACCTGACCTCGAAACGAAGTCAATGATTCGTTCAACAGTTGCTCACAGACCCATACCAAATGCGACAAGCTCAACACCCCGTCAGCTGGCTCAGGACAGGCCGGGCATGTGAAATCCGCCATCGCGGACATGACCAGCCGAAGGGTCTGAGAGGGGCGCGTGCACCAATTAGTGCCCGAGGTGCACGCACAAGAGGATCCCTGCAGTAATCGGGAGAGCGCATCCGCATTACCATGACGAGAACCTTTAAGGTACCGTATATCAAACGAGAATTTCTGCAATTTCTCCAACCACCGCGACAACTGGCCAGAGGGCTGTTCGATCTTCAAGGAATATTGCAAGGCGCCATGGTCCGTGCGCACCAGAAATGTTCTGCCGTACAGGTACGGCCAATATTGGCGAACAATATGAACAATCGCCAATAACTCCCTACAGGTTAAACAATAGCGGGTTTCAGTCGACGAGAGAACGTGGCTCGTATATGTCACCACACACTTGACGCTATTTTTACACTGGGATAGGACGGCACCAATGCCTGTATCACTGGCGTCCATGTCCAGAATAAAGGGCAAAGAGAAATCGGGGCAACCAAGCGTCGGCACAGTCGACAATCGATCGCGAAGGTCCCGGAATGACGCCTCCTCCTCCGGTCCACACTTGAACCTTTGATTTTTTGCCATGAGGAGGTGCAGCGGTCTAGCGATAGTGGCGAAATCCGTCACAAATCGACGGTAGTAGGACGCGAACCCGGCAAACCGTCGTACCTCCCCCACCGAGGTGGGGGTCGGACAGTCCTGGACGCACAACGTCTTGTCCGGGTCCGTGGCAACACCGTTCGAGCTGACATGTCCCAAATAACGCACGGAGCGTTGCAAGAGGTGGCACTTTTTAGGTTTGAATTTGAGATTTGCAGAACGCATCATGTCGAAAACAGCCCTCAATCTCTGAAAGTGTTCCTCGAACGTACGACTGAACAAAATGACGTTGTCTAAGTATATCAGACACGTGTCCCATTGTAACCCAGTCAACACCAGTTCCATCAACAACTGGAACGTAGCGGGAACAGCGTTCATTCCCATGGGAAGACGGTTAAATTGGAATAACCCCTGAGGCCTACGGAACGCCGTCTTTTCCTTTGACGAATCGTCGAGGGGAAGTTGCCAAAACCCAGAGGAGAGATCGAGGGTGGAAAAGTATTGTGCTCGCGACAAGGCATCGAGGGAGTCATCCATCCGTGGCAGAGGGTACGCATCTGCCACCGAAACCTTATTAAGCTTCCGGAAATCAACGCAGAAGCGGAGGCTACCATTCTTTTTCTTTACGAGGACAATGGGAATGCCCCACGGGCTATTCAACGGAGAGATAATGTCAGCGGCCAGCATGTCATCCACCGCGCCAAGTACATGGTCCCTCTCCTAGGGACTTAGTTGGTGCGGATTCATCCGTATAGAGCTCGCCCCCCCCAGTATCAATTTGTTGAGACAACAGTGAAGTGCGCCCCAAGTCGAAATCGTTCTTGCTGAAAACGTCGAAGTAATCGGACAAGAGCGCCCGAAGCACGCTTCGTTTATGCGTGGTCAAGGACGAATTTTCCTGATACAACTCGGCGATTCAAACGATCGTCGGACGTCCCACGAGGCTCAATCGCTGCCGCAGACCATAAACGCAGTAGTGGCATGAGCCAGGACCATGCCAGCCGCAACCAAAACAGCCTTCCGACCCCCTGTTCAAAACTTGCAAAAACGGGGGTTTACCCGGCTGGATGATCATCTGGGCCCCAACCAGCGCAAGACCCTTGGTAGCGGTGTTAGATGGGGACAGCAGCACGCCCGTTGTCACGTCCATCCCGCGGAATTGTTTACAGTAACGCAATGGGATGAGCATTTTGGCGCCCGGAGGAATTTCCACCAAGATATCGGCAAGCGCCTGCACTAGAACGTCCGGCGCAGGATGACTCAACGGGGACGGCAAGAAAAAAATCTTACGCCCCACAGGCAGCTCAATGCAGCCCTGATCAACGAGGATCTTAACCGGCATTTGACAGAGAAAATCGGTACCCAACAAACAAGGCACTGCCAATGACCTGGAAATCAAAACCGTTCCCGATGCCACAACATTCCCGATAGAAACATGCGCTTCGACCTGACCCACAATGCCAATACTATCCCCGTTGGCAGCAATACACACATCGAAAGCCGGCCGCACGCACAAAAGGAGGTGGAATATGACATCGGAGATGATAGTGGCCAACGCACCCGTGTCCACCAATATCTGCACGTCCACCCCTTGAATAGAGCCCGGCACCATAGAGGACCCCGTCACGGCCACTACCACATGGCGTGCCAACTTTCTCCATTGAGTAACCGTACGAGGCGAACCGCCTGTGGCCCTATGTGAGCCCCGGACATATGAATCATGCCCGATCAAAGATGCATGAGGTGACAAAGCTTGCCGGGTATCTGATGCATACCAACTTGCCTGGCTTTGGTCACAGCTCAACGACGTGGCAGCTGCAGAGGTGGGGATCTGGGAAGAAGCGGATGGAGGGGACATCTCCGACAGTCCCGTGCAAAGTGGCCTGGGCCAGCCACACCAAAAGCACGCCATGCCGGCTCGCCAGTCGGCCCCACCGACGTCCCGGAGCGGCGCCGACGAAGCACCCGAACGCGCCTCGGTCCCCCTCCTCGGAACCCAGTGGCCCACATCGGCCACCAGGTCGCCGGTCCCCACGTCGTCCGGAGTGCGGACAACCCGTGATGGTACCCATCCCATAGGGTGAACGTCCACAGCTGGGTCCCCTGTCCAGGTGGCTATTTGCTCACAGTGGCGCAAGTTGAACTGGGCGTCGAGACATTTGGCGGCCAACCGGGAAGTAAGTGGCTCATGGCCACACACCGGCATCGGAATGCCGAGTTCCTTGGATAGCTCCAACATCTTGCCCAGGTTGAGGGGGTCGAGCATGTCAGGCTTAGCTTCAGGGTAGGCAGCCTTCACTAGTGCCACCAGGGCGCCACGGTAGGCAATGGGAGATTCATCCGCACGACGCTGACGCTGCACAAGCTTCTCAGCGAGAATCGAGTGGAATACCGCGAGCGATGTCATCGAGGAGCATAGGCAAGGCCTCCAACGCCTCTTCCTCCGTCCATTGGACGGAGCGAAAAGCAGACTTGAAGCGCCAAGTGAAAGCGCTCCAGTCCCCTCCCACTCTGAATTATTTTATGTTCGGAAGACGATGGTTGCGCCCCGCGCCGCTGTCCCCACCGGGCCCAGCATCCCGCGCCCGCGTTCCACACTGCGCCTCTAAAATGGCGGGCTCCTGCATCGTCTTGCCGCATGGCCACAATGGCAGACAGCCTTCCCAAGGCCGCTTTGGCGGCCGATGCTTGAATGAGGGGACCCTCCGAGATCACCCGAGGGGGGCCCTGCTCGTCACCACTCGGAAGCGTTCCATGCGGACGTCCTGGCGCTGCGGACGGCACGACCAGCGTCATCAGGTTGAGCAGGACGGCACGCAGTGAGTCAATCTGTTCCGCCACATGCCAGGGCTCCGGGGATGAAGACGGCCTGGCACTGACCACCATCTCCGGCACCTTAGCAGAGCCGACCATAGTTGCCGCGTCCGGGCCCCCCTCTCCCAGGATCGCCAAGTCCTGGGTGAGTGAGTCGTCGTCGGAAGACGGCGTAGGTGAAATTTTTTCTTGAGATGCTTGGACTTGTCGTCCACGTCAAGAATCACTTCTGACCCCAATTGTGATAAAGCAGGTCGACGAGAAGCGAGGTGTCTCCGTCTGCTTATTTCTTCGTTATCTGGACGCTCGTGTTCTGCTCTCTCAGTCGTTCCACGGCGTGTCGCGTGAGCTGGCGTCCGGCTCTCGCGCCGCCCTCTCGCTCTCACTTCTCCGCTCCCGCACACCGCTGGCAAACGGCGTGTTGGGAGCCGTTTCCTCATCGCCATGTGGCCAATGGCTCGTGGAGACCTGCGACGTGGCCCAGCTTCCAGCTCTCACCAACTGACCCTGAGCCCATTCCGGCTCTCCCTTATATCCCCTTCCCGCATCACCCAGACTTCGCCCTTCACCACACCCCTTAAGAACTTTCCAGATAATACCACCCCCTAGCGTCCGCGGGCTCCGCCCTTGAACCCTGCCCCAGATGGTTCGTGTCGCCTGGTTGGCTTAGGGACTAGGGCAGCGAAGCCCCAGCATACGCTCGCATTACACTTGTATTTGTTTTGTGGCGGCCTTTGAAGCCTGGTAGAGATTTCCCAAGAATATCATTATCAAACTTGTGCACCGGGGTTTTTTAAATGACCTTTTATGGATACTTCTTCGCCTGGTGTGGCTTGTGAGAGGCAGCTGCTGTTTGAGGGGTGGGGTTTGCATCACCCCCTTTGTGCCCCAAGCTACACTCCGATCGTATATTACAACAAAATTGGCGGAATTTATCTTAATATATTTTTTGGTAAATGGGGCATATATACAAGACGCTCCCGATGGAGTATGTGAGAAGGAGAGATCTTGAGTTAAAGCTTTCGTGACTGCAGGAATTTATATTCTTTGGGTCTTTCGGTAAATTAACGTAAATAAGTTCAAAGAAAATAACAAAAACTAACAAAAAACTATGACGTTTCGATTGCAACACAAGCGGTCGTCATCTGATGTCATCTGATGACGACCGTCGTAGTTTATTTTTTATTATCTTTGAACTTATCTATGTGACTTTAATGAAGGACCCAAAGAATATAAAGAGATGGCGAGTGAAAAAAGACAATGGAGTGAAATGCTTCACACGAAAATGCCAAGAAAAAAGAATGAGGAAGAGTAAGGCACGTCATGTACCACACGTCGTGTTCATATATAAGTCAACATTTATGTTTATATATATTTGGACGTATTGGCAGTAGACCCATTGCAGCATAATGCACCGGTCCTCATAAAACAGTCCTGACGTTGTTTTTATTGTCAGAGCGTGTTTGTTTGAATGTCCTTAACAAGTACGTGTGCGTAATGCAGACTTGATTCCTTGCAAAATGTATAATCAATCTGGTGTTTCAACAGATTAACATCTATTTTATTTGCATGAAGGATAAAACCTATTCTGATTTGTCATAGTCCTGACGATGTCGCTGTTACCCCTTGAGTGAGCTGCAGGACTCTCCATCAAAAGTTGCACTCAGATTCAGCAGCCGCGTCCCCCATTCGAGCGTGCGGTGGTGACACGAGTCGTAATCTTTTAATGCCACCGTTCGCCAAATAAATTATTCCGAAAATTAATCTAGGGACCGGCTGACCAAGTCTCTAAGGGCACAAGTAGTCCGGTCTTGCCTTTTTGGAGCACGGAGCAGTCGATTGTCATCAGGCTCGGCGCTGCTATATGGCAACAGACTGCAGAGCTTCGTGTTCAGCCCCGCTCACTTAACGTTCTGTCTTCCCACCACTTTGGCATCGCAAAAACCGATTTTGACACACCACCACGACCGGCAGTTTGCGAATCGCGGGAAAAGAAATAATAATTGCGCAAAAACGTGATTATATTATATACCGTGCACCGCCAGCGTACAGCCAATACATTCATGTAAACAGAAATGATTGTTACACGTACTCAAGCCCTTGCTCATGACATTGGAATGACATGGAATTGCAGATTTGAAAATACTTACAGGTTCTATCCATGACCACATCAGATCCTTGGGAGCAATAAAGATTTCTCGTCTCCACATATGCATAGTAGTTTGTGTCAGGAATCAGATTGGTGAATGTGATGCTACCCGTAGACAGCACATACGAGGACTGGTTTATGTTGTTATTGTCTTTCAAGCGAGCATTGTATGACAAACTGGAGGAAGGAACCTCCCACGAGAAGCTCATGCTTGTCATGGTCTTGCCAGTGATGGTCACATTGACTTTGGGTGGCACTGAGAAACATCATTAGAAAGTGGATTAGTAATATCGGCAACATTTTCACTGTTTTTCAAAATATAGCATTATTCGGTACATTTCGATTTCGCAGTTTACATTTCGTTTCGCTTTGAAGTGCATTCATGTCTTTTTTTTCGTTAACACGTTCTTACAATCAATTTCGTAAAGATATTTATTGGCCATGTATCGTGGTTCCGTACGTCACATTTTAGGGTGGTACTGAAACACGACCAGTGGGGAATAGCAAATGCATTCAGGGTGCAACAGAGTAAATCAAGTCACTGAGAGTCCTCAACTTCGATTGGTCAAAACGTGGAACAAAAGCAAAAAAAACAGTGTTACATTGCCCTATACTTTATCACGTGAATGTTTCTGGAACGTTGCTAGCCTGCATCATGTCATGTGTCAAGATAAATTACGTCAGATACATATTTTTGTGCATCCTTATTAATGCCAGTTTATCTTAAGTGACAAGGAAGTTCAATTTAATGTCTCTGTAGTTGTTACAGTCTGGGTAGTCCTCGCTATTAAAGTGGGGGGCCATCATAACAGTCTTCCAATCCTGTGGAACCCGTCCAGATGTCCAGAGTGTTGTAATGATGTCATATAGGGCAGTTTGCACACAAACGCCAACCTCCCTCAGCAGTTCGCTTGGGAGATCATCTCTGCCTGGTGAATTTCCTGGTCTCAAACTCTGGATCGCCTTCTGTACGTCCTCAACAGATGGCACCTCAGCCAGCCGTTCACAGGTTGTGACTACTTCTTCCAATATTTGAGGCATGGCAGTCCCAGAAGGGTCATCCCCACTTTTCCCAATTATGTTTTCTTAGCTGGGGGATTTCCCCTCTCCCAAGACCTCACAAAATAGTCAGAAAACCTGCAAATATGTTCCTAGGGTCGGAGATGTCATCACCATTTGTTTCCCATATTACAAACTATTGGTTTGTTCTATTTTAGAGAGAAAACTAGCACCCCACGTGCCCCTTTAGGACATAACCCCTCCCTTTCCTCCAACCAGCCAGGAAGCTAGCCAACAAACGTTTAATAATATACAGTAGTATTATATGATGGTACGAATGATATGGGAGTGATGCATATATCAGAGGTGTGGACTCGAGTCATGTGACTTGGACTCGAGTCAGACTCGAGTCATGAATTTGATGACTTCAGACTCGACTTGGACTTGCATAACAATGACTTTGTCCCACCTCTGAGGTGTGGACTCGAGTCATGTGACTTGGACTCGAGTCAGACTCGAGTCATGAATTTGATGACTTCAGACTCGACTTGGACTTGCATAACAATGACTTTGTCCCACCTCTGGCATATATGCGTACACACTTGCACAGACACTTCTAACAGCAGGGTTCCGGCCGTATGATGTTCAGACAGCTGTGTATGCGTGTGTGGCGGTAGTGTAGCGCAGGGGTCCCCCTGTTAGGAACCGGGCCGCATAGCAGGAAGTGAGCGGTGGGCGAGCGAGCGAAGCTTCATCTGTATTTACAGCCGCTCCCCATCACTCGCATTACCGTCTGGGCTCCGCCTCCTGACAGATCAGCGGCAGCATTAGATTCGCATAGGAGCGCGAACCCTATTGTAAACTGCGCATGCGAGGGATCTAGGTTGCATGCTCCTTATGAGAAGTTAGAATCCGACATTTATACTGGTAGGAACGACCTGGTTCCACCAGCCCACAGGGGATTATTGTGTCCGTCCGTCGTGCAGGGAGGGGCTGGGTGGGGAGAAAGGGGCTGGGTGGGGAGGGTTGGGAGGGGTTGGGTGGGGAGGGGCTAGGTGGGGAGCGGTTTTTACCCACTTTCACTTGCCTGGTGGTGTTACTCGATGACAATATTTTTGCTATCTTTTCTTGGATTTTCTGTTTGCACTTAGTCACAAATTCACTTTAAGATGTTTTTTGTTCATGTTTTTGTTTTTTGTTTGTTGCGGTTGCACCCGATTCAAGAGCTGAATGGCTCACAGGGCTATACCTAATAAATGAACTTGAACTTGAACTTGACGATGAGAGGACTTCAAAGGGCCAAACGATTACTAAATGTAATTGACGGGAAAATGTTTTCTTTATAAATAGCAACCGGCACATCCTTTGTACATAACCATCTGTATGTCCCCCACCCCCACCCTGCCAGCTAGCCAGCCAAGAAGGAAGCCAGCCATCCAGCTAGAAAAACTTTTGTTTTACAAATTGTGATAAGGAAATTAAAACTCTCTATTGCGGTGCCATCTCGCAGCCGGTCACTCACATGTGCTGTCGTACACGGTGGATGAGACGTTGCTTCCGCCAGTGCAGTTGACAGTTATGGCAATGCTGTAGTATCTGTTAGGCACCAGCCCCGTGAATGTGAAGTTGGAGGCACTCCCATTGATGGTGAAGGGGGAGTATGTGAATGTCGACTGATCGTACAATTGTAAGACGTAGCTGGTGGCGTCCACGCCGACCTCCGTCCACGTGACTGTGATCGTTGTTTCACTCCTGGCACTCACCTGCACTTCTTCAGTTATAATGAATGCACAAGTATCTTAATAAACAAAGCAATGACAATGACAAATAACAGTATTGTGTCAGTCCTCTGCTACTTAAAGCCCACCACCCCTGTGTCACAGGCATAAATAAAATCTGATGATTTTGGATTGGTGAAAGGGTCGGAGATAGAGCTATCACTGTCAAACGGATATTCATGGCCGGATATGAAAAAAACCGCACTGTAACCCCGGGGCCGGCCCAAGACACGCTGGTGGGACTACGTCGATCTGCTGGCCTGGGAACGCCTGTGAATTCCCCAGGAAGAGCTAGAGTATATGTATAGTAGTGTATAGTAGTGTATCGTATAGTAGTGTATCGTAGTGCAGTGTATAGTAGTGTATAGTAATGCAGTGTATAGTAGTGCTGAAGTATGTCGCCAGGGAAAGGGAAGTCTGGGCCGCTACTACTCAAGACGCTACCGCCACGACCCTCACCACGACAAGCGGACTGAGAAACGAACGAACTGTAACCAATGTTTAACAAGTTCTGGCCAGCTGTCCTCAGCCAGCAGTGGACGTCAGGGATCGTAATTGATTTATCGTCGCCTGAATAACATGTTGCGTCAGTAAACCCTACTCCAACCGACACAGCCAATTTAATGAAGTTGCCTCGTGATTACCGGTGCTTTGGAGAGCCAATGTCGCAATATTTCACTATTGGATATTGTTCGCTGATTCGCTGATAGTTACAGCCACCATCATTAGGCCGTTTCCACAATTCCTGAAACCGGCTGATTTTTCTGGTTACATCAGCGAACCGGCAAAGAACCCACTCGTTAAAATGCTTATACAACATGCGACAAAAAAATTAATGGGCCGCGTTGGGTGGTGGACGGCTTTTACGACACAAGTTTGGTCAGATAATTGCATGGCCCACTCCAAAAATACATGATAAATCGTATTGACTGCGGAAACCAGCGTGTTAGGTTAATACATTTCAACAATACGACGATCAGCATTGCATGAGTTGTCCACAAATATTTAATTAAATGTGCATCGTTTGTTTGATGCCATTGACATTTTCTTGGTTCTTTCGGAAAAGTCACGTAGATAGAAAATAAAAATTATAAAATAAAAAATAAATAGAAAATAATAAAAGCAAAAAACCCACGATGTTTCGATCGCAACACAAGCGGTCTGCATCAGGCGGAGAGAAAAAAAAACGCTCGTGTTGCGATCGAAACGTCATGGGTTTTTTTCTTTTTATTATTTTCAATTTATTTTCATTTTTTATTTTATTTTACTATCATATTTTTTCTATCTACGTGACTTTATCAAAAGAACCAAGAACATGAATTCCTGCAGTCACGAAAGTTTTAAGTCTAAATTTCTATTTAAAGTTCAACCTCAGTTCGACGTCAGCCATGAGGAGACTAACCTTTGATCTTTACAATCGATGACGCAGATGTTGTCAGTTACACAATTTATAATCAAGTTAATCAATTATCACATAAAACCGCGAACATTTTGCAAAGCACAAATAATACATATTCATTTTGACCTTAAATTTATTTGGTTTGTTGTTTTATATAACAAAAATGCTTTGCATACCAATCGCGATAGAACAATTTAACAAAACAGATTAAACACGTATCTTGGACCTTACCTTAAACGATATCTCATGGTTTTCCACACCACGACAACCTTAGGACAACTCCATTTTCACGAAGGCAATGCTTCCTCCATCATAAATACAAGGAGTTAATTGAAAATGTTAAACTGCATCTCGCACCATTAAGGAATCGCTCGCGCTGTGTTCTTGTCTTCAGGTCTCCTTGTTTCCTCTTGTGCTCATGTTCTTGTCTAGTTGCGTCTAGATCTCTCAGGGTCTCAAGAGTCTCTTTATCTCTGTGTTTATCTCTGCGTGCCTCTGTCTCCATTTTTTGCCTCCGATTATTCCCATGTCTGCTGTTTTCATTCTTTGCCTGCCCTCTCTGTGTTCATCTCTCACACATTCTCTTGTTGTCCCTCTGCGTCTGTCTGTCTCGTTTTCCCTATGCCTGTCTCTCTAGGCCTGTCTCAAAGGCGGCTGTGTACGATGATAGCCTCATCACCGACCCCATCATGTGCCATTCCGGCCTTCATAGGCGCTGCTACTCGCTAACAGCACTTTCCCCAACAGTTTGTTAAGTTAATACGGGGAATCTTTGTTTCTGCGTCTGTGTGCCCATCTCCTTCCCTCTCTCATTGTCTCCATGTCAGTGGCGTATTAGCTACATCAGCTCAGGGGGTGCGGAAATCGATCAGGTGGGGCCCCAAATAGTGCGATTGTCTCTTCGCACGGTGGCACATAGAGGCTATTCGATATCGTAGCTCTTTTTGTCCTAACCACATCGTAATTACACTCACGTTGTCTCAAATATTTAACGCCGTAGGGGCGCTCCGTCTTTGCAAAATGCATTCACTGCAGCTCCGTAGTGCTTCTTTGCAATATAATTGTCGCGTATCTAATGAAATAAATATCCCAGAAACGGAGCTCTATTGTGAAAGCATTTTCATGAAAATATATTGAAACCGCAATTGGCATTGTTATCGAAAACAAATCTTATTGTGGTTGTCAAGAGGGCCCCAACTCATAGCTTTGGCTACCAGGGGGCCAAGGCGACCCCTGCCCCCACGCTAGGCGCCATGGTGGCTAGTATATATTAACTACCTCACCTGCTATTATGAGGTCGTGGGTTTCATCCCGACCATGACGCCTGTATATTTGGAGTTTGAATTCTCTCTTCTCGTGGGCGTGTGTATTTTTCAACCTGGTCCTCCGGTTTTTCCCTCCACATTTAGGATCAACATTAATGCATTTAGAGTATTTTGCTGCTGCTTTAAATTTACACGTTGAGCTATAATTTGTGATAGCCAGGTCACTTCTGAAAAAAGAGCGATATAGCTCAATGGGCCTTACCTGGTAAATAACAAACAGTTTTTCGCTTATAGTTACGCTACTGCTCTGTGCGTGTCCTATCTGTTTGGCTAGCATATTGTCTTTGTTTGTGTTCTATCCCTTTGGCTCGTCTGTGTGTATGTTATCTGTTTGGTTCGCATATTTTATCTGTGTGTGTGTCCTATCTGTTTCGCTAGCATCTTGTCTGAGCGTGTCACTGTATATCTCCATCTCTCGGATCCTCCTTCTCCGCGTTTGCCCCAAAATATATTTTGTTTCGCTGACCGTGAGCACATGAAATGGCGAGGCGATGTTTTACAGGGCAATCAATGGTTGCAGGGCTTACCTGATATCTGACAACCATTTGCAACTCTTGCAACCTAGGGCAACAACAACCGCACCATTAAAATGTAGCATGCATCATTGTAACGTCAGCTTGTTAATAACGAATTTACTCACCGATACTGTCATATTCATAATAACGTTTTTTTGGGTTTAGATCACGTAAGTATAAATGTGTCGTTAACCCGCCACCACCCAACACAGCCAATTAGTAAGGTTTGCCACAAAAAGTTTGTCAAAAAATTTAATCGATGCTGTAATCACCAGCGAAATTTCACAGTACTCTAATTGCAAATGTTATGGATTTATCCTCCAACACACCAGTGTGCTTAAGTAGTAACTAATAGGCACGTTTTGTGTGTCAAACTTTACTAATTGGCTATGTCGGGCGGTGTGAGGTTAATGACGCATTTATACTTACGGGATCTCACCCAAAAACATTTATTAACAATACTGTAATTTCCATCAGATGTATTGCCATTGTTTATCATCGGCACCATGTTACAACAATTAAGCATCTAATTATAACTTCGCAGACCAGTGCAACTCTTCGTGTCAGAGCAGCCAATGGCAACGGATGCCACCGAGCTACTTCCGATCTCTTCAAGCGATCTCTATTTTACACAGCAGGGGGCAGCACTTTCACACACCCCTGCCACAGAGCATCATTTGTGATGGGAGCAGAGTAGAATAAGTCAGGTATGGACCTATTATTTGGGTATTTCGGTAAAGTCACGTAGATAGGTTTCTTCCTGATGACGAACGCTTGTGTTGCAATCGAAACGTTGTAGTTTTTTTTGTTATTTTTAGTTTTTTTCTTTGAACCTCTCCGTGACTTTACTGAAAGACCCAAATAATTTTAATTCCTGCAGTCACGCAAGCTTTAAGTCAATGTATGGACCTGTCTGAGGCTCAATAATTTGGTTTAATGTGATCTTTCCAGATCTGGCTGCGGACTTTAAGGTCAGATTCTTTTTTCCAATTTTACAATACATTTTTGTTTCTCAAGGAGTATGCTTTTGTACTCGGAGGGCTAAGGTAGTTCTAAAAGTGGTGAGAGTTCAGATTTATAACATGAACAGTGTGGTGGTATTGTAGCGCAGTCTATGAAGCACCTCTCGGTTAGCACGGTTGGCTATGTACGGTGTGAAATAAGTTCACCATACATACACATACGAAGCAAGATCGAGTGATAGAATGTGTGCACAGGGCATTGAAAGAGACGAATTCCTTTGGATATTAGCGCAATTGGTTACATATGGAGCAAAAGAAGTTCAACATATATACTTAACAGAGAATTTAATGGGGCGGTCGTCGTTAAAAGTGAAATAAATGCGGCTGAGAGCGATATGAATCTGTGTTACAAATCAGAATAAGAATATTTATGTGTACTGGACGAATCCGATGAAATCTAAGCTCTTTTTCACAGATGTCGGGCAATTAACCGAGAGGTGCTTCATAAGCACGATATGAGTGTAAAGCATAGTAGAGGTAATCAAATAACTTTGATTTTTTTTTTACAAATAAAAATGAACTTCTTTCTTATTTTACCAGGTAAAGACCACTGGGCTATTAGCTTCTTTTTCAAAAGCGACCTGTCCAGAAATGATAGCTCAACGAAGTGGCTTATCATATGGACATTTACAGTAGCACAATAATCTAAATAATCTAAACGCATGTTTATAAAAGTGGAAAAAAAACCGTAGGACCCAGAGAAAAAAATCCACATGACCATGGGAAAAAACTTCAAACTCCAAATATGCATGCATCAGGGTGGGAATTGAACCGACAGGAGAGGAAAATAACATCACACCACCCAAACGACCGTGGCACTGTAATAGAGCGATAAAGTCGAACACCCGACGAAATTACCGATCCGAGATTTGCCCACAGATGAAATAAAGTGGGCGTGGTGTTAGTCGAAGGGGCGTGTCAATGGCCAAATATTGTTGTGGCTCGTGAATCCAGGCTAATTGTAATCGATTCTGCTGAGTCGATCTAGCACCCAGCCCAAAGTTGCTTGGGCAGCCATCCTGAAATTATACGATTTTATCTTAAACTAGCAGGAAGTACCCGGCTTTGTGCGGGGGGGGGGGAAATATTTTTCAAAACGTGCCTTTTCTTAAAAACATAATACATACGTACACAAATACTCTATTGTGAAAAAACGGTATTGCATTAGTCTGTCCATTTGTCCGTCAGCAAATTTATAATAGGCTTGCAGAAGTGCTGAATTAAAAAGTAATATAAAGTGGGGGGTAAATAGTTGATCTAAAAGGTTTCAAAAAATTGTAGACACACCCCCCACCCGCTAAAAAAATATTTTACCCCCCTGTATATACAATGGAGTCAGTAGTATCTAGTGACTCTTATCTATTGACTATATCAGTATCTACTGACTCTATTGTAGTATCTGCTGACTCTGTAGTTGTATCTACTGACTTTACAGTAGTATCTATTGAGTAAAGTAGTATATACTGACTATAGCAGGATCTACTGACTGTATAGTATCTAGTAACTGTAGTATTATCCACTGATTCTACAGTAGTATCTACCGACTCTATAGTAGTATATACTGAATGTATAGTAGTATCCACTGACTATAGTTGTAACTGCTAACTCTATAGTAGTATCTGCTGACACTATATTAGTATTCACCGACTCTCTAGTAGCATATACCGACTCTATAGGAGCATCTACCGACTCTATAGTAGTATCTACCGACTCTATAGTAGTACCTACTGACTCTACAGTAGTATCTAATGACTATATTAGTACTCTAGAGTAGTGTCTACTGATTATAGTAGTAACTACTAATTATATAGTAGTATCTGCTGACTCTATAGCAGTAGCTACTGACTCTATAGTCGCATATACTGACTGTCGTAGTATCTACTGACTATACAGTTGTATCTACTGAGTCTACAGTAGTATCTATTTACTGAAGTAGTATATACCGACTCTACAGTAGTATCTATTGACTCTATAGTAGGATCAACTAAGTCTACAGTAGTCTCTACTGACTGTAGTAGTATCTACCGACTCTACAGAAGTATATATTGACTCTATAGTAGTATCTACCGACTCTACAGTAGTAACTACTGACTCTATAGTCAAATCTATCGACTCCACAGTAGTATGTACCGACTCTATCGTCTGTAATAGTATCTAGTGACTCTACAATAGTATGTACTAACTGTAGTAGTTTCTACCGAGCCTATAATAGTATCTACCGACTCTATTGAAATATCTACTAACTCTACAGTAATATCTACAGCCTCTATAGCAGTATCTACAAACTCAACAGTAGTATCTACTGACTCTATAGTAGTATCTACTAACTCTACAGTAGTATCTACAGCCTCTATAGCAGTATCTACTAACTCTACAGTAGTATCTACTGATTCTATAGTACCTATCATGGACCTACTTAATGATGGTAGTTACTCCAAAATTTAAAACCATCCTACTAACAGCCTAACGACAAAAACTAACAAAATCATCACGAGTTCGACTTCCCTAATCGAACCAACCAAACGTCCCTTTCTAAAACCATCGGCGGCAAGACCTCCCAGACTCTGGTCTTCCCAAGATCCATAAATAAGGCACCCCGCTATGACCCATTGTGTCGACGATCAACTCTCCTACCTACAAACTAGCCCGGTTTATATCAGATACTCTGCTTCCCTTCACAGGCAAGACCTCTTCGGCAGTACTCAACTCAACCCAATTAGTCTCTATGGTCAAGGACATGGTACTATCTCCTGATGATATCCTCGTCAGTTTTGATGTAGTATCTCTGTTTACCAAGTCCCAGTACCTGACACCCTAACAATAATTGAGGACTTGGTCCAACATGGATTGAATTCGGATGTACCTGCGCTGGTTAGGCATTGCCTCACCAACACTTATTTTACCTGGAATGGCACCTTCTACAAACAGAATGAGGGTACCCCTATGGGCTCCCCCTTGTCACCAGTGATAGCCAACATGTTCATGGAAAAGTTTGAATCAGACGTCATCCAGACATCCACCCTGCGTCCTTCCCTGTGGAAGAGGTATGTGGATGACACTTTCGTCATTTGGCCACATGGCCTCCCAGCATTGAACCACTTCTTGGACCACATCAATTCCAGACACCCATCAATCAGATTCACCATGGAAGTGGAGAAAGATGGTAAACTACCATTCTTAGATATTCTGTTTGAGAGGAGACCTGACGGATCCTTGGGACATTCTGTCTACAGGAAAGCCACCCACACAGATTCCTACTTGAAACCTGATTCCCACCACCACCCATCTCAAAAGAAGTATCTCATCAAAACGCTATACCACAGAGCTCATAGCATTTCTGACCAACACCACCTGACCAGTGAATTAAGACATGTACATCGGACCATCAGGATGAACGGATACTCTGACCGCACCATCCGCCAAGCTGTTTCTCCCACCATACAGAAACAGCCACATGAAACTCCGATCAAAACTATCACGTTGCCATACATAGCAGACATGACCAAAAAGATCTCCAAAATTCTAAACAAACATAAGATCCAAGTCCGATTCAATACAGTACATAAAATCCGTGATCTAATTCCATCTGTGAAATATGTCATTCCTGACTTACAATACCCTGGAGTCTACAAACCGAGTTGCAGTTGTGGTGATTGCTACATTGGAGAAACGAAACGTCATATCTCTGATCGTGTCCGCGAGCACAAGTCAGATCTGAAACACGGCAAAACTGATTCTTCCGCCGTTGCCGATCATTGCTACAACGCTGTGGGCTCTCATGAAATTGTCTTTTCCGAGACCAAGGTGCTCTGCAAACCTCCTGGCTACCATCAAAGGTTTGTACACGAAGCCATCCAAATATACAAACACAGACATAATTTCAACCGTGATGATGGGTACAAACGTAGTAATCATTGGAAAGATGTTATTAACCATGAAAAAATATTTAACTACACATATTTGGACCATCTTATTTGACATGCACTATTCTTCAGTTACCGTATAGTTTCTTCTTCTTTTTCACACACTGGTTTTCCTACTTTAAGTTTTACCACACATATCTAAAATTAATCCCAGCAATGTAGCAAAAGGGCTGTTTCATCTACGTAACAAAGGCTCAGTCCCATTCACAGCAGCCACACTTTTACATCAGCCACACCTTAACAACTATTAGAACCTCCCAGTCCAACCAGTCTACACAACAAAGGCTCATTCCTAACAGCGTGCTTCAGCCGCACCGAACCTCACAATAATAATATTCAGGGCCTACCTTGGCTCCTCCCACCCTCAACCAGTATATATACATGGACTGTTTTCTTGGAATTTCTCTTACTTGATACAGCTATCATGCTGTGACGGTTTCACCTGAAGACGGAGGCCTGCGTTGCCTCCGAAACGTCGTGATTTTTATTTTATTTTTATTTTACTTTTATTAATTTTAATTTTTTACCTACGTGACTTTACCGAAAAAACCTAAGAATATTATGAAGTGTGATTTAATTAGTTTACATTTCATGGCGGGGGAAAAACAAAGAGCGCTTTTTCGTCCGAGGGCTTTGTGCGTTATATCTGTGTACTTTGTTGAAACGTCAACCCGACAGTTTTTCAGTTAAAAGCGTTGCAAGGCGTGTGCACAGACAGACAGACTAAAAATTACGTTTATAGGTAAGATTACATTTTGCGGTTCAAATATATAAAACTACTGTTTCAATGTGCGATGTTTATGTAAACATCGATGTTTATGTTACACTAACGTTTTGACTTACGATGGGGTCGTCGTAACGCATCTCCATCGTAAGTAGAGGACTACCTGGACTATGTTTCACCTGTCTTAAATATATCAGTGAAGGTGATGTCACCACTGTGGGCTTAGCAGGTGCGAAGACCAGAGAGGGGTTAAAGTAGTTACATACGTTACAATAGAGCATGTTAATCAGTTAATTTACTGTACCTATTATTGGTTTGGGTTATTCACAGTTAATCGACATACATAATGTATGTACATTATATTAATCTAATATCATGCCGAGAATATGCAGTACCTATTATCGGCTGCTCAAAGTTCATCAACATACAATAGCGGGTTTAAGGTGACATTTATATTTATGCTTGCGCGCTTACGACTGTGCAAATCTTTCGGTCGTTTTTTAACCCACTTCCCGTGATCCAATCGAGCTGACATTTTCCACACAGACTCGTTGTGCGTGACAATTTATTTTCGTGAAAATTTTTTTCCAAAATGTTACACTTTTTAGGAAAAAATAATGGTATGACTGTGTGTGGGGTGGGGGTCTGTTTGTATGTATGTGCGTGCAAGTCTTCATCCTGGTTCTGGTTGTATGTGCTTGCGTGTGTGAGTGCGTGAGACGAGGTGGCCGAGTGGTTAAGGCGATGGACTGCTAATCCATTGTGCTATGCACGCGTGGGTTCGAATCCCACCTTTGTCGCGATTTTTTTGTATCCTTTATATTAAGTTCACTTGCTTACTTGCGCGCTTACGACCGTGCAAATCTTTCGGTCGTTTTTTTACCCACTTCCCGTGATTCAATCGAGCTGACATTTTGCACACAGACTCGTTGTGCGTGACAATTAATTTTCGTGAAATTTTTTTTCCAAAATGTTACACTTTTTAGGAAACAAAAAATTATATGTAATTACCAATTGCTTAATGGTGGCAGGCAATCATCTGACCCATAGGTGGCAGCCATCTCAAACCAGAGGACGAGAGGACTCTAGCCGCCACGCATATAAAGGATTTATAGTGAAAAACTTTGTTTTTACGGGTTAATTTTTATCTAACGAGTCAAAGGTGAGTGATGGAGAAGATGTGGCGGTAATGGAAGCAGGATTGGTTTTAACACACGACCGAATAAGGGGCCGTCCATAAATGACGTCACGCGAATTTGGACGGTTTTTGACCCCCCCCTCGCCCCATCGTCAGACCCCCCCTTAAAAATGTGACGTCACAAAGCTCTGCCCCCCCTCCCCCCCAAAATAAAACATGCTTCAAATCGCTTTAAACTATTGTCATTGTAGTGCGTATTTAATCTGCCACTGCACTCTGATGTTGTAGGAGAAAAAATTGATTAACACGTCTATTTAATTAGGTAGAACGTGCTGTCTATACAGTATGTATTTAAAGTTGCGCATTTTGATGTGACGTCACATTTCTCAAACCTACCCTTCCCTTCGTCACACATCGTCACAAATGTCTGACCCCACCCCTAGGTGCGTGACGTCATTTATGGACGGCCCCTAACTCTTAGATGCATATCTAAGAGTTATTTTAAGCTACAGGTGACAGGTGGAGATCATATCAAACGAACAATGCCATGGCATTGCAGAATATTGTAGGCTGGAGGAAAATAAGAAACAATTTGGGAGGTTCCATTGTTTGAGAAAGTATAGAAGTGTGTCTCCATGGATGGGGAGGCGACCCCGATGGTGGAACTCGGCTCGCTGGCTGAGCGGCATGGAGCGTTGCTCTTCATCGACGAGTGCCACGTTGATGGTGCATTAGAGTGGGGGAGAAGACTAGTCGAGTGAGGGATTCAACCAGCAGTGGAGAGATTGGGTGGTGGTGCATTATAATGGGGGAGAAGGCTAGTGGAGTGAGGGATTCATCCAGCAGTGGAGAGACCCTGGCTGACGATGCCGATGGTGTCTTAGAGGGGGGAGGTTGGGGGAGTTGAGGAATTCATCCAGCAGTGGATGCCTATACAGAATTAAATTGATAGGTTCTGGAGAGCTGAGGAGTTAAAAGTAAACTCTTACCGCCAATTGGTAAGATAAAAAAAACCGACATCAGAATCCATTCCTCTTCATTCATGTAAAATAAGGGTAATCGATATAAATAAAGATTGGCGGAGAAGATTAGCGAAGTGAGGTATTCATCCAGCAGTGGACGTATAAAAACAAGCTCTAGCGTACTTCCTGACAAGGTAGAAAGCTGAAATTTTGTGCACGGGTAGCTTTTATGACACAAACAACGGGGGAAATCTGAGTTGTGTCATTTCAAGGCATCCAATTCTGGATTTTAAGTGCCCCATGAACATGTTTGTGTGCGTGGTGTCATTCAGAAACCGTTCAAAATATAACATGGCGGATTTTTTTCTTTGACAGATCGTTAAAAAAAGAAATACAATTAAAGCGAGAACCATTGGAGTTCTGTATTTGATTGTTCTTGAGATTTTGAAGATTCAAGCGGGTTTAATGGAAAATTCCGCATTTTATGATGTTCACATCTGAATAATTTTAAAACGGTAGAAGATATGAGAGCTTCTTCTCAGATAATTAAGATCTATACTTTTTTGTTCTTTCTAATACGAAAATAATGGAATATTTATATTGAGCTGTCTCCGATGGGTACGTCTTTTAGTATTAGAAGTTGAATCAACCTGTCAACAATTTATTTAGTGGAAAATACACATTTTTGGAGTAGTTAGTGTCTAATCGTAGATACAAAATAAATCACATTAGGTTAATTATTATATTTATTGAAAACTTTTGCCTTGCAAAGACGGGCTTTATGAACTAGTAAGAATGTAATAAACAAACATCAACAATACCTGATGTTTCGATTTAAAGCTTTCGTAACTGCAGGGATTCATCTTCTTGGTTCTTTCGGTAAAGTCACGTAGAATGTAAATAATAAAATAATAAAAACAAAACTTTATAAAATAATTCTCACGACGTTCTCCACCTGAGGACGGCTGCTTGCGTTGTGGCCGGAACGTCGTGAGAATTATTTTATTATGTATTATTTGTATTATTTTATTATTTACATTCTACGTGACTTTACCGAAAGAACCAAGAAGATGAATACCTGATGTATAGGAATTTTTACGTTAATCGCTATTGTCGATGCATTGCCAATATATCCATGGATTGAGTGATTATGTGACACACTCCCCCTACATTTGATTGGCTAATATCAGCAAGTTCAGTGATTCAGTCGCAGTCTGCTTTTATTGTACCACAGCGCCCCTTAAATAAAATAAAAAGATTTAAGTTAAAATTGCTTTAGTGCATCCATTCTCCAGCTTGGTAAGGCAGTAAAACCACAGCAAAAACAGTCCCAGACCACACCAAGACAACACACATTCGCTCAATTAAATTGTACGCTAAAATTAAACAATTGATACATTTATAAGAATCAAATTTACAAATCGCATTTGCAAACGTGACTGCTGTTTCCAGGGCACTAATCTTCTGCTCCAGAATATTATTTTGAAGGACGAAGTGTGATGCTAATGAACGATAATGAGTCATTCTCCACGTGGGATAAGAGGAAACCGGAGCACCCGGAAAAAACCACCACATCTTACGCGAGGGGGCAACGCTCAACCCCCCCCCCCCCCCCCCCCCCACTGTACAGATGGAACCAGATTACAAGTACTCCACCTGCTGTGCTGCCTTCTGCTAGGACAGCCAGCAGTATAATCACCTCATCGATGCCCACTCACAGGTACAAGGTTAGGGAGTGTGGAACAGATGGAGATTAGTCCACACACATTGCTACATTACTGCCTTCTACTGGCAGAGCCAGGGGGTACGGCTCCTCGACACCCACCCACAGAATCGTAGGGAGTGTGGAACAAATGGAGATTAGTCCACATACTTTGCTGCTGTACTACCTTCTCCCGATAGTGCCAGGGTATAAGCACCTCGTTGACTCCCACGGATGCAACAGAAGTTCAATGTCCAACAAACGACTAAAAGGGATGCCCATTTGTTAGTCGAAACGACAAGAGTCCACAAATCCTCAAGCTGTCACGCAAACTATTGCATCCGTTGCTGACCCTTATTGTCCCCAAATCAAATCTCGTTTCAGTCCCCTCCCCCGCCGGCCCCAACTCGGCCTCAAACATATGAAACGAATCATATTCCAGTCCCTTCGCCCCGATGCCCCACAAGCAGTGTCGAACTTACCGTGCCGAGCGTCAGCATCAGCAGCAGAAGCTGCGATGATCCGGACAGAAGCTGGGACGGCGGGGCCAAGCGGCCCATGTCCACGCTTTCCCGGTGCTGAAAGGGAAGAAGGACCACTGGATAATTGTCTGTGGCACGTTTCTCCTTGGTCTAGGACTTTTATACTACTCAACCTTCTTTTTTTGCCTTCTACTCTCTCATATTTGTTTAAACAAAAACAAACAAAAACGTTCGGCAATGTGGACTCACTCCAGACGCCCAGTTTTTCCTCTGTCAAACATCGGGTATTTTACGTGGAGCCAACACATGGAGTTAAAAGTAATATATTTTTTTAAATGATATACTACAGATAAAGAATTGATGGGTATAAACTTGCCTGTTGCCGTTTTCTCGCCAGCCCGATGTCACCACATATGTCGTGAGACAGCGATTTCGCTCAAAGGTGCGTTTCGTTGGCCAGACGAGGGGTTAAGTGGACAAACTGGAGGCGTACTCTGTAGAGAGTAATGATAATATTGGTCTGGACACAACCCGCAAGTGATGAATGCACCGTCAAGCATCAATGAGCCTTCAGCATCCAAGCGAGCCAACAAGGGCAGCATATTTCCTTGTTGTGTACTTTGCATAGCACGTGATGATGATCTTGCTGTTTTCTCCGATATGTCACCGACAGACAACAGCAAAACGATGGACCGGAATTGGAGAATGTTACACAAGTTGTAGACATCATTATTGTACGAAATGAAATGGTTTGTTTTGGGTTAGATCGCGTAAGTATAAATGTATCGTTAACCCGCGACCAGTGGATGCAGCCAATTAGTAATGGTTTGCAACGTAAACAAAACGTGCAAATTCGTGACTACTTCAGCCCACCGGTGTGTTGGAGAGTAAATCCAAAGCATTTGCAATTGGAGTACTGTGACGTTTCCCTGGAAATTACATACAGCAGTATCATCGGATGATTTTGCCACAATTCTGGCAAACCATACTAATTGGCTGCGTTGGGTGGTGGCGGGTGAACGACACACTTGTACTTACGCGATCTAACCCATAGCAACGTTTATAATGAACTAGCAGTAAATACCTGACGTTGCCCGGACGAAAAAGGCATACACACACATGGACTTACAAACAGACATCGACCCACAAACATAGAAATACATGGACTTACATGCACACACACACATGGACTCACACAGATATCGACTTTAGACACATAGATGTAGTTAAACACACAAATCGACTGACACACACATAGAGTTACACACACATATTGACTCACACATACATACATAGACTGAACAACAACAAGAACCGCCATTCACCACTAAGTGGCGGTGACGTCACCACAACGCTTGTGCCAGGCTATATGCACCCTGAGGTCACGTAAAGTGTCTAACGCCCGCTGGCAGGAGGTCACGGGGCTGACCCAGATGGCACAGGTCGACTGACTGAGACGACTGGCTGATGCACCATCTGTGCCCCCTACTGTGGCAACTTGCTGTGCTTTAGCCACCCGGCGCTCCGCTCATTGTTGTGATCATCGCCCCTCCGCCCTCCATTGTTGTTGGAGGGCGACTGCCTCCAACTGCCCAATAGCGTCATTCAGGAGCCTCCTCCACAGTGGCCGATCTTGACATGGCTGGTACCAGTCATCGTTAAGTCGACTCAGTAGTACTAGGTGTTTACCCTTTTTTCTGGCACCAAAACTGACGCCTTTATACAAGGGATCATGTTAGCAATAACCACAACACTTGCAGTCAAAATGAAAACAAAAAGAAACAACTCTGATAATGACATGCACTTTCCTTGAAATTGATTGGTCCACACCCGAGACAGCTTTTCTTAGAGCCTCGTCTTTTTCTTAGAGCCTAGTCTCACATGGTGTTGGACCAGATGATACCAAAAGATGACGCCAAAAGGCGTCATCTAGTCCAACACCATGTGAGACTAGGCTCTAAGTAAAGCCATCTCGGGTGTGGACCAATCAATTTCAAGGACAGTGCATATCATTATCAGAATTGTCTCTTTTTGTTTGCATTTTAACTGGAAAGTGTTGTGGTTGTTTCAAACATTATCCCTTGCATAAAGGTGTCAGTTTTGGTGCCAGATAAAAGGATAAAAACCTATTACTATATCTTGCTACTGGCAAAGAAGGTCTCATAATATAAAAGTCCAATTAGCTCCACGTCTTCCTGTACCACATCACTCCATCTCTTCTCAAGCCCGTGCCGCGAGTGTTTAGCCCCCTCGATCCGGCCGAACAAAAGCTGTTTAGGCATGCGGTGGCTGGGCATGCGGGCTACGTGACTCAGGCAATGCAGCCTTGCCTGCCGGAGGAGCTCACCGATGGGACTTTGTCCGCATCTTTCAAGGATTTGTGAGCTCCTCACACAATGCAGCCTGGTTAAACTCAGGATGGATCGTAGGCAGGCCACCATAAATGTTTATAACCGGCGAAGATGTTACATTAGGGGGGTCCAAGTTTGGCAAGCGTACAGAAGGGAGGTAATGACCGTGACCGAGAAGACCTGACGCTTCGTGCGGAGTGATAGACCAGGTAGCTTCCACACATCGTTACGCAACCGATGAAAAGATAATGTGGCTCGACTGATTCGGAGTGAGACCTCTGCTGTTAAACCGGAGCTGGTCATTAGCACACTGCCAAGGTATGGGAAACTCTCCACTGTCTCCACAACTGGCCCATCACCAATTGGGAGTTGCAGGGGTGGAGTGTCCGATGGTACAAAATACCCAGGCAGGTGCTTAGTTTTGGTGGGGCTGATGATAAGGCCCCACCTCTTGGTGACAAGCTCCAGGTTCAGCAGCAGCACCTCGAACTCCTCCTCTGAGTTAGCAGCAATTAGCAGATCATTGGCACACAGAAAGTGGTTTAGCAATAGGGAGCCATCCCTTGACCGCACCCGGGCATCGATCAGCCTCCCATTGTGTCTATACCAGATTGTAATTCCTCCGAACTACGTGGTACAAATCTACGTCAAATAATGTGGGAGCCAGACATCCCTGTTGCACGCGAAGGTGTAAAGGGAATGTCTCTTACTGACGGCCATGTAGTTTGAGGCGGGGCCGCTGACCATCATGAAGGTCCTTAAGGATCGTGAGCAAAGGGTGAGGGACTCCGAAAGCATGAAGAACAACCCAGAGGTTAGGCCTACTGATGGTTTCATAGGCCTTGACCAGGTCAATAAAGAACACACATTCACTCACACGCACACATGGACCTACAGACAGGCAAAGAAATGAACTTACACTGACTCACATGGAGCCATGCACACACGCCCATGGACTGACACAGACATAGCGACTCACACACAAACACATGGACTTACGCACATTTGTACTCACACATGCATAGACATCCACTTTAGATGCACACACATGGAGATACACACACATATCGACTAAGACACACACACATGGACTTAAACACACACATACATAGACTGACACATATGTAATGCGAGTGTAAGCGGGGTTCTCTGCTGGCCTCTGGGCCAATCATACGGCCCGGGGTATTGGGGGGTGGAGCAAGTATGGGGGCGTATGTGAAGGTCCACCGCTCACCTTGGGTCCAATCGGAAGCGAGGTGCGTGGGGGCGGAACCTAGGGGCGGAGCCAGCAGGGCGCTATGGGCAGGCCAGATCTGGAAGGTTCGGAAGGGCGTGGTGAGAGGGAGGAGACAGGATCACGTGGTGAAGGGGATATAGGTGGGAGCCTGGAAGGGCTCCGGGTCAGTTGGTAGAGTTAAGAAGCTGGACCACGTTGGGCGGCCGGAGGGAATCCGCGCCATCAGCCACGTGGCTGCAGGAGCTTCAGCACACCGTCGGCCAGCGGTGTGCGGAGCGGGGGAGAGTGAAGGACTGACGAGAGAGCGCGTGCGGGGCGTGCGTGAGGAACAGCTGGTCTGGTGTCGGGACCAGCGGGGTGCGGGTGTTAACCCGAATAAAGAGTGACGGAGACCAAGCAGTGCATGGCGAAATCCTTTATTGCACATACATTGCTGGATTATATCAGTTGCCAAATTCTACGTGTTAAATAATCGTATATATTTCATGCGTAGTAGTAGCAGTCGGCTTTCACGACCAATAACCATAATCGAGCTTTTTTTTAGGTGAGACCAACCAATATAAATGTGTCGATAAACTCGCCACCACCCTACACAGCTAAATAGAAAATGTATTGCCAATTCTGGCAAATCGCCTGATGCAGCTGGTTGTAATCGTCAGCGATACGCCACCAGTACGGTATTCGAATTGTAAATGTTGTTGTGGGAACACTCTCAAACGCACACCCGTTGTGCTAAAGTAGTAAATAACTGACACGTTATGTTTGCGTGACAAACTCCTTACTAATCACCTGCGTCGCATGGTGGTGGGCTTAACAACATATTGGTATTTATGCGATCTAAAGCAAAAAACAACTTTTATTACGAATTATCTTATCTTATAATAATTATTATGACAATACGTTACTCGTTTGTCCAGGAGAGCCA
Source organism: Lethenteron reissneri (assembly GCF_015708825.2). NCBI lineage: Eukaryota > Metazoa > Chordata > Hyperoartia > Petromyzontiformes > Petromyzontidae > Lethenteron > Lethenteron reissneri. The sequence goes on along the minus strand of NC_083844.1, from coordinate 4,392,236 downwards.
CAAAATGAGTCCAGTTATTTACTACTCCAAGGCCTCATTATGTGGCCCAAACGGGGCCTGCAACTGTCACGCAGAGGGAGGTGATTATCTGTAAAATGTTTGTCGCCGAGCAACGACAATGACGACGACGACGATGACCGGTTATCTTTGAATCTGGAGCGACCCGGAGAAAACCCGCGGCCTTGGCGAGGGTCAACACTATATCCCTTCTCCCCGTACATATGGAAAAAGATGGATATTAGTTCACTTTCTGAACTGCATAAGCTGTTCACCAATCCCCGCAGTGGCGAGAAGATGTCATCAAATAATAACATTGTTTAGTTCAGCCTATAGACAGGGTTAGGTCGATGGGCAGTGTTAAGTTAAATCTATGTGTAGTTTTCAGTCTATGGGCAGTGTTAATTCTCGATTTGAAGCTTTCGTGACTGCAAAGATTCATATTCTTAGGTTTTTTCGGTTAAGTCACGTAAGTAAAACATCAAAATAAAAATAAAATAAAAATAAAAAAATAAAAATCACGACGTTTCGGAGGCAACACAAGTCTCCGTCATCAGGTGGGACCGTCACAGCCGAATTAGCTGCATCTTGATGCAGCTAAGAGACTTGTGTTGCCTCCGAAACGTCGTGATTTTTATTTTTATTTTATTTTTATTTTGATGTTTTACTTACGTGACTTAACCGAAAAAACCTAAGAATATGGGCAGTGTTAAGTCGATGGGCAGTGTTAAGTCTATTTGTGGGGCTAAGTCTATGGGCAGTATTAAGTCTATGGGCAGTGTTAAGTCGACGGGTAGTGTTAAGTCTATGAGTAGTGTCAAGTCTATGGGCAGTGTTGAGTCTATATGTAGTCTTAAGTCTATGGTCAATGTGTAGTCTATGGGAAGTGTTAAGTCGACGGGTAGTGTTAAATCTATGGGCAGTATTAAATGTATGGGCAGCGTTAAGTCTATGGGTAACGTTAAGTCCATGGGCAGTGTTAAGTCCACAGGCAGTGTTAAGTCTATGGTTAATGTTAAGCCTATGGACAGTATTAGGTCTGTCCTGATGCACAGCCCTCAGGACAGCCGTGCAGGTGAACTGACGATGCGATCCGTGTTTGTCATACACGCGGGGAGGAGGAAACCCACTCGCTTGCGCGAGTGAGCATCGCTCTATCCCCCCGCCCACCGTACACATTGAAACAGATGGCAATTAAGTCCACTCGCTGTACCTGCCTTCTCCAGGCGTAGCCAGAGGGGTGCGGTATCCTCCTCGTCGACCAGGGAAAGGCAGCTTTGGCAACTTCTGTGTGCGATCCACCAACCCTCGCTGCCGTCTCCAGAGCTGGATCGCAGGCTGCCACGAGCACAGCCACATTAATGTCCACTTATAAGCAGACGGCCAATGTTCATACACCCCAATGTGGTATGCAATATATTTGATTGCTTTTCTGTAACAATCCACGTCGCACCTACTGACCCTAAGATACAGCAGGAATTTGTAAGAGGAGAACATCACACAACCTTGGTAAGAGATAAGATCAGTATTTCTAGTTTGGTACGTAATGTTCGTCTCCGTTGACCCATGGGGGTTATGCTGTGGGACGGAACATGAGTCGGCAGTAAATATTTTAGCTTCACTTTGTGGTCAATCGCCTTCTATAAAACGGAACTTTTTATTGTTACCAGGTAAGGCCCACCACTGAGCTATGTAGCTCTTCTTCAGAAGCGACCTGACTATCACAAATGATAGTTCAATAGGTAGAATACTCTAAAAATGTTTGGTTTTGATTTTAAATATGGAGGGGGGTTGAAACCAGAGGAACCGGAGATAAAAAAACAAGCAACCACCATTGGGGATAGAGAGAGACGCAGACTCCAAATGTGCAGCAGCAGCAGGCGTTGTCAGGGTCGGGATCGAACCCAGGAACCTCCTGCATACCAGGCGAGGTAGTTAACGTCTCCTAGCCACCGTTAGTTATGATTATGAGAGGAAGAGACATGCAAACTCGAAATATACAGCAGACGTCAGGGTCGAACCCACGTCCTTCATAGCAGGTGAGGTAATTAACATCTCCTAGCCACCGTGATGATGCGAGAGAGACACGCAAACTACAAATATACAGGAGGCGTCAGGGTCGGGACTGAAGCCACGACCTGCAAACCAGGCGAAGTGGTTAACATCTCCTAGCCACCGTGATGATGATGAGAGAGAGACACGCATTGTATGCCTTACATGCTTATATAGGCGCCACGGTGACAAGATGTAGGCTCCCTCGCATGGAATGCAGGAAGTTGTGGGTGTAATTCCGACCCTGACACCTGCTGTCTCTTTCAAGTTTGCGTCTCTCTTTCTTTCTCCCCGTGGTGGTCGCGTGGATTTTTATCCGCGTCCTCCTGTTTTTCTCTCCCCATTCAGCGTATTTGGCTGCAAAGAAGTCCACGTGATGATGATAGCAGTCACTTCAATTGTGATAGCCAGGGCGCTTTTGAAAAAAGAGCGACATACCTCACGGGCCCTTACCTAGTAGATTAGCGCACCGTACTACGAATCTGACAGAGACCCAAGTTCAATTCCCACTTATGGCCATCAACATCAGTGACGATTTTCTGAACCGGTCCTGGGCCTCCCCTATGTCGACTCAGCCTCAAATGAGTAGTGGGCCTTAACTGGTAACATAAAAAAATAGTTTGGTTTGTATATGCTCGCCTGTTGTTGCTTGCTCAACTGCCCCATGTCACCACCTATGTTGTGAGACCGCGTTTTGGCTCACTGATATGTTTCGTTGGCCAGACGAGGGGTTAAGTGAGGAAGTGGAGGCGTGCATTGTCCTTGAAAGCATGTTTTACTTTTGGCGAGACACGACCATATTGGAGGTTGTAGCTCTGGTGTAAGCCAATCATTGTCACGGATGAGAAATACATTAATAGTAGTAGTACCAAAACAGTATATGTTAACATGTTTTAACACAAGCATGATCTGTGGGGAATGCAGACTTGAGGGTGACTTGGTGTCTTTTTGGTGTTTGGACGTCTTAACTTCCTGCTTGCATTATTGCTGGAAAGGTTAAAGCCAATGCTATGCTTACAATCATAATCAGTTTGACGTGTAGGCTTTTGTGACCATTATTATTATTATCTTCTTTTACGAGTAAAAGTCTCCGCGCACGCCTGTGGGGGATTTGGCTCTCGAACGGTGGGGTTATAAACAATTGCCGGGTGGCACGCCCCAAGCCCGGCGGTTGGAATAGGTTATTCTGTTTTCCCATCCGTCAACTTTAACTAAATTTAATTAGCGATTAGCAATAATTAGCGATTTAGTGCCATTCTTATTTTAAGTATTTACTTATTGTGCGGGTTTGACCGTACCAACTGACGACAATTGCATGGGGGGGGGGGCGGACCCTGCCAAGTGATGCGCGTTCGGTCGAGTTCACGGGGGACCTTTTATTTTACGCGTTTTACATGGAATAAATATATACATCACGCTGCGGATTTCTCTTCACAGTGTGATGTCCTCTTCCCCCCCCCCACCCCAATGCGTGCAGTTACTGCTATAAAGTCGTTACATATTCATATTATTACAGCGCTTAAATAGTATTCTTGTAGATCAGCCGGTGGAGATGGTGGGGGGTGGGGGCAATGTAGGCGACGCCGCGGGCTCTGCACAGGACTAGGCCTCATCACGCCAATGTATGATTCCAAAGAACACAGTACTATTTCATTGAATCTTTCGCTAACAACTCAGCTGCACTGTCTACTATTACGAAACTAATAAGTTTGCTAATCTTTACATTACAATGTTTGTGTGCAGATAACAACTCAGGTTCATTGTTTACTCTTATGAGACTAATACGTTGCAAAATATTACAATAATAATGTTTGTGTGCTTTCGTGACTGCAGGGATTCATCTTCTTGGTTCTTTCGGTAAAGTCACGTAGAAGGGAAGTAATAAAATAATAAAAATAAAACATAATAAAACAATTCTCACGACGTTTCGGCCACAACGCAAGCAGCCGTCCTCAGGTGAAAACCAGGTCCGTCGAGGCGACAGAGTCTGAATGAAACAGCACACGAGCTTGGAGCATATATATAAGCTGGGCGCATTGACAAAGGAATTTGCATATCAAAAGGAATTTAGCATATTTATGGGAAATGCAGGAATGTGATTAGTACTGCATATGCATGTGCATTATGCAGGATTAACAGCATCAAAGGGAGCTGCAGTTACTGCTGCTGCTGCAGTTTCTGCTGCTGCTGCAGTTGCTGCTGCTGCTGCACTTGCTGCTGCTGCTGCAGTTGCTGCCTTATCCATTTTAATATAACACTATGTATTATTCTACCCACCCTAATGTGTATCACACTGCTATATGTTTACTATACTGTATGGTGTCGTAATTGTATAGTAAACATATAGCAGTGTGATACACATTAGGGTGGGTAGAATAATACATAGTGTTATATTAAAATGGATAAGGCAGCAACTGCAGCAGCAGCAGCAAGTGCAGCAGCAGCAGTAACAGCAGCAGCAGCAACTGCAGCAGCAGCAGCAACTGCAGCAGCAGCAGAAACTGCAGCAGCAGCAGTAACTGCAGCTCCCTTTGATGCTGTTAATCCTGCATAATGCACATGCATATGCAGTACTAATCACATTCCTGCATTTCCCATAAATATGCTAAATTCCTTTTGATATGCAAATTCCTTTGTCAATGCGCCCAGCTTATATATATGCTCCAAGCTCGTGTGCTGTTTCATTCAGACTCTGTCGCCTCGACGGACCTGGTTTTCACCTGAGGACGGCTGCTTGCGTTGTGGCCGAAACGTCGTGAGAATTGTTTTATTATGTTTTATTTTTATTATTTTATTACTTCCCTTCTACGTGACTTTACCGAAAGAACCAAGAAAATGTTTGTGTGCACAAATGTAATATTTCATTATTACGTTGATAAATTTATTTTTAACTGCGTTTTTATTACGCTGCGACAGTGTACTGCCAGTCTGTAATGTGGCCTGCTGATTAATTAACATCAGTGCACTGCCACTCTATTATCTACACTGTTAATTTTACTTTTGCCAATTATTAGTGTATGCTAGTCTAAAATCTGTTGCCTGCTTCTTTACCTCACTCAGTGTACTGCCAGTCTTTCATGTCGACTGTATCCTGCTTTTTCAGCTGCTGCCCGTATTGCAAGCATTTTAGGTCGACTGTAGCTATGCTTATGTCATTTAGTCGGCGAACTGCCAGTCTATAATCTCGACTGTAGCCTGCTTCTCTATTTACCTGTGCGTACTGCTGCTCTTTAATTTACACACATTTCAACATTTCTTCTATGCATTTCTATTGTTTCGATTGCTCACGTCACGCTATTTACTCATACGTTGTTCTGCGATGCTGATAGCTGTGCCATCATCGGGGAGTGCTGTGCACGTCCATGTGTGTGTGTGTGAGTCGATGTGTGCGTGTTTCAGTCGATATGTGTGTGCGTGTAGGTCCATGCGTGTTTTTAAGTCCATGTGTGTGTCTGTCTTTTTCGAACGGACAACGCCCAAGGTATGTGTCTGTACGTCTAAGTGTTTGTGTGTCAATCCAAGTGTGCGTGTCAGTCTATTTGTGTGCGTATCAGTCGCTGTGTGTGTGTTATTCCATATGTGTGTGTTCGTTGACGTGTGTGCATGGCTCCATCTGAGTGTGTAAGTCAATGTGCGTTTGTGTGTCTATGTGTGTCAGTCCATGTGTGTGTGTGCGTCCATGTGTATGTGTGTGTCAGTCCATATATATGTGTTTGTTAGTCCACATGTGTGTGTAAGTCCATACATGTGTGCGTGTCACTCGATGTGTGTGTGTAACTCAATGCCTGTGTGTGAGTCGATATGTGTGTGTTCATCCATGTGTGTGTTTTTAAAGTAGATGTCTGCGTGTGAGAGTCCGTATGTGTGTGTTGGGCAATGTGTGTGTGTCAGTCTATGTATGTGTGTGTGAGTCTATGTGTGTGTGTGTGTAAGTCGAGGTGTGCATGAGTCCATGTGTATGTGTGTGTGTTTTAGTCGATGTGTGTGTGTAAGTACATATGTGTGTTTACGTCAATGTGTGTGAGTCCAGGTATGTCTGTGTATGAGTTGATGTGTGTGTGTGAGTCGCTGTATGTGTGTCTGGCAAAAAACAACCCCGTACCTCCTCGCGGTGCCGGATGGGCAACACTGTCGTGGACAGCGCTGTGGGGGGAGGGCCAATGCCCATTGGCTAAACGGGGGCTCTGGACGGGTGCGAGGGGCTAGTAACCCCTCCACTCTCAATTCGTTATCACTAATCCTCGACTTAAACATAAATATGTAACTAATAAGCTTGTGCCGGAGGCCCCGGGGGGACAGGCGTCTATGACGTCTCCTGGCCAAACCCCAATTGGCGGAGCCAGGAGATTGAATCTTCACCCTCGGAGCTCCTCCAGAAACAACGAAAAGCCACTGTGTGTGGCCACGTGGAATGTTCGAACACTTACTGCGGAGGAGAGGCTGCCACTCCTTTGTCCGGAGCTGGACCGGTACCGCCTGGATCTTTGTGGCATTCAGGAGGTCCGGTGGACCGGTTCTGGCTCCTGCCACCATGAGGGGTGGACAGTCCTCTACTCGCGGCTAGAGACTGCCAAACAACAGGGTGTGGCTCTTCTTCTGAACAAAAGAAAGAAGGGGGCGTGGGAGCGTGGCGGGGAGGTGTGGGAAGCTGTAAGCCCCAGGCTACTTTGGGCTCGCCTTCCCATCAACCGGAGGTGAGGAGTGGTGGTCGTGGTTACTTATGCCCCCACCGAAGACGAACATCCATGGAGGGATGCAGGGAAAGCCAATGAGTCAGATGCCTTCTATGACCTCCTGTCACAGATGCTGGCTAAAGTGGCCACTCGGTACAGAGTCATCTTGTTGGGTGACTTCAGTGCCCCAGATGGTCATGATGCTGGCAACTGGTCTGGAGTGATTGTAAGGCATGGGCCAGATCAGCTCAATAACAACGGTAGGAGGCTGCTAGATTTTTGTGCAGCCCAAGGGCTTATAATTACCAACACGCTCTTCCGGCATCGGCACATCCAAACAACATCATGGATGCATTCCGGGTCCAAGCAAGAACATCTGCTGGACTACATAGTGACGGACCAGCGGATGCGAGCCCATGTCCTTGACACCAGGACCTACCGTGGAGCTGATCTGCCCTCTGACCATCGACTAGTCATCTGTAAGATGCGCCTGCCATTCTTCCACTCTGGTGGTGGGTGTACACCCAGGACTCCATTCCAACCAAAAGTGGCCTGGTCTCAGTTAGCTGATGAAAGTTGCAAGCAAGAATTTCATCATCGCTTGCAGCTGGGGTTGGCATCGTCCCCAACTCCTCCTGATGTCGAGGGTAAATGGGCGAGGTTTAGGACTGTGACTCATGTAGCTGCAATGGCTGCTTTGGGTACGCGGTCCAGACCTCCCCAGAAACCCTGGCTGACAGAGGAGGTGTTCAGGTTAGTTGAGAAAAAGCGACAGGCCCACTCTCATCGGCTACAGCATCCCACGTCAGAGAATGAGGAGATTTACTGCAGCCTTCACTCGGAGGTTCGGAGAGCCGTAAGGCGCTGCAAAGATGGGTGGTGGTCGCGGGTTGCTGAGGAGATGGAGTCTGCAATAATGACCATATACACTCTCCACAACACCACAGCCCAGTCCCGCAGCATGGAATCCGCTCAAATCTAAATTATGTTAACAGCAGCTTGTATCGACGAACATTTAACATACAAACATCTGCCCAAAACATATGTAATGTCTCCTAAATGCCCTAGTTCCTAATAATACTTAAACGACACAACACGTTTCACAAGGCTATCACTATCTGAAGCCCTGGTGGTTTCCACTAGATTAATCTCGAACAGTCGGCACGATGGTTGCCACGATGCCGATCTCCAACAGTCTCTGAGGCAGCGACCTGATCGTGGGCCTCGCTCCCCCTTATATACTTGCTCAGCCATACCCTGGTAACTTCCAGCATTTTCCCCCTGGTAGATTCTTCCAGCAGACTCTACTATCTTCTACTTTCTTTCTCGAACCTTCCCTCACCTGTTTCCACCCATTTCCATTGACCCCACTATAACCCTTGCCACATACAGAATACCCTACAAAAGTATGAAAATTAATAATCGGTTTTACCCTTTTGTGAGGTGTTAAAATTTTAAAACACCAAATAGAGCATACCTTTATGCAGGAAATAATGTCTGCATTAACCATACTTACTTGTGCTGAACATACAAACAAACTCTAATATGTGCACTGTCTTTGAAACTGATTGGCCTACACCATAGTATTTTTATAGCCTAGTCTCAGTGTCAGACCAGAAAACGCCAAAAGACGAACAATATTTTGATACTTAATGTGCCTATGTTTGCCTATGTACCTATGTTTGCTCTCTCTCTATGTATCTCTGTGATATCTGTCTGCTTATATGTCTGTCTATATGTTTCTGGTTCTGTGTTTTATCTCTCTCTCAAATTTAGCATTCTCAGGAAGAACGTAATCAACCAGATAGGTTGTTGACTGTTATGTTATCCGACTCTCTGTTGTATTACATTACATTTCTAAGTATACTAGATTTGTGTTTCTATTTAATTTATACCTGATGATGATTGCTTGTGTTGCAATCGAAACGTCGTATGCTAGTATTTAATTTAATTTATTATTTTATCTTTATACGTGACTTTACCGAAAGAACCAAAGAATATTTTGATACTTGCATTGCCTTTGTATTGTACACCTTTTGGCGTTCTCTGGTCTGACACTTTGGTGAACGTTTTTGTTCAATGGCTAGTCAAAAGCCGTTGCTGCTGGATTGTGTATGCTCCTTGACAAGTCAAGTTGGGCACGATTGTGTATTATTAATCAGATAATGGGCTAAATTGCTGCCAAATCAAAGCACTTGTTGTCGTTAAACCCGCCACCACCCTACACAGCCAATTACCAAGGTTTGTCACTTAACATGCCAATTCGTTACTAGTACAGCACACCGGTGTGTTGGAGAGCAAAGCCACAGCATTTACAATCTAAGTGCGACGTTTTGCCAGCAATCACAACTAGCTTCATCAGGTGACGGTCAGATTTGTGGAGAAATCCGCCTATTTCTTTCCTTAGAGGCGTATATGTGAAGGCACCACTTGTGAACACTTCTTGAGGGATGTTGGGGGGGGGGGATTAATGAATGGATATAAATGACAATAGGTATCCATTGCCGGTTGGAAGATGACCAGGCATCAGGTTGCCAACATTATTGAGAACAGTAAATTGCTAAAAACAAATATTAGACCATTGGAACCTCCTTTGCCAGTAGCAAAATATGATAATTGTTTTTTTGTTAGTTTTGTTGCCAGATGAAAGGGTAAAAAACAATTGTCAACAAATATTAGTTTCAGTGAAGCAAAAGCCTTAAGAGAATTGAGAGCAAATAAAGATATCCAAATTCTTGCTCCTGATAAGGGCCGATCAACTGTTGTGGTGTTCCGTGAGGATTATAATAATTAAATCTAAAGATTTACTCAATGAAGGTACCTACCTTCAAATAAAACGAAACCAAACCAACAACACCTTGGAACGTAAAACAACGGCAATCATTGTCAAGTCATCAATTCCAAAGGAAAATCAATACCTGATCAAACCAAGAGCCTCAAAACCAGAAGACTTTATTGGCTACCAATGATTCACAAACCTGATGTGCTCTCAAGACCCATAGTTAGGAGAATAGGCTCCGCCACATACACCTAGCACAATACGTAACAAAACAAATACAGCCCTACATCAGTAGGACCCGTTCATTCATAAAAAAAAATCTAAACATCTCGTAGATATAATTAAAGATATTAAGCTTGACCCAAATGATATTAAATTTCGATTTAAAGCTTTCGTGACTGCAGGGATTCATCTTCTTGGTTCTTTCGGTAAAGTCACGTAGAAGGGAAGTAATAAAATAATAAAAATAAAACATAATAAAACAATTCTCACGACGTTTCGGCCACAACGCAAGCAGCCGTCCTCAGGTGAAAACCAGGTCCGTCGAGGCGACAGAGTCTGAATGAAACAGCACACGAGCTTGGAGCATATATATAAGCTGGGCGCATTGACAAAGGAATTTGCATATCAAAAGGAATTTAGCATATTTATGGGAAATGCAGGAATGTGATTAGTACTGCATATGCATGTGCATTATGCAGGATTAACAGCATCAAAGGGAGCTGCAGTTACTGCTGCTGCTGCACTTGCTGCAGCAGCAGCAAGTGCAGCAGCAGCAACTGCAGCAGCAGCAGCAACTGCAGCAGCAGCAGAAACTGCAGCAGCAGCAACTGCAGCAGCAGCAGTAACTGCAGCTCCCTTTGATGCTGTTAATCCTGCATAATGCACATGCATATGCAGTACTAATCACATTCCTGCATTTCCCATAAATATGCTAAATTCCTTTTGATATGCAAATTCCTGTGTCAATGCGCCCAGCTTATATATATGCTCCAAGCTCGTGTGCTGTTTCATTCAGACTCTGTCGCCTCGACGGACCTGGTTTTCACCTGAGGACGGCTGCTTGCGTTGTGGCCGAAACGTCGTGAGAATTGTTTTATTATGTTTTATTTTTATTATTTTATTACTTCCCTTCTACGTGACTTTACCGAAAGAACCAAATGATATTCTCAAGTTTTGATGTGACTTCTCTATTCACGAAGGTTCCAGTCAATGAGCCAATTGAATTACTTGAAACTCTAACACACACAGGTTTAGCCAAAGATATCCCACGACTAGCTGAACACTGTCTAAAGAACGCATATTTATTGTGGAAAGATGATTTCTACAAGCAAAAGGAAGGAGCAGCAATGGGCTCTCCTTGATCTCCTGTGATAGTGCATTTGTACATGGAAGATTTTGAAATAAAAGCAATAGCTTCAAGCACACTAAAACCCTCTGCTTGGATTAAATATGTGGATGACACATTGGTGGTCTGGCCACACGGCAAAATACATTTAACGAATGTCTAAATCATCTCAACTCAGATTAATTCTCCAAAAAAATGTTACGCATACAATAAAAGGAAAAAAGTAAACATCTGAAAGTGTTGCTTCTGCCTCTACATGAATGTAATAGATGTAGGCATTGGCTCGATAAGGTCCATCATGTCTTTATCGGATACAAATGGTTGACTGGAGCTGCTTGCTTCCTCACGGTTCATGTTCAAAAAGAGCAGTTTCAAGTTCATGTTCAAAAAGAGCAGTTTCAAGTTAAACATTTTACAAAAAATTTGCTCACAATTACTAATCTCCATTTATTATTTAACGTGAGCACAGTTGGTCACGTATGGTGCGAAATAAGTTGAACATAAATTTTAACTTTCAACTTTCGTGACTGCAGGAATTCATATTATTGGTTCTTTCGGTAAAGTAACGTAATCAGAAAACCAAAAATCTAATAAATAATAATAATAAAATTATAATTTACAATTATAAATAAAAATTAATTGAAAACAATAAAAGCAAAAAAAAACAAGGACGTTTCGATCGCAACACAAGCTGTCTTCATCGGGCGGAGAGAAAATTATATTTAATTATTTTTATTTTATTTTTAAATTTTAGATTTTTATTTTTCTATTTACGTGACTTTACCGAAAAAACCAAAGAATGAATTTACATTGTAGCGCATTTAAACTCTGCAGGGTGCTTTAAGCCTCATCTTTAAGCATTTGTTTAAGGCACTGCACCAAAGTCGAGTGATAATGATGACAAGGGTCAGTGTGCAAGGGCCGATCAATGGGTGACCGTAACAGGAAGGCACACGGGGTCACGAAAGGGCGACAGTGGTGGGAAGGAGTGGAGTGGCGAGGGGAGGGTAGAGGAAGGGAATGATGGGAAGTGGGTAAATCCACTCGCTGTAGCAACGGCGCCCTAACTGAAGACGACACTCGTTTGTGAAACGTAACGCCTTTGCGAGAGCCATGAGCTATAACAATAAAACAATGTCTTTAGAACTGTTTTTGTTGTCCTTCCCCACCGTCTCACCTCCAATTAGCATGGCCGGCTACGTGCGATGCGAAGCGCAAAGGGCTAAACGCTGCGACACCACTTCCCTCCAAACACAAAGATCCACCATGCAGCCTTTAACAACTTGCTTGGGCACGTGGTGTCAGCGAGCACCTTTGATGATCGCAACCGCCTTTGTCTCACCAATGACGATGATTTTACAGATCCACACCAGGTACTCATTTATGGCTGAATCGACCTAGAGTCTCAGGACCGGTTAAGATAATCGTCACTGGTGTTGGCCGATGAGTGGGAATCGAACTCTGGTCGCTGGGTTCGTAGGTCAGCGCACTAACCGCTACACTACCGCTCCCCACACCATACACAAGACAAAAATCCCCTGTATAGCCTTAACATACTATAGGGGGCAAGTGCTGTTGTCTCCCCAGTAACGATGTTCAGATAATCGGCACCGCACACACACACACGTAAATACACAATACCGTATAGGCAAATTAGTCCACAGGAGAAATCGACGGAAGGATTTGTATAAGCTTGAGTTACTCTTCTTGGCTCTTTCGGTAAAGCCCCGTAGAAGGGAAATAATAAAATAATAAAAATAAAACATAATAAAATAGTAATTATTATTTTATTATGTTTTATTTTTATTATTTTATTATGTTTATTTGTATTATGTTATTATTTCCCTTCTACGTGGATTTACCGAAAGAACCAAGAAGACGAATCCCTGCAGTCACGAAAGCTTTAAATCGAAACTTGAGTAACTCGTCTCGTGACATTTTTGGGGGTATTTGGGACGACGGAACGCAAAAAAACCGGTTCACAATTTGGAAAGCTTTTACAATCGGTGTCCTCTTACGAGAGGACGAAGGCGCAGGCCGGCAACTTCTCGCTCAGACTACTGGCAAAACAGGCCTGCGCTAGAGAGAGCTTCTGGAGACCCCCCCCCCCTGCCAAGAGGGTTATAGAGCAGTTTCTGTTCTCCTATAACGCGGTTGTAGTTGCGTTTCTGAACACAGCTTTATTAAAGACTCGTATTACTAAAGCATATATAATATAGGGGGGTAAAGCACAGTCCGCGATAATGCATGAGGTGCGTAACACAGTCCGAACAAAGACCGAGGCGCGTGGTGGGTAATGTTTAGAAGAATCCAGCAGCATCCCAGTTCCTCTTGCGATTCTACGCCGAGGCAGTCGTACGTACGACCGCTTGTTCCTACTGGCGCTGCGACGTAGTTCCGTTTGCTCGATCGCGTAATATATCCGAATCGCATCCGCGTTATAAAAACATGCATTCCCTAACACAATCATTGCCTAAGCCTATTCTTATTTTTTTCATCATTTTGAAACTGGAAAAAGGTTGCATATATATAACTACTCAACCCAAGTTTTTAATAATTTGATACTTGTGTAGAGGTGCTAGACACACTCTATTCGGTAACCTGCAGGGCACTATGTAATCAGAGGGAAATGCAGTGTTACCAATCTGGGACCAAGGGCCGGGGTCAGGTAAAGGCGGGAGCAGATCGTAAACACACTTCCTACCAGACCAACGGCCAAGGTCAGTTAGGATAAAAGAGGATCGAAAACACAGATTCTAGAGAACCAATCAGAGGGTCCCACGAGAGAGCAGTTCTCCTCAAGACGAAGACTCAAGCCAGCTCAAAATGGCTAGGACCCTGGACCAAGCCTTCTAGCTCTTATAAGAGCTAAGGCTCAGTGTTAACAGTGGTCAAGGGGAGAATATGGTCCTGACAGGCAGGACCCTGGCTCCCCAGCCTTCTAGCTCTTGTAAGAGCTGAGGCTCTGCGCAACCTGTGGTCAGGGGACCCACCGAGCTAGCCTCCCCTAGGTCCCAGCCGTAGGACGCTAGGGTAGCGGGTAGATGGAGAATAGTCCCCGCCAGGTAGGAGGCTGTACCTCTCAAGGCTAGCAGCCAGACCCGTATGTAGGTCCCGCTAGGTACGGAGGCTGTACCTCCTTAGGCTACGGGTGAGGGAACCGCATATCCCTCTGTGTGTATAGGGACTGTGTCGTAAGAAAGACAATAAGCCAGTGTGTGCCTTAAGAAGTTTATTTATCTGTTATTTACAACACAACACTTGCATTGCCTTTGTACTGTTCGCCTTTTGTAATTGTTATCTGGCCAAACACTCATGAGTCAAGGCCATAAAGAATGGTGTCTCTGTAGGCCCATCAGTTTCAAAGACAATGCGTATATTATTGTCAGAGCATGTTTGTTTGCATGGTTGGGCACAATTACATGTGGTTCATGCAGACTTGATGTCTTGCAAGAGGATTTTGGTGTATGCATATTTTAACACCTGTTATAATTGCCAGAAAGGGTAAAACGTATTCTTACGTTTTTCGTTGTGCCCTAAATATTACAAAGTTCTCCACGTTGCGCACTGCATGACAGACCGCTGTGACGGCAAACCGGTTATTGTCCATAACCATAATTTATGGGGTTTTTAAGGTAAAGATAATATGTGTCGCTAAAGCGCCACCACCACCCGACATACCCAATTAGAGGGGTTTTCACGTAAACAAAAGGGGTCAATTTGCTCCGAGTTTAATACCAACCGGTTGTGTGCTGGAGAGTAAACCCACAACACCATTTACATGGGGGTTTACTCTCCATCACACATTTATATTCACGCCATTTAACCCCTCAAAAAAACTTTAATGGTTAATATTGGTGGCGAAAGCGTATCAATACGTGTTAATCATTGTCCATATCGCCGCTCTTACCAATAAACCTTTTCCAACGGCCATCGAAGAGACCCATTCACGGTGCCTCTCAAAACCAGAAGTCACCAGTTGCTTTCACTCACCTTCATTCGAGCTCCCTCCTGATGGCAGCATAATCACTTTTCTCAGTGAGCGCTCTCCGACCCAGAGAAGATTGGTTCCGGATGCAACCACATTTAAAAATGGTTTGTAACTTTGATCCTTACCCGTGTATCGATAGTTCAATGTTATTGTGCAGTGTTATTGAGGGGCTACTGCTATATGTTGTCTTAGTGTAGTTTAGGACTCTTCTTGTTGTTTTCTACCTTGCCCAAACTTGCATTTCTTTGTTAAAAGATCGGCAGGAATGCATGGACTTATGCAATGTTCCAAAATTAGATTTCTTATTTCTTGTTTATTTTACATTTCACACTTCCTGGTAGACATATATGCGTTCCCCGCATGCCGAAAGTTGAAAAACACGATGACAAAGCCAAACGGCAGCAGGGAAACAGAATACAAGAGATTTTGATCAGATGGGCATGGTGATAATCACCAGAGCTGAGGATGGTCTTGTGAAGCCGCAGTATAGTTTGCTTCCAAGGAATTAACCTAACTCATGAAGCAGACGGGGAACAAATTAATGACAGACCATAAAGGAAATAACCCTCGCGTGGGCAAGGAGTGACCCAGGAAAATTCTGAGAGAAATTCACGGAAGGGGTCTGACATCAGCACCTCCAAAGGACAGAGCAGAACAGGATACGGAAGAGAGCACTCGTGGCAAAACACCATAAACCACTGCCCACCCGAGGGCAAATACAGGGCAAAGAGACAAGAATGTCCCTTGCTGTTTCAACGACTGTCGAGATTAACAAACCCTTTATGCTTGGAGAGTTTAAACGTTCAAAATGACAAATACGCTATATTAATAATCTTAACCATCATGGTACTACGTGGTAATCTATTGTTGCATGACAATAGAGCACAGAGTCACGACGTTTTGAATACAACTAGTTGCATGTTTTATTGACATCCACTTATCCGTACATTAGTGCCATGAGATCTGTGTTAAGCATATAAACTTGATAACGAACGGTTATGGAAAAATACCTAAGATAAAATCACATTCACGTCGTTGTCGTGAATTTGAAAAATCTCCAGAAGGCTGTGTGGCAAAACATTATTTTATATTCGTGTGGGGACACAGATATGAGAAGGAAGAATATTTCCTGCTGATGTATTGTGTTACATTCTTCACAATGACATGAGTGACTATCGAGCTGTGTAAAAAAATAGAAAATAGCAAGTGTTTTTTAAACATCCATGGAACAATAAAGTTACTGATACATTAAACATATTCTAGGTGATTATTGCACTACAATGCAAACAGACAAATTATATCCTTGTTGGTTTAATAATGTTTCAATAACGAAGAATTATGAATCGCTGCCTTCTAAACGAAAGGGCTGCCTGAGAATGCTCTACATTTCTTATAAAAAAAAAATTCCAAAACACCAAGCAATCGGTGGCATTCGAAGTTGTAGACAAATAAAGGGGACACATGTCCCTGAGCTGTTTAGTATGCCTCTTCAGCCAACTTGCTGGGGGAGAGAAATGGCCTCGTCTGACATTTCGTCCCAGGCATCAAAACACCTTTCGGGGGGGGGGGGTCCTTGCTATAAATTCTGAATCACGTCATGTTGAAACTGGTCTACTTTACTTGATAAAATGTTGTTAAGATGCTATCGATAAAATAGAGCTTAAATTCTAAACAAACAAATTATACTGTACGTTGTAGAACCACTCCAAGTGCGTTTATATGTTACTGCTCGATAGACCATTCTAGCGAAAAATCATTGAATCTCCCTGCTGGAAGTGGTGGCATAACAACCCTCCCTAGCCCTCGAGTGAACCGTGAGCATTTAAGCCACAAGCTCAAGGGCAAGGAGCGGGAAGTTTTAGGCTAAATGGTCGCCCACTCCCACTGAGGGGACGGGGGGAGGGGACGGGGGGAGGGGACGGACGTTCCATTTAATCTGACAGTGAGTTATGTAGCCAGCAGCAGTGCACCTGCACTGAGGCCCAAGGGCCAAAGTGGCTGAAGTACCAGGTGACGAAGACGGGGGGGGGGGAGGGCGGGACCCTTAAAAATACTTGTGCCATGTCCCCTCACAATCGTCTTAGAACACTTGAGCGCGGCATTCCAGATGTTACACCAGTCGTGGTAAATGGACGTTTTTGGTGTGAACACGAAAATATTCCACGGACATCCAAAGAAGTGGAGGAAGGTGCATTAGCCATAGCGTAGATACGTAGGGCTGGTCAGCCTTATTATTCCAGATGTAATGTGTGCACGTACGTATGTTAAACTGCTTTCACGCCGTACGTAGCCAACCGTGCTAATCGGAGGTGGTTGGAGGATTCATTAATCACGAATTAATAATGAATCCTCTGAACAAATCGCATTTAAAATATGTTGGATCGCGGAAGCTCGGGTTTGAGCCTGGCTCGTGCTCGTACATGGGTGACCATAGGCGGCATATAATACGTTATGGACTTGGAACTATGCGATGACCAGCCGACTACAGTCCAGTGCAGCAACATCCATTGTTGTATTGTACTTTTATGTGTCTCGCCTTCAACAACCCACATTGACCAGAATGGTGCAATCTGGTCAAATACCCCCCCCCTTCCCAGCCATCAATGCGCAAGGCTTAACCTTTGTATTTTGCTTTTGAGATTTTACAAGATCAGGAGCATTCTATGTTGTATGTGGAATGACAATTGAGCCTGCATGTGGTGTGAAGGGGCTAGTGGCCACGGGAGGTAATGACGGGTAATAGTTGTGAGTGCGAAGGGACTGGTGGCTACGGGAATGTACGAAAAGGGAGCGTGGTCAGGTAACGGAAGAAAACGGTTGAATCTGCCGGTAGAGCGAGTGTCCAGAGTCGGCGAGAATGATCGAGAAGGGGGGCGTGGTCTCAGTTGGTATAGAAGGGAGATGCGCGCGAGACTCGGGGCTGTTGCCATCTCAAGAGAAGTGTCAAGTCGTAATTACAACCAGTGCCAGAAGTGGGGTGTCATCATGCCATGGCGTGGTTGCAAGGAGAACTCACCGACAACGACTTCGGACGGGGAAGAGACCCCCTTCCAGCAAGCCCCAGTTGGTGGGGACCCGGTGAATAACCCCACCAGTGAAGAGGGAGCAATGTGGTAACGAGGAGAGGGGGCCGGCCAACAGAAACAAATAAGCGAGGAATTTGACGAGGTAACGGGATGGCTGGATCGGCTGTTAGCAGTGTTCTCACAGCTCACTGTATAGCTTGCCGCAGCTGCGGAGAGAGGAGGAATGGCGAAGAGCACGGTGGGCGTCACCTCAGTGAAAACCGCTCAACCGATGGCCGCCATTTCACAAGGTAACCAAATGGCGGCTGAAGAAAATACAGCTCCGGAGGCGTTGGAAAGGGTAACTGACCGCCCGCGGTGGATGATGCCTCTAAAATAATTTGTAGCGGCAGGAGGCAACTGGGGTGCCTTCCCCCGAAGGTTCGAGGCAGCGTATCAAGCCATCGGATGGTTGGAAGAGGAAACACTGAGAGCCCTGCCTACCGCCCTTGAAAACGACGCCCTTGCAGTGTTCCATGCTGTGCCGGAGGAGTAAAGGGCTTCGCTACAAGAGGTGTATGGTGAAATGGCGACTGTTTTTGATTCCCCATTGAATATGCAGAGAAAGTTCCTGCAGCGAAAATGGGAGAACGCCGAGACGTCCATCGCTTATCACAGCATGTTGATATCACTGGTGCAGGTAGTGTATCCATGGCTGAACAAGGCGGCACTGGAATTTCTAGTGATGGAGCAGTGACTGCGGATCAGCGGGAGTGGAATGCCAATTCTCCGGAGTCGGTTGATGGCAGAGTGGGCCACAGGGCTTGCTGGAGCTGCCATCTGCAGTGGCAATTTCTGCGGCGGAGACCACGTGGTTGCTGGCCACCATTTCGCCTACGGAGGGCATGGTGGGGCTGGTGGGTGCCATTTGCTGTGGGCTGCGGGGCTCGACGGAGCTGCCACCTTCAGCGGCGACTCCTGCGGCGGTGACCACGAGGTTGCGGGGTGCCATTTTGCCCACGGAAAGCATGGCGTGGCCAGTGGGTGCCATTTGGCGTGGGCAGCGGGGGGCGTCGGAGCTGTTGCCTGCAGTGGTGATTCCTGCGGTGGAGACCATGGAGGGCAAGGCATGGCTGGCGGACACCATTTGGAGTGGGACGCAGGACGATGCTAAGGCGGCGATGCGAGGAGCTGCGTACAGACCACTACAGCTGCCGCTCGTTCAAGAGTTCGTGGTGGCTGGAGGCGATTGGACGGCCTTCTGTCATCGCTTCAAAGCAGCTTGGTTGTCCATCGGATGGACGAAATGGGAGGTCCTGCGAGCGCTACCGATGGCCCTCGATGACGATGCGTTAGCGGTGTTCCAGGCCATCCCGGAAGGTGATCGATCAACTCTCAGGCAGGCATTTGCCCAAATTGCAGCAGTCTTTGACCCGCCATACAACACCAAAAGTAGATTTTGCAGAGGAAGCGGGAGAGGCCCAGTAGCATCTCGCTTGTCATAGCACTTTGCTGGCATCGGTGCAAGAGGCGTATCTGCACATGAACCGAAAGGTGCTCAAATCCTTAGCAGTAGAAAGGTTGGTGTCATTGGTGCAGGAGTTGAGGGTTGTCCTGACCTACATGCCAGGAAGTGGAGATGGTGGCTGCGGTGTACAGCTATGGGCAGCGCGGAAGGGTCACTACAGAAGGCCGATGGGTCGGAGTTGGCAAGAAGGGAAGACTTTTCTGCCCTGGAGTCACACGGCCGCCTGCGGTCGGCCGGTCCACATCGCAAGAGAATGTCGGGATGTTAACCCAACGTCGATAGCACTAACGACAGCCTTCATCATAATTGCCTCTGCTCCTCAAGCCCCACAGGATCCAAGTCTCTGATTCCAGAATATATTCCGAGGTCGCCGTGTGTGAGGGATTGGAGGCTGGAGCCCGGTCATGTGCTGCTATGTTGAATCCAGGGAGGAGCCGCAACCTTTAGGCCATTTTTTTTGTTCCTCGGAGCCCCACAAGTACAGGATCCTGCCCAAGGTGGGGGACCGGTGTCAAGGACCAGGTTCAAGTGAGCAATGTCCAGTAAAGCGGACTCTTCCTTGTCCTGTTGATCGGGGAAAAATGGCATGTTAAAGGTTAATGGGCACTGAAAAGGGGTTGTGTAGTGCTGCGTGCTTTGTTGTTGATGGGGTTTTTTTTGCTTATGCCGCGCACCGAGTGTCACGGCGGTTGTGTTATCGGTACATGGAGGTGCTCAGGTGGAGCTGTTGGTTCGCGGGAGTGTCGTAACTTTTTGGTTGTTGCTGTATTCTTTTTGTTGGTGTTTTGTGATGTTCCTCGGTTGTGGGAGTTGCTCTGCCTGTCCACCCGCTTGCATTGCTGTGTCTCAACTGGGAATGCTTTATCAAAGGGGGGAGGGTGATGTAGTGTCATAACACCGGCTGGTGGACAGCAGCAGCAATTGCTGTGGACAGATAGTACACACGCTGGTGAGTGTGCACGGGGTGTAGGCAGAGGGGGGAACTATGGTAAGGGTCACGGAGGACCCCATCTGAAGGCCCCTTGAACCTGCTAGCGGGTTCGAGAAGGGAGGCGCGGTCAGGGTGGAGCCAGGCCGCGCTGGAAGCATAAAAGGAGCTGAGAGGAGGCTCAGGGCTGTCGGTTCTGGGAATAGACTCGTCTTTTTGTTGCTGTCGTCTCGTCGCCATCGTCGCTAATGATCTCAGCTAGATATTGTGCTACAAAGGATAGCAGTTGGCTATCTCAGTCAGCGCCATCAGTGTAAGATGGCTAGTGTTGTGTACAGGTTAGGTTATGCTACTGTGGAGAGTGTGGACGAGACCGTGGAAGTTATTAACAAAGAACATGCCTCAGAAATCGTTGACACTACACATGTGTAATAAAGAACTCGGATGCTCTCTCTGTCTCCGTGTCCTTTATTTGGGTTCTTATGCTTTTCCCTCATGGCACTCCCCTAGATACTCTTCGTTCGGCAGCCCCAGGCTGCTGTCGCTCACGTAGCCCACTTCTCTCCCAGCAGATCCGCTGCTGGGCTCCTCGTGCAGACCCCCGCTCTGAACTCCCCTTTTTGCAGACCCGCTGCTCTCTGCAGCCTCCTCGCTGCTCCGGCTGCTCCTGGGTCGGTCACCGTTGGCTGACGGTGCCGAACCTCATGGCCCGGGTATGTGGCGATCTTGCCACTCTCTCTCTCACTCCCTGCCCTGCGTGGCCTCACTCTTTCCCAGTCTCCGATCACTCCCCCTCCTCTTCCGGTTTCTCCCCTTATAGACCTGAACCCTCTCCCCCCACGTGACGTAACTCCTCCCCCCATGACGTCACTTCCGGGAGGTCGTTTACGCCCGCATTACACCACCCTCCCCCGTAGAGAAAATCCAGCCGACCTCGGCTGAACACAACTTCAACAAGCAATGCGAGCGAACACGATCGAATACGAAAAAGGACACGAAGCATACAATAATATACCGAAAGAACAAGAACACAATACAACAGTTAACGAAATGTGAGGGATTTTGAGCGGGTGCGGGTTGCCGGGCCGTCCCAGACGGTCGGCGGCCCTCCCGCCGAGCGGGAACGTGGCAGGGTTCTAAGAGCAACAGGCTGAAGTTCGTCTGTCGCTATTGGAGGCCCGCCAATGTCCCGGTCCCCTATTCTCGAAGGCCCAGCGTCAGAGGTGTCCCGCAACCGCGTTGGAAGGGCTGCGGGTCTCAGAGTTTCCGCAGCCGTGGTAGGCGCACCCCGAGCCGAGTCTCCTTTCTCCTGCGGCGTCACGGCCGGCTTGTCTGTAAAAGGCACGACAGGTGCTCCTGCAAGGTCAGCGGGCACAGGCAAGGGCGAGTTGGCAGTAACAGACCCCGGCAAGGCAACCTCAGGAGATGACGCATCAGGTCGAGGGGCCACGTATGGTTTCAACCGAGATGTGTGGACGAACCAACGCCGAGATCCAAACCTAACACGCGCCGACTGTGGGTTGGGAACCTCGATGAGGCGAACCGGCCCTTGCCATGGTTTATGTAACTTAGGAGAGGTACCTGGCCGCACCTGTGGGCAATGGAGCCAGGCCAGGTCCCCCGTTTTCCAGGGGCATTCCCCCTTTGAACGTCGAGCACACCGCTCATTCCGGGCCTGGGCTTTGGCCGTAGCCATGCGGGCCCCTTCCCGTGCCACAGTGACACGGCGAACGGTGTCCTGAATATAATCAGGAAGAGGCTTAGCAGGTCCCCTCGCTCCGGTTCCCAACTGCACATTCATCGGCGGCACGTTTTCACGACCGTACATAAGAAAAAACGGCGAATATCCTGTAGCCGCATGCAGCGTCAACCGGTACGCTGAAAGCACCCCAGGGATATGCAAATCAAAATCTGATTGTTTTTCACTAACCCTGTGACTCAACATGGTGGACAGGGTCCGATTTAGCCGTTCAACCATACCATCCGTTTGTGGGTGGTAGGGAGATGTCCGTATCTTTTTAGTTCCAAGAGCCGCACACACCTCCCCCAACAATTTAGACGAAAAATTCCGGCCTTGGTCTGTAAGGAGCCTCACCGGCGCCCCCTTGTCCATAACATACCCAAATAGAAAGGCGTCTGTGATAGACGCCGCTGACTGGTCAGGCAAAGGCCAGGCCATCGGCCAGCGGGAGAGGTAATCCACCCCTACTAGTAAATATTTATTTCCCCTAGCGGATGGCGGAAAGGGTCCCAAAATATCTAACGCCACCAATTCATTAACTCGAGATACCTGAATAGATTGTATCGGCGGCACATATGGATGTTTAGGCGGCTTCCGTCGGGCACAGTCGGGACACGCGCGAACGTGCCCGATGACATCCGTCGTCATGCCGTGCCAATAGTAATCTCGCTGCAGCGTCAATAGGGTCTTCTGCACCCCCAGATGTAAAAGCGTGTCACAATGCAGAGTCCTAATCAGTTCGTACCGCAATGATACCGGTACAACAAGACGCCAGCGTTCCTGAATCCCTTCCCTCCACATCAGCAACCCATCACGGAGAGCGGTTTCCAGCACACCCCCCGCTCCGAGTCCCCCACTCCCCTTCGCAGGCCGCCTACGCAACGATACCAAAGAATCATCCAACATTTGCTCCCGAATCCACACAGACCTCGGGAGATGCAAAATCCCATCAGCCAGTCCCCCATCAGCCGGCCCCGGCTCGAGCGGAGCTTCAGGCACTTCGACTGCCAGCGCGACAGGCTGAGGGGGGTGCTGAACCGGGCCACATCTATGCGTCCCTGACGCGCACGCGCAAGGGGATCGCTGCGGCCACCTGGAAAGTGCGTCCGCATTAGCGTGACGCACTCCTTTCCGATGGTGAATTTGGAAGGAAAATTCTTGCAGCGTGTCCAACCACCGCGCCAGCTGGCCGGATGGTTGGTCCATCTTAAGAGCATACTGCAAGGCCGCATGATCCGTGCGAACAATAAACGAACGACCGTACAGATACGGTCGAAATTGGCGGAGAAAAAAAACAATAGCCAAAAGTTCCCTGCGAGTGACGCAGTAGCGGGTTTTAGCGGGAGACAAAACCCGGCTACCATACGCCACCACGCGTTCCACACCACCTTTGGACTGAGACAACACCGCCCCAATGCCCGTGTCACTCGCGTCCGTATCCAGAATGAAAGGATGTTCAAAATCAGGATAATCCAACGTCGGTGCCGTAGCCAATAGATCGCGCAGGCCTCGAAATGCCGCCTCCTCTGGCGGTCCCCAAGCAAATTTGTGTCCTTTTCCCGTAAGGAGATGCAAAGGCCTCGCGATCGTAGCAAAATTTGGAACAAACCTCCGATAATATGAGGCGAACCCCAAAAACCGACGCACATCCCCCACCGTGGCAGGGGTTGGCCAGTCACGGACGCACGCAGTTTTGTCTGGATCCGTGGCCACCCCGTCCGCACTAACGATGTGCCCCAAGTAACACACGGAGTGTTGCAGTAGGTGACATTTCTTAGGCTTAAATTTCAAATTAGCAGAACGCATCCTGGTGAACACGGCCTCCAACCGCGATAAATGCTCGTCAAATGTGCGGCTGAAGACGATAATATCGTCTAAATATATCAGACATGTCTCCCACTGCAACCCCATTAATACCAACTCCATCAACCTCTGAAAAGTGACAGGGGCCGCATTCAACCCCATCGGAAGACAGTTAAATTGGAATAACCCCTGTGGCGTACGGAAAGCAGTCTTCTCTCGCGAGGACTCGTCAAGAGGAAGCTGCCAGAAGCCCGAAGAGAGATCTAGCGTTGAAAAGAACTTTGCCCCCGACAAGGCATCGAGAGAGTCGTCCATACGCGGCAGGGGGTATGCATCTGCCACCGACACTTTATTTAGCTTGCGGAAATCTACACAAAATCGCAATTTGCCGTCTTTCTTCTTAACCAAAACAACAGGCGCGGCCCACGGGCTGTTAGACGGAGATATTATGTCCGCGGCCAACATGTCATCCACTGCCCCTCGAACGTGCTCTCGCTCAGCCGGACTCATCCGATGCGAGTTTAACCGAATAGGGGCAGCGTCCCCCGTGTCAATATGATGGTAAAGCAACGAGGTGCTAAACACATCAGAATAACTCAATAATAATTTCCGAACCGCACAACGTTGTTCCCCAGAAAGGGCAGAATTCTCCCCACACAATTCAGCGATCCAGCGATCATCTGCAGCACCGGGGCCTGAAACGCCTCCAACACCACCCCGGCAGGACAGATCATCATGAGCTGTAAACGCAGTAGTGGTATGTGCCACAACGGTACCGGCCGGCACACACACGCTTTCGGTACTTGCGTTAAGCACCTGCAAAAACGGCTGCTGGTCTGGCCGGACAATAGTTTGTGCCCCAACTAGCGCCGATCCACCCATGATGGTGGCGGACGGCGAGAACAAAACCCTAATAGCTCCCTGACGACCAGGTACAGGCTTCCGATAACGCAAAGGAATGAGCATCTGTGAGCCAGGTGGAATATCAACAGATACTACGGACAACGCCTGCACCTGGGCGACAGGAGCAGGTCGCCCCCAGGGCGACGGCAAAAATGCAATTTTACGGCCTTCCGGTAATTCAATGCAGTTTTCATTAATTCTAATTAGAATCGGCATTTTGGCCAGAAAATCGGTCCCCAACAAACAAGGAACTGCAAGAGACCTCGAAATTAACACAATTCCCGAGGCCGACACTCCCCCGATAGCTATGTTAGCGTCCACCTGGCCCACAATGCCCATGCTACCCCCGTTCGCAGCGATGCAGGAAGCGTAAGCCGGACTCACGGCCTCAGGTGGGATGTTCAAGAGATGGAATATTACATCCGAAATAATGGTCGCGGACGCACCGGAATCCACCAAAATACGTACGTCCACCCCCTGTATCGACCCAGGTACGGTGGACGAACCGGTAGCGGCCGCGACGACCCACCGAGCCAACTTACGCCACTGCGTTACCGAGCGACAAGGCGCAGTCAATGGCCTCCCATTATTAACAACACCCGGATCGCATGACAACGGTGATGAGTGAGGTGTCAAGCCTTGCCGGGTGTCTGGTGCGCACCGACTTGCCTGTGCTGGAGAATCCTTCCTTGGAGCGGCCGCTGTCGAGGCCTCCTGCTGGGGCGGACCAGGGACGCGGGCCCAGCAGTCCCTGGCGTAATGGCCCTTACGCCCGCAGCGGAAACGGTCGATGTCGTTGCGGCGCGCGGCGGGCACCCCGTCCCGACGCGGCCGTATCGGCGGCGCAGCCCGCGGTCCCGGTCCACCGCGGCCTGGCCACGGAGCAGCGGCGGCTGACAGCTCCTGCGGGCTCCTCTCATCAGGCACATAGACAGCCTTCGTGGGTTCCCAACCCAAGGCTCCCCCTTCGACGACGGGCCCACCCGTCCACGCCGTAACTTGTTTCCACCGGCGCAGGTTAAACTGGGCATCCAAATATTTAGCCGCAGTCCGGGATGTGAGCTTTTCATGACCACATACCGGCATAGGAATGCCGAGATCTCGGGACAGCTCCAGCATCTTCCCCAGGATGAGAGGTTCCAGCAGGTCAGGCTCCGTCTCCGGGTATGCGGCCATAGCCAGCTCCAGCACCGCGCCCCTATATGCCACCGGAGACTCCTCGGGTGCTCGTTGTCGTTGAACAAACCGGCGATGAGCATCATCCGGCGGCTCGTATGCGCCAGCCATTTCGTCGAACACACCTCTCAATGTTTTCTTCTTCGCGGCCTTTATAGAGTGAAAGAATCTAACAGACGCGTCATCAAGAAGAGTCGGCAGAACTTCTAACGCCTCCGCGTCAGTCCACCTTGCCGAGCACACCGCCGCCAAAAATCTGCAGTCGAACGCACTCCAATCGCCCCCGATGGAGAATTCTTTGACAGTTGTTAGGTGACGACTGCGACTTCTTGGCGCGCTCTCTCCAGCCGATGACTCTTCTGGTGGCATGTTCAACATGGCGTCGCAACGTGGTGTAGACAAGATGGCGGCTTTTCGCTGCGGACGGCGCAAAATGGCGGCTTCCCGCCCTTCTTCGCCTGCCACGCCCAAGATGGCGTCTTCGTGCCGCGTGGCCGATGGCGTCGACAGCGAAGGCAAAGCGGGCTCCTGCGAACCACCAACGTCTCCTTCCGACGCCGTCCTCGGCGTGACGAGCTCACACAACTGTGCAAGTACGTTCTTGAGTGTTTCAAGTTGCTCCGCCATCTGACTCCATCTTAAATCCGCGTCCTTCGGTGCAGACGGGTCCGCCGACGCGGCGACATCTTGGACCCCCGGACCCGCACTCGTCCCAGCACGGATCTCCTCCTCCATCGGAGTCAGGTCCACCGCTGGAGGAAAGTCATCGTCGTCAGAAGATGAAGCAGATGCTGGAGACGGAATATTATTTTTTCTCAGTTGTTTTTGTCATGCCGTTACACTTCTGACACCAGTGTAATAAAGAACTCGGACGCTCTCTCTGTCTCCGTGTCCTTTATTTGGGTTCTTATGCTTTTCCCTCATGGCACTCCCCTAGATACTCTTCGTTCGGCAGCCCCAGGCTGCTGTCGCTCACGTAGCCCACTTCTCTCCCAGCAGATCCGCTGCTGGGCTCCTCGTGCAGACCCCCGCTCTGAACTCCCCTTTTTGCAGACCCGCTGCTCTCTGCAGCCTCCTCGCTGCTCCGGCTGCTCCTGGGTCGGTCACCGTTGGCCGACGGTGCCGAACCTCATGGCCCGGGTATGTGGCGATCTCGCCACTCTCTCTCTCACTCCCCGCCCTGCGTGGCCTCACTCTTTCCCAGTCTCCGATCACTCCCCCTCCTCTTCCGGTTTCTCCCCTTATAGACCTGAACCCTCTCCCCCCACGTGACGTAACTCCTCCCCCCATGACGTCACTTCCGGGAGGTCGTTTACGCCCGCATTACACATGCATACGTAGAAATGTGTCTATGGAGACCATCCATCGAGGAGATAGAGCTAGGAAAGTAGTTTTTTTTAATCATCGCAGGATGGTGAGGAATGGCGACACGTTACCGAAAGCTTCAACCACTGGTTGACGAAAGGCAAAAGATGGTGACAAACGCGTGACCGTGCCCACGATTAACCCTATGATTTTACCGTTGTGGTTTTTGTTTCAACAGGAGACGTTGCTTGGGAAAGTGATGTTCTACTCCAACAACGATGAAACGATCAGCGTCAGAGTGTTCGAGAGGGTGGAATGCAGTGTGGGCGGCAACATCAGCAACGCTGTCAAAGTTTGGACAACGTGTAGCTGTAACGCTTTAAGTAGTCAGTGGGTCCGCAAGCAAAGCCACAAGAAGAGCCATTTAATTTTCGAAATGTGTCCAAAACTCTATACACTTGATAATCGATTATCCTGGCACGCGATTATATTCTGCTTACAACATTATTCGGCGTGTCCCAGTGTGCAATATTCCATACAGTACATGATACACTACATACAACTTGTGTGTGTGTTTGGGGAGTTGTGGCATGCATTACCCACATGTACTTGTGGTGAACATGCAATCAGACATGCTCTGATAAGATATGCATTGTCTTTGAAACTGATTGGCCTACACCAGAGACATCAGCCTTCATTCTGGCCTAGTCTCATCACCAGTGTCAGAACAAAGAACGCCATAAGGCGAACAGTACAAAGGCGTTCATCGCTCGGGGTGAGCAACTTTATCATGGGGCCTTTTTGCCAGTATCAAGTATGAAAAATAAGAATAAGTTTTACCTTTTCTGAGACAAGGCCATAAAGAAGACTGTCTCTGGTGTAGGCCAATCAGTTAAAAAGATAATGCGTATATTATCAGAGCATGTTTGTTGCATGTTCACCTTAAGTACGTGTGGTTAATACAGACTTGATTTTTTGCAAAATTTATATATTTGGTGTTTTTGAACATCGTGACACTTGTTTTATTCACATAAAGGGGAAAAAAACTATATTACTTTATTTCGCGTAATGTTAATTATGTTAAGAATGGCACGCGTTAAAGTTGACGAATAAACCTTGTTAATTTTGTACAACATTTGTTCAGGCTCTTGGGCCTTCCGATCTTTACACGGTTGGAGTCCACATCACTGTTAACTTCACAAGCCCTGTTCAGATTTCAAAGATGGTGATGGCTGGAAATTACTACTATTGGGCGTATGCACTGGAGGTTGGAGTCCTTTTTTCTGGCTCCTTGAGTCTCTCCTTCTATTCTGACTTACCTTGCTTTCGTTGGTTGGTGTCACGTCATCAAGGGGTACACATTTTTCGAATTTTCACACCGCAGTACATAATCTTCCCCCAACCCCCCACGCGTTATAGAATGGTCCATGGAAGTGGATATATCGTGAGAATGTCTCTGAGATACCTTCAAAAAAATCTGTGGTCCACACCGCACCCTGAAAAGCGGAGTGCTCGAATTTAGCCAAATAAAATATAGAACCAAATTTTGTCGAGTGGAGAGGTCGTCATAATTGATCATCATCAAGACAATTAAAGATTCATTAAGCAACAAGTCACATCAAAGGGCGATATATATTTGTATTTTTAAAAATTAATTTTAAAGACCTCCTCGTGGTCCAAGAAGATCACAGATCTTATCAGCAGGAAACATTAAGAATTGAGTAACATAAGACACCCAAAGTTGCTTTGCATGTTGGTGATTTCATAACTATGTTGTGTTTTATTTTTACTATGTTGTATTTTACCAGGTAAAGCCTAATGAGCTGTGTAGTTCTTTTTTCCGAAGAGAACTGGCTACCACAAATGATAGCTCAATGCATTTGTGTATCACACGGAAATTTATAGCAACAAATACTCTAAACGCATGCTTCTAAATGTGGAAGGAAAATCCGGAGGACCCGGAAAAAAATACACACGACCACGGGGAGAGAGAAATGCAAACTCCAAATATACAGGTGTCAGGGTCGATATTGAACCCACAACCACCTGTATACCAGGCGAGGAAGTTAACATCTCGGCCACCATGGTGCCATACCAGCAAAATATCAACCGCTATTTCAGATGAGCACTCAGCACTACGCTTGATACAACAGTGCGAGCAGACAGTGTGAATTTAATACTCCGTCTGACCAACGTGAATGCGCGCAAACCATACCACAACGTGGGCATGGTTCTAAGTGAGACGACGGTTCGTTGATGGACGGAAGTCACGGATGAGAAATTCGGAAGGCGTTGCAGACACCAGTGTAATACCACTCATACCTCGTTTGTCAAAACAAGTAGTGATGCTTGGTAAGCGTGCATGACGACTACAACCACTCTACAATGGCAGCAGTTGGCCTCTCTGATTCCCATCTGTGTTCACGGATGAATGGCCATCACAGCTCGCAGTGGCTCTCAGTGACACTCACAATATGACGCACGGACATTCCTCGGTTACGCTCGGCCAAGCACGGTTCATAGTTGCACATCAGGGTCACCTCCTGACATTGAACTCGCAAGTACCGAACGAAATGAATGCTGCACAACACGTAAGGACGTACCGTGCATATTCGTTTGGCACACACGTTTTGTCGACAAGCCGATCACAAAAGCTACAATTCACAGTAAAATTAAGTAGCATACACACTCTGTGATACCTAAAAGCGATGACTTAAATTAAAACCCGAGTTTGGTTGTATTACCAACTGTACAAACATAATTAGAACCAAACTTTGTTTTTATTTTACCAGATAAGGCCTACTGAGCTATGTCGCCTTTTCAGAAGTGACCTGGCCACAAATGATATCTCGACGCAGCGAAATACTCCAAACGCTTGTTTCTGAACATGGAGGGAAAACCCGGAGAACCCGGAGAAAAATTCACGAGATCCAGTAGAATCACGCAAACTCAAAATATACAGCAGGTATTGCTAGAGTTAGGATCGGACCACAAAACCTCCTGCATACCAGACGGGAGATATAACATCTATCCACCACGGCAGAGCCCACTATCCCGAGCTCAATTGTTTCTTCACAGCCTAAGGATGTTAACGCTCGCCGATTGTGAGCGCTGCTGTTATTATCGCAAATTAAATACTTGCCGAAGGAAATTGAACACCGGAGTGTTTGCTTGATCCATGCGTGTACACGATTTGGTCTAGTTGTGTTCCCAGGTGGCGTACAGCATATACAATACCATTTCGGATAGTTACATTGATAGCACGGATGATAACTATATACTAAAAGGGGACACTGATGATGAAAGTATCAACTTTTTTACATTCTTGCCAAATACAAATCTTTCCTCCATAATCTATCAAATATCCTGAGTTGTTTTGTTAAATGTTGGTTAATGAGAAGACTGAATGTTGAAAGATTGAAGCGTGATTATTTAACTGTCACAAATTGTGACCATTCAAGGCCCCAACATCCACCCAGGTTAATCCTGCTGGTGTATTAATCATGAACACATACACCAGAGGCTTAAAAGGCAAGACGTGAAAATATCCCCATAATGTGACTCACACAGAGTGGGTGTTGCCAAATAAATGCATTGGGCGGGAGCGGGGAGATAGGAGCTGGGAGAGGTGGCGAAGCAGACGCCCAAACGTCAGAGGCCAAGCTCGGGTGACTAGACCAGTGATGGGCAACCCAGACGAGTTGGTAGGCCCAGTGGCGTAGTAACTACATTATTAGTGGCGTAGTAGCTACATTTTCAGTGGCATAATGACAACATGATTAGTGGCATAGTAGCTGCATTAATAGTGGCATAGTGACTACATTAGTGGCGTAGTAGCTGCCTTATCAGTGGCGTAGTAACCACATTATCAGTGGCATGGTGACTACATTATCAGTGGCGTAGTAGCCACATTATCAATGGCGTAGTAATTGCATTATCAGTGGCATGGTGACTACATTATTAGTGACGTAGTAGCCATATTATCAGTGGCGTATGTGCTCCATCATCAGTGGTATAGTCACTACATTAGTGGCGTAGCAGCTACATTATCAGTAGCGTAGGAGCTACATCATCAGTGGCATAGTGACCACATTAGTGGTGTAGTAGCTGCATAATCAGTGGCATAGTAACTACATTATCAGTGGCGTTGTAGCTACATTACACTATGTAACACGATTTTTGTTCCTGGGTAGTGTTGTTTTCTAATTGCTTATGCCTAAAAAGTATAGAAAATGGCTATTATTCCCCACAAACTTTGCTTTTGCTACAATGCTGTGGACTCTCATGAAATTGTCTTTTCCGAGAACAAGGTGCTCTGCAAACCTTCTGGCTACCATCAAAGGTTTGTACACGAAGCCATTCAGATATACAAACACAGACATAATTTCAACCGTGATGGTGGGTACAAACTTAGTAATCATTGGAAAGATGTTATCAACCATGCAAAAAAAAGACTTAATTACGCATTTTTGGACCATCTTATCTGACAGGCACTATTTTACTTTACTTTACCGAGTGTTAACATCCCCAGTGTTTAACAGTACTCTCTTTATTGTTCAGCCAGCACTGGTATAAACATGGGCATTTTCGTTCTTTTCTATCATGTGTATCAACAGGTGCTTGTGTAATGGGTTCAATTTAGGCGCACACACTTCTTGGGAGGCAACACTCATTTATTAATTAACACAACGTTTACCCAACAGTTACTCTTACTCTACACATAGGGTGGTGACCACCGACCTACACTAGCTAACACACCATTGTATTTTAGCCGCTCCAGCATGACCCAGCCAGGTGGCTGCTGGCAGTCCGCTCACTCTAGGTCTTCTCTTCTGGCATCTTCACGAGGTGTCTTCATTCTTCTCAGGAACAGCCCTGCTCTGCCTTCACACCACCCTTATATCTCGTCTCTCTGGCGTGGCCGGCTCCGCCCAGGCCACGCCTCCCTTCCCAGGCCACGCCTCACTTCCCAGGCCACGCCTCACTTCCCCCACCTCTGGGAAGGTCCGGATCCCTCCAGCACGTGACCCCCCAGGCACCCCCTTGGGGCCCCCAGCCCTCGTACGGGCCAACACAGTAGTGACCGTTCTGTCACTACATCACCCCCTCCTGTATAAACACACAGCCGTCCCCGGCTGTAACACAACTGTGAAAATCGAAAAGGTGTGCCTCCGAACCAGCAACATCAATAAATGACCGGCGACCGATAAGAAATACAATCACGTAATATATACAGAATCGACGAGGGTAAAAGGGAACCGCATAGAAAACGGGGAATTAACAACAAAAATACATGAAAACTCGCTAACCCACTTACGCTACAGCACAGCCCCCCCACCGTTAGAATCACGCATGCAATGACAGTCACCCGTTAGCACCCCCCCGCCTTTCCGACGTGGCGTCACAACCAGTAGCACGCGTCGGCCATATCGGGGGGATTTTAACCCAGTCTCTCTCCAAGACTCGCATCGCAGCATATAGCTGTACCGACCGAGCTGAGATGACCCAGTCTCTCTCCCAGACTCGCATCGCAGCATATAGCTGTACCGACCGAGCTGAGACGACCCATCGTTCACTCACTGCACAACATGCACCCTAACAACTGAGGGAAACAGTCTCAACGTAACAGGCCAACTCCACCCGAACCTTACGAATCTCCAGCCCACTGTTCCAACGCGCCTCAGAGGGTCTCAACCTCCGAGCCGTCAGGTCAAGCTGTCAGCCATAGCATGACGGGACCACCCTCCCTGAGCCATGTGAGCGCACAGCCCACAAGGCTAGACAAGCCACAGAGTGTCTCGCTCTCCGGGTTGTCAGGTCAAGCCGTCAGCCATTGCATGACGGGACCACACACTCCGAGCCATGTGAGCACACAGCCCACTAGGCTAGACATACCACGGAGTGTTTCGCTCTCCGGGCTGTCAGGTCAAGCCGTCAGCCATTGCATGACGGGACCACACTCTCCGAGCCATGTGAGCGCACAGCCCACTAGGCTAGACATGCCACGGAGTGTTTCAATCTCCGGGCTGTCAGGTCAAGCCGTCAGGCACAGCATGACGGGACCACACTCTCCGAGCCATGTGAGCGCACAGCCCACTAGGCTAGACATACCACGGAGTGTTTCAAGCTCCGGGCTGTCAGGTCAAGCCGTCAGCCATAGCATGACGGGACCACACTCTCCGAGCCATGTGAGCGCACAGCCCACTAGGCTAGACATACCACGGAGTGTTTCAAGCTCCGGGCTGTCAGGTCAAGCCGTCAGCCATAGCATGACGGGACCACACTCTCCGAGCCATGTGAGCGCACAGCCCACTAGGCTAGACATACCACGGAGTGTTTCAATCTCCGGGCTGTCAGGTCAAGCCGTCAGCCATAGCATGACAGGACCACAACGTTCATGTTAGACACGCAACACTCACTGGGCCATCCTGGTCAGGACCTGCGCCCCAAGATAGTGACAGCCAGCAGCACAATTCCAAATCCCTGGCAGCATGTCACCATCGCAATTTAACACCATCACAACACATACAATTTGAATTATGATCCCCCACAAAACTAATCCAATGCCGAACAGGTACGCACAATTTTTTTTTTTTGACGATCCCGAATATTCAATGGTCACAACAATACACCTCACATCCCGTATCCGTACACATCATCTCCGAGACTCGCATTGCAGCAATGCAGCTGTACCAACCGAGTGGAGAGAGCAATGCAATTTGACGGCAATTAACGGAAACGCACCCCCGATCCATGTAGAACACAAGGAGCATTCCCGCACAAAAGACATCATCTGTGCAACAACGGACAGGAACCAACCAGTGAGTTTGAAACAAACCGAACCTGTCACTTCAAAATCCCCTTCAACATTAACCATGGGACTCAGGGCATTCGAATTTTGAGAGAAAAAAACTGTACACAAACCCCAAGAATCGCTGAATTGATTAATACAGTATATGCAGTATACGAAGTTCGTACAGTCAATCATTTGGCACAATGCACCATCCAGTCCCCACATGGCAACACACACAATCAATACTCCAGACAATCCGTACATAGTAAATAATCACAAGCAAGTACCCAACATTCCATACACTTAACAATGACGATCAAAGTTTCTGACAGTTGCAAGTGACAATCACGAGCGAAACTCCATACAGTATACACAATAACAATGGCGATTTCGCAACACAACGATGTAACAACACGAGTCATTAACACGGCAACATACAGGATATCAACGGAGCTCGGGACACCAACAACGAATTAATCATTAACTACACGCAGAAGATACCGATCTCGACGCCGTAATTAACAACAAACACTGGTCGCCGCGTCAATTTCTCACGCACACAACCGGACGAACACGCTCCGCAACCCAGCGAGTAAAAAAAACACACGATCGCAACCCGGCACACGCAAGATGGGTGAAAATTATTATTATTTTTCTTGGGGCCGGGTGCTTGTCATGTCATGACTCGCCTGGCAAACTGTGAATAGCGGAGGGCGGCAAGGTGGAGCACTGGAACGGCCTGAAGAATCTTTGATGGTGAACACGGCCTGCTCTTGCGAACCCATCCACCTCTCACGCTCGAGCAGAAGGCTGGAACTCCCCCTCTGCAGGCGTTGATGTCGGCGGGAGCGGCATTTCGGCAGCAGGAGCGGTGTTTTGGCGGGAACAGCGCCCCGACCAGCCGCCGAAATGGCGGGAACGGCGTTTTGGCGGGAACAGCGCCCCGACCAGCCGCCGAAATGGCGGGAACGGCGTTTTGGCGGGAACAGCGCCCCGACCAGCCGCCGAAATGGCGGGAACGGCGTTTTGGCGGGAACCGCGCCCCGACCAGCCGCCGAAATGGCGGGCCCACCGCGTGGCCCGCATGCCCAGGCCTCCCCCGCCAGCCACCGCAGCGACGATGGTGTCCTCTCGCCGCGGCTCCGTCGCTCCGTTCCCGATGGCGGCGAAGCAGCAGTGCGATGCAAGTCCCGCCGCTCCGCGTGCAGCGCCATCTCTCTCTCTCTCTGTCACCGGGGCTGCCATCCCCGGGGCTGTCCGAAGGATGGTCGTCACACCATCCCCGTCGTACGAAGACGTCCAGATGAGTTTTATATTTGTTTTTCGTGTGCCCATTTTACTTCCCTAGGATAACACCTAGCAATATTTATTTTTCCACAACTTCTGACACCAAATGTAATGGGTTCAATTTAGGCGCACACACTTCTTGGGAGGCAACACTCATTTATTAATTAACACAACGTTTACCCAACAGTTACTCTTACTCTACACATAGGGTGGTGACCACCGACCTACACTAGCTAACACACCATTGTATTTTAGCCGCTCCAGCGTGGCCCAGCCAGGTGGCTGCTGGCAGTCCGCTCACTCTAGGTCTTCTCTTCTGGCATCTTCACGAGGTGTCTTCATTCTTCTCAGGAACAGCCCTGCTCTGCCTTCACACCACCCTTATATCTCGTCTCTCTGGCGTGGCCGGCTCCGCCCAGGCCACGCCTCCCTTCCCAGGCCACGCCTCACTTCCCAGGCCACGCCTCACTTCCCCCACCTCTGGGAAGGTCCGGATCCCTCCAGCACGTGACCCCCCAGGCACCCCCTTGGGGCCCCCAGCCCTCGTACGGGCCAACACAGTAGTGACCGTTCTGTCACTACACTTGTACATACACATGTCCACGTACACTTGCACCCCACACTCTCTTTTGGCCTCCCCTCCCCCTCTCCGTCCAATACGTTGGCGTGTGTAACAATAGTTGCTTGCGCACAACCACGTCCACGTCGCCGACTCTCGTGTACCACTTCGTGCATTCTTTTGGCCCCGCCCCTCTCCCCCTCCCGATACATTCTACGTATCACTTCGTGCCTTCTTTTAGCCCCGCCCCCCTCCCTCCCGATACGTTCCATTCATTGGCTACCACATTCTGATGAGCTCCCCCCCCCTCTCCTCCCCCCTCAACTTGCATTTAAGGGATGCAGCAAATCTGGCTGACGGTCCCACCTGATGACGGAGACTTGTGTTGCCTCCGAAACGTCGTGATTTTTATTGTTTTATTTTTATTAATTTCATTTTCTACCTACGTGACTTTACCGAAATAACTAAGAGTATGAATCCTTGCAGTCACGAAAGCTTCAAATCTAGAATTAAGAGGTAGAGGGTTGTTTTGCAGTCACCTGCACACCCACAATGCACCACCAACAATATGAAGACCAAGACGACACAGACTGCGTAACATTTTAATTTCTTACCTCGGTTTTGGCTGGGCATTGACGAACTTTCTTGGGTGACTCACCCTGGTGTGCACAGCGTGGTGGCACTGGAAACCAGAAGGTGAGCATTCTCGAGGAACTCTTCGCCTTCTTATTCGTCCACACATAGCCACTTTCCAGCGTGCCCTCCTCCAGACTGTCCCGTTCATGCCCTGTGCCTCCCCCTTCCTAGTTAACGTGCAGCCTTGGCCCTAGCACCCTGAATCGCTACCGATAGGGGAGGGGGCGTACGAGATTTGCTAGTGACAATCACGGGATCTCGACTCTCCCCTTCCACCCTTTCCCCGCCTCCCTCAACCGCCTTCTAAATTTCAATCAACTTTTGAATTGCTACCAGGTGAGAAGCGGTCATTCCCATGGGCTTGGGTGCAGCCATTTGCATTCTTCTGATGGGGAACGCCACTTATTCGATCAACATTCAACCTCGGACATTAGAAAAACACATATTCAGGCCTCCAACTTGGAGTAACTTGGCCTAAAAACCTTTGTCCGAGGTGTGGGGGATGGCGTTCCTAACATTAACAGAGAGTGAGAGAGGCCTTCAGAATGTCGAGTGAATCCCCTCTTGCTTTTGAAGCAAATGCGCACGATCTTGTTGATTGTCATATTCTTGAACCAATCAGATTTCGAGTTTGCCATGTTGGGCGTATTTTTAGACACGCCGGAGCCACCGCACTGGCCTCGACGCCTACGGTAGCATTTTTCATGTGGCGTGATCAGAGGGCCAGTTAGCTAACTTAAGTAAAACAAGCTAGCACATAAGGTAGCATCATCTAAGATGTATTATTAAAAATCTAAAAGTCATTTAAACGTTTAGATTTTTAGATGTGATTTCGATGTTTTTTTGTGGGGAAGCCTGTTGAATCCTGATTGTGTCATTTGTGTTTTACAGAATTTTTACTTGCTTGGTGGTCGTATGAGTAAATGTGACTGGTTGTTGTGAGTGTGTTCTTGTTTCTTTGGTAATGGCATTGATTTGGGCTATGCGATGTCTATTTGTGATGCAGCATCCTGTCATACTGCATAATAGTGGTACATCCTTGATGGTTTCAGTCACCATGAATTTATGTCTCTGCAATTAGTGTATTGTAACTCTCATAGATGTTGAGCCTCGTGTTAAATCACTTTATTCCACTCGATAAATGTTACTGTCACTGCGAATATGGGGTGGTTACGTCGAATGACGATTGTCTATAGCCCTAGTGTCATGGTGAGGTTGTTCGAAGGTGGTTTAATTGCAGGAGGATACCACTGAAGGCCTAGGTGTACAATATACAGCCCGCTACTGCTCAAGTGGCTGAAATGAAGTGCAGCACTCGAGTGTGGCTAAGGCCTTGTAGTCTTTTTATCAGCCAAAAGTGAGCAGTAGCGCTCTAGAAATGTTCACTCACAGCTGCCAAGTTCAAGAGTTTTTCCAGGTAGGTCTCCAAGGTACTCCTGGCTGCTCTGGGACTCTCATTCACTGCGCTACCCATTGGCCCGGGAACAACTCGTCCCCACTTCGGTTAAGCTCCGTCTTCTCTCCCCCTCTTGCCTTCCCTCGCCGTTTCAAACATAAAGCATATGTTATTATTAGAGCATGTTTGTATGTTTTGCCACAAGTATGTGTGGTTAATGCACGACTTGATGCCGTGCAACAGGTGTCTATTTGGTGTTTGAACATTTTAGCACCCGTTAAAATGCCAGAAAGGGTAACGCCTATTATTGTCTTCATCATATACCTCAACCCACCACGTTTATATTGCACCGTGTGTATATGTGCACGTGTTTGATGTATCGGTGTGTTTTGTATGAGCAAGTGCTTTTTACACTAAATGGACTATATTAAAAAAACACAAGTTTCTTACAATAGTTTTGCGGTAGGTTATACACTTTATTTGAAGTTGGTTCAAGAATAACGAGCACTGTTTATTCCATGGAGGTAGTCGTAAAATAATAACAGATAACTGCTTTGAAACATTCGAGCAATGAGTTGCACCATGTGGAAACTCGCGCGTCAAATGGCATCGCCTGATGAGAAAACCCGTCTGCTTACAAAAAAATCCTTTGCCCATTGTCTTGAATAGAACGGCAATCTGCAATCTCGTATATGGGACAATTGGAGTTTGGTTCACAGTTCTGTTTATCTTCCCTATACTTTCCACTCCTATCGTATTTTTGCATTGCTTGTTGTAACGTTCTTACCCGCCCCCTATTGGACGTCTGTGAAAAAGAGCCTTATACCTTATCGGTTTCCTCCTGTAGTATAGATTTTTCCGATTATGTAATACGACACTCCCTCCTTTCCTCTCATGTTACCCTACATCAACCCAAGCATTAAACAGGAAGTATTGCAAATGTAAAATATTATTAACATTGTCGAGTGTTGAAATATTCTTTTCACGATACTTTTTTTCATTTTAAAAAAATGTGTAGAGGAGAGGGTTTCCTGTATTTCTAAGATTACATCAAACTACGTCTCATGTACTGTTTATAATGGACTCGTAGGGTGAATTTTCTGATTAACAACAATTTGCTAGCAGCTAAAACTCACAAAACGGAAATTGATGCGGATGTCAATAAAGTGTGAGGACATGAAAGCAGATGCTCCTGATTATAGCCAAATACCTGTCATAAAGAAGTATAAAATTCAGACATTAAGTCACAATTTTAATGGGACAAATTCATGCCTATAAAATTAAGGTGTTTCATTTACTTCCCTTTACTTTAACATGTTATAGAACTAAACCTACAGGTTAATTTTAAACCAACTGTATTATATAGATACATATTAATTGCATGGTAAATACAAGTAAATACATGGTGATCCTTAAACTAAACTATTTTATTTGACCAAACAAGGCCCACTGAGCGAGATAGTTATTTTTAAGAAGCGATCGATCTGGTTATCACAAATGATAGCTCAACGTAATGGCTTATCATGTGGACATTTATAGCAGGCAAATACTCTAAATGTGTGATGTAGATTCTAGCTGCAAATATACAACACACTTTAGAGTCGGGATCGAGCCCACGACCTCCTGTATACCATGCAAGGTAGTTAACATCTCCCCACCGTGGCACGCCATTGATGTTACAAGAGTACTATTACACATCCAATGGGTAATATGTATGAAATTTAACGCGAAATTTGCAGAGGATTTGGGTTTAGCATTTCTCGTGATTGTGAAAAATGACCGATTACTTGCAAGCTTAATTATTACTGATCCTGCCATCCTGCGTGTCCATGACTCGGTCGTCACGATGTGGCGACAAATGAGTCTGACATGAAACCGATCATTTTAACTAAGAATAAAAACAGATTAACACACTCTATAGATTCACCCCCCTATAGACTATGTAGGTAAGTAATACATATATTTATTCGCCTGATGTGTTATATTTGGCATTATCCATGGATTTGTTTTGTCCAGGCCACCTGTCTCTACCTTTACCCAGATTCAAGACCCGAGGCAGACGATCCATGGCTTTGATCTTCCACGAAGATTATGGGCACAAACCCAAATCGAATCCACACAAACAATGGCAGAAGTGGTTACTTAAAGCACAATTGAAAATAAATCTCTCCGGTAGTGTGTGCCTGGGATCACCCAGAGTAGGCCACAGAACGAATGACTCTTCAATGCCCAATTCACAAGTATGAAGGGGGGAGCATCATCAGAGCAGTACAATCCACTACATTTCGATTTAAAGCTTTCGTGACTGCAGGGATTCATCTTCTTGGTTCTTTCGGTAAAGTCACGTAGAAGGGAAGTAATAAAAGGACGGCTGCTTGCGTTGTGGCCGAAACGTCGTGAGAATTGTTTTATTATGTTTTATTTTTATTATTTTATTACTTCCCTTCTACGTGACTTTATCGAAAGAACCAAGAAGATGAATCCACTACATCTGACACAATTATCTGGCTCAACCACCTCAACGTAAAATTATAGTTGTTACTCTACACCTACATCAGCCATTCGAAGAAGACACTTATAGATTTCCACTGAGACCATTAAACTTGCATCGGCACCTTTAGACCAGTACAGATACTCCATACACTTACAGATCTATAGGCGCAGCTGCAAAACGGCAGAGCAGTGTTTGCAAGAGCTATTTTTGTTCTCGAAGTGCAATGCCTGCCCGCTGGGGAGCATTATGACACTATCACACCTGATGAATTTGTACCTGGTACGAATGAATTATCCTTGAGAACGAGGTGAAATTTACCTTGGCATGAACCCAGCACAGGAAATATTTTATTCATGTATTTAAACTCAGTATAAGATCTGTTTTTTTTTATATCGAACAGAAGGAGGTGGAGAGTGACTTGAATGGCTATTTCACATTGACATATACATTGTCGGGGGCGAGATAGGTGGGATCGGAACTGCCCACGGTCTTGACATCATCTTCTCCCGTCTTCGACGGTGCAGCTGAGTGGTGGTCCTCTTGGTGTTCACTTAAATAAGATGAAAAAAAAACGTTTGAGCACGATGAACCAATCCACATGTATCGTAATAAAAACCTATTTTTATGTGCCACTCACGAGTATAGATACAATCTAAACGAAATAGAAAGCTGATAATAATGTCAATAACTTCTCCCGAAATTCCAATACAATTAACAACTATGATAATAGCGAATAATAATAACGTGCATTAAAAATCGAAATCATCAGAAATTGTATTTTTAATGAAAGTTATTTTAACAATTTTCTGTAATTCTGATCTGACGTAAATTAATTGTTGCATTTAGAAAGGCAACAGAGATTATGAAATCCTATAAAAATATAGTCGAACCAGCGCTGCTAACTCGCTATTCAGATATTTTTTATTTGGAATTTTAAACCGTGGCCGAGATTCTGCTGGTAAATCATAATGAAGGATATGCCTAAATATAACGTTAGACTATAAAATATGAAGCAAAACGCTCGATTTGTATAGATGCGTTTGTTGAGCCAGCAAAACTTAACCCATTTTTCATCTAGGAAACTGGAGAGCAGCGCAGACTGTTACGAACTTAACATTAAAAACAATAGCATATTTAATAATTACATGTAAAAGACAACATATATACTACTAAAAAGTAAGAATTAAAATTACTTTGTAAAACTGATCAGTGCGTCTCAAACTCATGCTCTTTTGGGCTCCTAAACATTAGGGCATGTAAACATACTATTTCACTTTGTTTAAATAGTTATACGTCTTTGCGTTTTGAAAGTGCTTTAACTTCAATATGGATTTGAAGCTTTCGTGACTGCAGGAATCCATACTCTTTGGTTCTTTCGATAAAGTCACGTAGGTATAAAACATAACTAATCACGACGTTTTGGGCGCAACACAAGTGTCCATCGTCAGATGGGAAAGCATAGGCAGACTGTTTTAAAAAGCATGGTCTGCTACCGATAGAACCAAAGAGTATTAACTTCAATAGTGACGTATTTTTCACTTGTTTGTTTGTGCATTTTGGAAGAGTGAGATATGAAAGGCCTGCTACCAAATCGAGTTGAATTCTATTTAGATGTTTCAATTGACTAAGCCTGAATCAGAATGTGATACGAGTAACATCAGGTCACATTTTGATTTTACCTTCAATAAATTTGTATTTTCTATTCATTTTTAAAACTGTAAATGATTCTTATTATACACATATAGTTATGTTACCCATATAATTATGCATTGCATGAACTAGATGCTTACACCCATGGTGAGCATGATTGTCACTCGTGTAAAATTGGATTACCTATACTCATAGCAAATGATGTGTCAATTGATGCAATTGTTGTTTGTCCACGTACCTATTGTCCAGATCTTCATAAATGCAGTCATCAGCAGCCATGTATTCATTTTCGACCTTGTGACTTGCATCACAAACATCCTTTTTCATGCCACCTGGTACAGCCGGAAGCTCGCCCCTTTTTCTTTCGCTTTAAGAAGAACATGGCATAAAAATGGATCAGTGAGCATTTTTTGATTACCACATGCAGGCAATCTGCAAAAAGTAGTGTTATCAAAAAGATAGCGAAAACTGATGCTACCGACCTCAAAGCACAACCGCACTAATCATTGCGCTTGTCACTCCATGCCCGTTGAGTTAATATGTTTTAGTTTTTTTTACCTTAGGAATATAATCACAGTACTTCATTATTCACTTCAGAAAAGCATTGCACCGTGTTTTTCTTTTGTCGAGAGGTGTCAACTAAGATAGTTTATATCAATGGAAACTCCTGGCCTCCAATTGTGACTTGCAAAATTAAAGTTTTCTAGACCTTTTTAGTGTTTCCAAAATTGCTATCTACAAAATCACATTGTTTTGGAAGCCACTGGAGCTATTAACTTTTAAATGATCTACATTGACACGCGATTGTCTATTAGAACTGCTGTTTGTGTTAGTTTGTTGTCCTACCCCCGCACCTCGTCCTCAGATCTTGTGGGGTCGGGGGATTAATGCACGAGTTCCCCCACTAACTTCTTACTCATTTTCAGCCCTGACTACAACCACTCTAAGACAAATCCAATGCTCAATATCTCAAGTACAGTCCATTATTTGCATTCCACACCTCCGATGAGCACGGTTGGCTACGTACGGTGTGAAATAAGTGAAACATACACGCGGTATGTTCTCCTATAAACACGATAGTTGTGTTCATGAAGAACACCGTGTTATGGAAAAATCGCGTTATGATAAATAATATAATATAGGGGTAAAGCACAGTCCGTGATAACACTTGAGATGGGTACGCAGGCTGAACAAAAACTGAGGTGCGTGGGTGGCATCTAGAAGCATCCAGCAGCATCCATATGCCTTGGGTGAGCCAGCGCCTTCACGTCTGAAGACACCACCACGTGAATAATTCCACCGCTCATGCTAGAAATAATTTAACAATGCGAACAACAATGCGAACGATATTAACAACTTCACCCTCCTCTGTAATTAATGACTGCGGGCCACTGCAAGTTGGCAAAGTGACACCAAACCATGCTGAGGATTCTTGATATTTTGTAGGAAGTGGGGTAGGTCGGTGCTTGCTGCCACTCCCGCTTCTACGGTTTCTTTCTTTCATCTATATTTTCTTTACTCTTTGGTTCCCTTTGGTTCTTAAGTAAACAGTTATTATTCTTATTAGGTTGCATTTTTTACGTTTAATCACAATTCAGCTGCGTGGCCTTCCTGTTAGTATCGGCACATGCAGCCTATTCTTGCCAGGAGCCATACAGATATCCATACATTACACTAACATCACACATGAATATACTCACCTTCACATATGCACTGTAATTTCAAGCATACATTAAATACACTTCACATTATAACACATAGTGCTTAAATATCACACAATCAATATCACCTGCACTCAAGCATTAAAACACACATTTACACTAGAAAGCATATGCATTAACTATTGCTTAAGCATTAAACACCCACTAACACCTGTATCCTTACATTCAACCAGGCTTAACATATACTGTATGTACACATGAACACTTGTACATTCCTTACAAAACACGTTGGATTTCCCCATATAGCCTATACAAGCTGTTGGAGAGCATTCTATCAGCGTGTGCTTATCTTCTTTTCTTCTTTCTTCTATATAAAAGTCTCCGTGCGCTCGCGCTTGCGGGGGATTTGGCTCTCGGACGGTGGTGTTTAACACTGAAATAATTTGCCAGGCG
This sequence comes from Lethenteron reissneri, assembly GCF_015708825.2. Lineage (NCBI taxonomy): Eukaryota > Metazoa > Chordata > Hyperoartia > Petromyzontiformes > Petromyzontidae > Lethenteron > Lethenteron reissneri. The sequence continues at coordinate 4,348,078 of NC_083844.1, read as the reverse complement.
GCACGCCCTAAGCCCCGTGGTGGGTATAGGCTATTCCGTTTCCCCGTCCGTACACTTTAAAGTAGTTTAATTAACACATTTGTGCCGTTTCTATTATTCATTATTTACTTATTGCAGGACATCGACTGTACCAAGTGACGCCAATTGCGTGGGGGGGGGGAGCGGACCCTGCCAAGTGCTGCTCGTTTGCTCCAGCTCACGGGAGACATTTTCTTTACGCGTTTTACAGTCAACACGTACACACATGACGCTGCGGATATTTCTTCACAGTGTCATGTCCTCTTCGCCCCCCCCCAACACGATGCGTTCAGTTTATACTACAGACTCCGTAGATAATAATATTTTACTCCTTACATAGCATTATTCTTGCACGGGCGGCGGATGTTGGAGAGGGGGTAGCGGCCCAGCCCCTAGCCTGGCAACGTGCCAACTCCGCGCCTCGCCAATGTACGCCAGGACGGGGGCTACGCATCGCACAAGGCCTCAACACGCCTATGCTAAGTACAAATTTCCTTGCTTCTTACGCTAGCAACTCAAGTCCGTTGTTTATTATTGTTAAACACTTTAGTTGACAAACATTACAATAATAATGTTTGTGTGCAGATAAAAACTCAGCTTCATTGTTTACCATTATGAAACAAGTTCACAGATGTTACAATAATTCTGTTTTTGTGAAGATAACTACTCAGGTTCATTGTTTACCATTATGAAACGAGTTGACATGTTACAATAATAATGTTTGTGTACACAAAACTCTTTTTGCATTTTTGGGTTGCTCAATTTCCCCTTTTTTTGATGCGCTTTTATAACGCTGCCACGGTCTACTGCCAGTCTGTGATTTCTGCTTATTTCTTCAATGCATTTCTATTGTTTCCATCGCTCACGTCACGCTATTTACTCATACGTAGTACTGCGATACTGATAGCTGTGCCATCATCGGGGATTGCTGTGCCCGTCGATGTGTGTGTGTGTGAGTCCATGTGTGTGTCTTTGAGTCCATATGTGTGTGCGTGTAGAGCCATGCGTGTCTTTCACTCCATGTGGGTGTCTTTTTCGAACGGACAACGTCAAAAGTGTTTATGTGTGTGTGTTAGTCCATGTGTGTGTGTCAGTAGATCTGTGTACGTGTACGTCGATGTGTATATCAGTCCATATGTGTGTGTTAGTCCACATGTGTGTGTAAGTCTATACATGTGTGTGTCACTCGATGTGTGTGTAAGTAAATGCGTCTGTGTGTTAGTCCATATGTGTGTTAATCCATGTCTGTGTATCTAAAGTATATATCTGTGTGTCACAGTCCATATGTGTATGTGTGTGTAGGGCTATGTGTGTGTCAGTCTATGTATGTGTAAGTTCATGTGTGTGTATCTTAGTGCATATGTGTGTGTGTGTGTGAGTACATATGTGTGTTTACGTCAATGTGTATTTTAGTCCATGTATTGCTGTGTGCGAGTCGGTGTATGTGTGTGTGTCGCTGTATGTGTGTACGTCGATATGTGTGCGTAACTCCATGTGTGCGTATCTCAAATACATGTCTATGTATGTGTGAGTCCATATGTGTGTGTGTATGTAAGTCGATGTGTTTGTGTGTCTCAGTCCATGTGCGTGTGTGTTAGTCGCTGTGTGTGCATTCCTCCATGTTAGTCAGTGTAACTTCATTTATTTGCGTGTCTGTAGGTCCATGTGTGTATCTTAGTCCATGCGTGTGCTTTATTGACCTGCTCAAGGCCTATGATACCATCAGTAGGCCTGGCCTCTGGGTTGCTCTTCGTGCTTTCCGAGTCCCGAACCCACTCATCACCATCCTTAAGGACCTTCATGATGGTGAGCAGCCCCGCGTCTTAACTACATGGCCGTGAGTCAGAGCAATTCCCTTTACACCTTGGGGTGCAACAGGGATGTCCTCTGGCTTCCACATTGGACCACGTAGTTCGTCGAGCCTTCAATGACTGTACCGGAAGAATTCCCATCTGCTACAGATACAATGGGAGGCTGATCAATGCCCGGGTGCGGTCAAGGGATGGCTCCCTATTGCTCAACCACGTTATGTATGCCGATGATCTGCTAATGGCTGCTCACTCGGAGGAGTTCCAGGTGCTGCTGCTGAACCTGGAGCTTGCCACCAACAGGTGGCGCCTTACCATCAGCCCAACCATAGCTAAGCACCTGCCTGGCTATTTTGTACCATCGGACACTCCACCCCCACAACTCCCAATTGGTGATGGGCCAGTTGTGGAGACAGTGGAGAGTTTCCCTGGGCAGTGTGCTAATGACCGGCTCCGGTTTAACAGCAGAGGTCTCACTCCGAATCAGTCGAGCTGGAGTATCTTTTTATTGGCTGCGTAACGCTGTGTGGAAGCTACCTGGTCTATCACTCCGTACGAAGCTTCAGGTGTTCTCGGCCACGGTCATTCCCTCCCTTCTCTACGCTTGCGAAACTTGGACCCCCTTAATGGAACATCTTCGCCAGTTAGAAACATTTAGGCTGGACTGCCTACGATCCATCCTGGCTTTAACCAGGCTGCATTGTGTGAGGAGCTCACAAATCCTTGAAAGATGTGGACAAAGTCCTATCGGTGACCTCCGGCAGGCAAGGCTGCGTTGCCTGAGTCATGTAGCCCGCATGGCCAGCCACCACATGCCTAAACAGCTTTTGTTCCGCCGGATCGAGGGGGCTAAACGGGTAAGGCACGGGCTGGAGAAGACATTGGGAGTTATGTGCTACAGGAAGACTTGGAGCTGAGTCCACTTGCGGATGACTGGTACCAGCCATGTCAAGATCGGCCACTGTGGAGGAGGCTCCTGAAAGACGCTACTGGCCAGTTGGAGGCAGTCACCCTCCAACAACAACGGAGGGCGGAGGAGCGACGCTCACAACAACGAGTGGAGCGCCGGGTGGCTAAAGCACAGAAAGTTGCCACAGTAGGGGCCACAGGTGCTGCATCAGCCAGTCGTCTCAGTCAGTCGACCTGTGCCATCTGGGTTTGCCCCGTGACCTCTTGCCAGCGGGCGCTCGACACTTCACATGGCCTCAATGTGCACATAGCCTGGCACAAGCGTTGTTGTGACGTCACCCCCACTTAGTGGCGAATGGCGGTTGTTGTTCAGTCTATGTATGTATGTGAGAGTCCATTTGTGCGTGTAACTCTAATTTTGTGTATCAATGGATTTGCGTGTGTAACTACATGTGTCTGCCTTTTTCGCCCGGGCAACGCCGGGTACTCACCGCTAGTACACAATAAGATTATAGCACACTCCTTTACACTGGTACACGTACATTAACATTTTGTTTTTGCGTACACAACACTCACGCACTTACATATTAAACCAATCACATGGACACTAAATGACATGTCAACACATGCACATATCTCATAACACATTCACAGAAGCACACAGGGAGTGTAGGGTTTTATGTTCTTCTTTATTTTCTACCGACTTGTCGCTGTCCCGGGCACTGTTGCCGCTGTCGACTGGGGCTATGGTTCTTGGTTGGTTGTGGTGTCTGTGACTGTCGTTGCGGCTGTTGATGCAGCTATTCTTTTTCATCTGTTTGTCCACGGGCACTGGTGTGGCCGGTGCATCTGTGGCCATCCCAGCTGTAACAATCACTTCGGGAGGCAACTACAGCGGCTCATATCCGAGTGAGGTGGCCCTGCGGTTGTCTGCCTCGTTGGCCTGGCCTGTTATGAGCTTGATCCTTAGCATCTGCGGTCAGCGATTCGACTGGCGTGCCTACTGCTACATTACCGGTGGTGCCTGCCATTTGACACTATCCAGGACATGGTGGGGCTTGTTCTTGTCTTCACTGCTTCTGCCTTTCTCACCTGTCCAGCCCGGGCTTCGGTTCTGGATTGGCTGTGGTGACTGCCGGCTCACCACGTTGGCTGACCATCATTATGTGGCTGCCTGGCTTTGTTTGAGCCGTCTGGCACCGTCGGGGAAAGGTAAAGATCTGGCACATGTGTAGCTGCTGCCTCCACCACCAGTGCTGTCTCTCCACCCGGGCTTTGGCCTTCAGGCTGTTTGTTCATCGTGCAGATGGCCTGCTGCTTTAGCTGCCACATCTGTGTTGGCGTTTGCTGGGATCATATTGGGATGGAGCCTGCAAGTGGTTAAGCTAGGGCCCTGTTTTTGTATGGCCGTAACATTGCCTGCTTTAGCTGTGTTGCTTGCTGCAGCCATCATTCTGCGGCCTGAATAGGCCTGGATGCGGCATTGGATGCCATTGGCCCCAGTGACTCCCCCTACAGTGACTGACTGGTCAGCTCAGAGCTGCTTGGTTGTCATGCTCTGTCAATCAACAAAGTCGCAGGTGTTGCATCACGTGGCTGCCATTTTTGCCACCCATTGTCCTATCTGGGTTGTTTACTGGGTAGCCACAGCAATTTCTTCAGATTCTAGAACTCTGTGGTCTTATGTTTTTTTGGGTCTGCGTCGGTTGTCCACTTTCTGCTTCTTGTGACCCACCCCTACATTGTTTTGAATGGCTGTGGCCCTTCATCGTTTGGATATCACACTGGCTGTACTAATTTCTGCCTTATCTGTTTACAAACATCGCTAGTAGATTGATGTACATGATGACAGCAGTCTGATATTACGATACCTCTGTACCCTAGATATGTATTATTGAGTTTGTGCTGTTTTTCGATCTCGTTATGCACAATTGTCCTGACTGTCATTCCCTGGTTATTCTCAGGCGATCGCCCTATGTTCATAATCGGGCTTGGTCGTAGCAAAATCACCAGTTCACTCGCAAATCAGGTCACAACATCGGATCTGTTTGTCATAGTCCTACCATTTCCATTGGTATGTCTTCTATTCATTGCCCGTTGGGGCCTGCATTAATGATGTATGTTATATCTCATGTAAGATGTTTGTAGTAAACACACTTTTGACAGACCACTGTCTTGACTACCTATGTCTGACTGAGGCCTGATAAAGGCCTCTTGACTTTTTTTCACAGAACGAGGCAACTCCATCTTATTTCTCTTTTTGTGAGAAACCACAGTTATCAGGTAGAGGTGGTGGCCTGGCTTTATTTACTTGAAATTCTGCAATTGTAAAACCTGTCCCATTGCCAATGTTCCAGTCATTTGAGCACCTAGCATTAGACCAGAGGCCAATTTGTTCCCACCTGTAAATTATTAATATTACTATATTGCCCTCCAAGATTTATTTCTACATTCCATTCAGAGTTTTCTGTGTTCCTCTCAGTCGTGTGTGTTCATTCTGAACAAATTCCCATAATTGGTGACAAAAATGTTCATGTTGATACACCATCCAGACATCATGCCAGGGACTTTTTGGCCTTCGTTGACTCTTTTTCATCCAGCATGTCAAAAAGCCAACACAGTCTGGTGGATGTACTTTAGATTTGGTTTGTTCCCTTGGGCTTTCATTATCTGAACTGACTGTGGTGGAACTAGGAATATCAGACCACTTTTTGGTCCTCTTTGATATATCTTTAACCCCACCTGGTCCGTCCATTAAAAATAGAATTTCAGTTGGCAAAATAATATATATCACCACGGCCTCTCTCACAGATGCCATATCGAGTTCTCCACTAGCTGATGAGAGTGAGCTTTCCGGTGAAGAAGCTCATCAACAATATCCTGGATCATTTGTCACCCCTCTGAACCTGTTGGATATCTTATAATCGCCCTTTGCCAGGGTACACTGCAACATTGAGGGCACAATGATCTTCTGTCCGTATAGCAGAACGTGCTTGGAGAAAGTCCAGCCTCACTATTCATAAAATATTTAAAGAACAGTTTATTACTTACCATAACAACATTGCCTTGGCGAAATCCTCCTACATTGCTGGTTGTATTGCAAATAGGGATAACAATCCTCAGACCTTATTTTCCTGTATCAATACACTTTTGAAACAGGAACCAAATGTAATCTCCCACTCCTCTGCTGATTTCTGCATCCAAATTCAGCTGTTATTTCATGATACTTACTTTCGCTCTCTTCCCTCTCTTTCCTACTTACCTCCAGCTCAGTTGAAGGGGACATTGTTGACTGACTTTCCCGCAATTTCAACTATGGAAGTCATCTCCATATTTGCTGTCTTTCGACAGCTGTCCACCGGATCCCTTCCCTTCTAGGCTGTTACAGGATCATGCTGTTATACTGAGGCCGTTTATCCTCGGTCTTTTTAATAGTTCCCTTAAAACCGGCACAGTTCCTGACATTTTTAAGATGGCTGCGGTCACCCTACTTTTAAAAATGCTGGGTCTTGATCATGAGCTACTGGAAAAATTTCGCCCAATATTAAACCTTCTGCATTTGTCTAAAATTCTGGAACGAGCTGTGGTCACTCGTTTACATCTGCACCTGGCCTCAAACGATATATTTGACCACTTTCAATCGGGGTTCAGACCAGCTCATAGCACTGCGACTACTCTGTTAAGGGTGGTCAATTATTTACTTTCGTCAACAGATAAAGGCTTTGTCAGCCTCCTAATTTTGCTATATCTGAGCGCACCATTTAACTCTATTGATCCTGGGGTTCTCCTTGAGCAACTGGAAGTTTCAATGGGGATCTCTGGCATAGCTTTGTTGTGGTTCCATTCTTACTTAAATAAACATTAGCATTTCCCCACAAAGTATGGTTGCAAGTTACCAATTAGAACGGTTCTCTGTGGTGTTCTGCTTAAATCTGTGCTTGGCCCATCACTTTTTTGCATCTACATGACATCAGTGGGTATTCTGCTCCAACATTTTCCCTTAACCTACCATTGCAATGCAGATGATACTCAAATTTATATCCGATTATGACCAGACTCTGCATCACTAACAGTAGTGAATTCATGGTTGCGTCAAACTTGATTGATAGTCACGAGATGAGTCCCACATTACAGGTCAGAAACCTTGGTGTTCAATTTGACCAAGCATTGTCCTTTCAAGCACATAAATCTAAGGTGGTTAAAATTTCCTTCTTCCAGCTAGAAATATTGCCAGAATGTATTGCTTCCTGTCACCTGCTGACCTGAAGAGGTCCATGCTTTTGTGTTATCCCAACTCGACTACTGCAACACCTTACTGGTTGGGATTCCGAGCAATATATGGGGCAGAGCAATGTACTGGGCATGCTTGCATAATGTGCATAATAAAGTACGTTGATTACCATATCAATAACCCAACTGGCAATGGATACCCATTGTTATTTATATCCCCCCCCTCCACTTTCCACATGTGATGTCATCACATCTACCCCTCTATTTACGGAACGAAACAATAGAACATGCGTGCCAACACGGACACTCAATTGATTTTGATAATGTTGAATTTCTGTGAAAAACTAGTTACTACCGGCCAAGACTAATTAGAGAATATATCGAAATTTAAAAATATATAAATAATTGTAACCTTACAGATAGCTACAGACTAAGTGCGGTTTGGAAGCAAATTATCAAATAATACATTGTTTAAGTGCATGCCTATGCAGGCCACCATACTTCAGTGGGGATTACCGTTGAACAGATGTAGTGACATAAGAAGGGAGGGGCTGCTGGGGGCTCTGGGATCCCAGGCGAGTCCAGACGCTTAAGCCTCTGGGCGCCAGGCATTGAGTTCCCAGGCGCTTAATCCCCTGGGCGCCGCCAACGGTGGGGGCTGTGTGTGCTCTGTGGGATGTCTGGTGGCGCACACGGCCCCACCCCTCGTTGGACCAGGCATAAAAGGAGAGCTCCCTGGACGATCGGGGCCCAGTTGTAACTCAAGACCCAAGACCCACGACCAGCCATCTGAAGACCCTGGGATGCTGTGAGAGCCAGTGGTGGGACTCTGGAACTCCCGACTCTACGACCTTGTGAGGGCGAGCATAGCCAGAGTAGAGTATCGAGAGTATCGAGGCTGTGTAGCTAGGCTGTGTACCTAGGCTGTAACAGAGTATCAGGACTGTTGGAGTGTTGTATTGTAATAAAGAAGTTACCTCTACAAGTGTCTCCGGAACCCGTTACATTTGGCGTCAGAAGTGGCTATAGAGACAAGAAGTAAGCCACGTACCTTCAGTCCTGACGGCGATGAAGAGGAGCAGGCAGCGATGGGGCGGCCAACGCCGGCCGACAGCGACGCTGCACCGCCGGCCGACAACAACGCCGCACCGCCTGCTGAGCAGCTGTCTGCTCCGCCGACCGTCCCCTTTCCAGCGTCGGGAGCAGAGATGGAGGAGGCGCTGCTTCGCCTCGCAGAGCTGCTCTGCGCCACCGCCTCCCTCCTGGGCGAGCTGCGGTGCTCGCGGCCGATGGCGGGAGGGAGAGAGGAGGCGCGGCGCTCGCCCGAGCCCGCCGCCGCCATTCCCCCCACGGATGTGAGGGATACTTCCGGGAATGACATCACTTCCACCAGAGGAGCAGTGACCGCTGGGAGCGACGTCACTTCCGGGCCCAGCGTGTGCCAACCCGACGACGCCGCGTCATCAGCGCTGCGTCCCTCACCGCCGGGTGACACCTGTTGGCAACCTAGCAACGCCGCGTCATCAGCGCTGCGTCCCTCACCGCCGGGTGACAGCTGTTGGCAACCTAGCATACCGCGTCATCAGCGCTGCGACCGGACAGTGAGGGCGCCATTCTTACTGTTACCAGCGCCGGGGCCGGCACATGGAGCGACACGCTGGTCGCCGCCTTTGCTGCTCTGGCCAAAGGTTGGAGGTCGGGAGACCAGGCCCCTGACACTTCGTACATTTACACTTCACGCTCCGGATTAATGATTTTTTTGTTGCCATTTTCTTCGTTGTCGTCGGGGAGTCGTGACTGTTGTTGGGTAAACTGTGTGGAGCTTCGCCCGTGAGTGTTGTCAATGTGTGTGCGAAACTTTGCTTGTGATTGTTAACAATGTATGGTTTATATTGAGCTTTGTTCGTGATTGTTAATGTATAGCTTGTGCTGTCATTGTCAACGATGTATATACTGTATGGGGCATTTATCTTGAGATGGTGACATGCTGCCAAGGATTGGAATTGTCATGCTGGCTCTCAAATATCTTGGGGTGCAGATCCTGACTAGGATGTCCCAGCGGGTGTTGCGTGTCTAACACGAGAGTTGTGGTCCCGTCATGCTATGGCTGACGGCTTGACCTGACAGCCCGGAGATAGAGACACTCCGTGGCATGTCTAGCCTAGTGGGCTGTGTGCTCACATGGCTCGGAGAGTGTGGTCCCGTCATGCTATGGCTGACGGCTTGACCTGACAGCCCGGAGATTGAAACACTCCGTGGCATGTCTAGCCTAGTGGGCTGTGCGCTCACAGGGCTCGGAGAGTGTGGTCCCGTCATGGAATAGCTGACGGCTTGACCTGACGGCCCGGAGGTTGAGACCCTCCGTGGTACGTCTGGAGCACTAGGCTCGCCCTGACGGCCCGGAGATTGAAACACTCCGAGGCGCGTTGAAACGGTGGGCTGGAGATTCGTGGTGTTCAGGTGTAGTTGTCCCGTTACGTTGGGACTGTATTCCTTAGTTGTTAGGGTGCATGTTGTGCAGGGAGTGAACAATGGGTCGTCTCAGATCGGTCGGTACAGCTATATGCTGCGATGCGAGTCTTGGAGAGAGGTTGGGTCTCAGATCGGTCGGTACAGCTATATGCTGCGATGCGAGTCTTGGAGAGAGGTTGGGCCTCAGATCGGTCGGTACAGCTATATGCTGCGATGCGAGTCTTGGAGAGAGGTTGGGTCTCAGTTCGGTCGGTACAGCTATATGCTGTGATGCGAGTCTTGGAGAGAGGTTGGGTCTCAGATCGGTCGGTACAGCTATATGCTGCGATGCGAGTCTTGGAGAGAGGTTGGGTCTCAGATCGGTCGGTACAGCTATATGCTGCGATGCGAGTCTTGGAGAGAGACTGGGTTGAAGTCCCCCCCGATATGGCCGACGTGCGCGGGTTTAGGATGGAGACGCCACGTTGGAAAGGCGGGGGGTGCAAACGGTTGACATGTAATGTCGGTGGTGGTCCTCATTGAGGGCTGCTGGGACGCAAGCACGGGATGCCTTGGAGATGCGGTTCGCGTGTGCGGCCACCATTTATGGACAGGAGCAGGAAGATTTATTTTGGTTGTCATGTAAATTTTATATATATATTTAAAAATGTAGATACTGGAGCAGCCCTGAAGTGCGACTTCTTTGCCCAGTACATGGGTCGGCCCTGAACTACGACTTCTCGACCCGGGACATAGACAGACGTCCGGATAAGTGTGTGTAGAGGGATGCTCGACATGTTGGTCTTCGCCTTCTCTCCACCTGACTGATGGGAGGCTGGCAGAGTGGTGTGGATCCCTGCCATCCATGCGGTGGTTGTGTGATTTCGGTTCGATTACCGGTGTTGGTTGTGCATCCAACGCGTCGGAATCTGTATATTTGTTGTTGTTAATTCCCCGTTTTCTATGCGGATCCCGAGGAGGGCTAGGTGTGCCGCGGGTCGTTTGTTCACGTGTCATTGCTTCACCTTTTTGTTGATTGATGCTTGTATATAGTGTAGAGTTGTACATGTTGGATATGGTTTTTATGGTTGCTTTCTTGTTCTCTTTTCTTTTCCTGTTGAGGCTCGCATATTTTTTTCCTCTCTCTCCCTTTCGTTAATTTAAACTTTCTAATTATTGACAGCCGGGACGGCTGGAGGCTACGTAGAGGGGGGTAATGTAGTGACATAAGAAGGGAGGGGCTGCTGGGGGCTCTGGGATCCCAGGCGAGTCCAGACGCTTAAGCCTCTGGGCGCCAGGCGCTGGGTTCCCAGGGGGTCCAGACGCTTAAGCCTCTGGGCGCCAGGCGTTGAGTTCCCAGGCGCTTAATCCCCTGGGCGCCGCCAACGGGGGGGGCTGTGTGTGCTCTGTGGGATGTCTGGTGGCGCACACGGCCCCACCCCTCGTTGGACCAGGCATAAAAGGAGAGCTCCCTGGACGATCGGGGCCCAGTTGTAACTCAAGACCCAAGACCCACGACCAGCCATCTGAAGACCCTGGGATGCTGTGAGAGCCAGTGGTGGGACTCTGGAACTCCCGACTCTACGACCTTGTGAGGGCGAGCGTAGCCAGAGTAGAGTATCTAGAGTATCGAGGCTGTGTAGCTAGGCTGTGTACCTAGGCTGTAACAGAGTATCAGGACTGTTGGAGTGTTGTATTGTAATAAAGAAGTTACCTCTACAAGTGTCTCCGGAACCCGTTACACAGACAATAACAGATACTGCTCTTTTAGTGCACACAATCGACAGTAGGTACAAGAAAAATGGGCTTGCATATTGTGCTTGCATAATGTACGTTGATTACCATATGAATAACCCAAATGGCAATGCATATCAATTGCATTTTTTTGCATTCATTACCCCCCTCCCCCACTTCACTCAAGAAGAACTCACAATCTTAATTTTAGAACTTTCGTGACTGCAGGAATTATTATTTGGTTCTTTCGGTTAAGTCACGTCTAAAGATAAAATAATAAATAAAATAAAATAATAGCATACGACGTTTCGATTGCAACACAAGCAATCATCATCAGGTATAATGAAATAGCGACATAAAATCTAACCTGTGTTGCTCTCTCTATGCTCTCTATTTATCTTGGTGATATCTGTCTGCTAATATGTCTGTCTATAGTTTTCTGGTTAGATTTTATGTCGCTATTTCATTATACCTGATTATGATTGCGTGTGTTGCAATCGAAACGTCGTATGCTATTATTTAATTTAATTTATTATTTTATCTTTAGACGTGACTTAACCGAAATAACCAAATAAGAACTCACAAGTGATGTCATCACATCTACCCCTCTATTTATGGAACGAAACAGGATTTCTCCACAAATCTGGCTGTCGCTTGATGACGCTAGTTGTAATTACTGGCGAAACGTCATACTCAGATTGAAAATGTTGTAACGAATTGGCATGTTCTGTTTATGTAACAAACCTTACTAATTGGCTGTGTTGGGTGGTGGTGATTTTAACGACACATTTATATATTTACGCAATTTAACCCAAAACAAACCTGTATTATGGATATTTAAGTCTGCTTTGAAAACCCATCTCTTTAAACTGGCCTTCCCTCTTTAGTTTGGTTGTTTTCCCTGGTTATGTTTTTGTTTCCTGCTTTTCATGCGTTACGCATTGGGATCCTAGGATGGAATTCGCATTATTAATTTGAATTATTATTTATATGCCCACGACTCAAACATTATTAGTTTTGTACAGTATCACACTTTTGTTATTATTACAAAACATGTCGATCATCTCAAATGCTGCATAAGACACAGAAGAAAACTCATCAAAAAAATGTTAACCCATTTTCTGAATAAACTCATAATTGCATCAATGGAAGTATAGAAACTATAAAGATTTGTATTTTACCAGATAAGTTCCACTGACCTATATAGATTTTTTTTTAGAAGTAACCTTCCCACGAATGATAGCTCAACAAAGTAGCTTATCATGTGGAAATGTATAGCAGCCAAATACTCCCAATGCATGCTTCCAAATGTTCTAGGGAAAAAACAGAGGACTCAGAGATAAATCCACTTGACCACGGGGAGAGCATACAAACTTCAAATATACAACAGGCGTCAGGGTCGGCATCGAACCCACGACCTCATGTATACCAGGAGAGGTAGTGAACATCTCGTCACCATGTGCACAGAGATCCTGATATCTCGTGGAAGAGAGTCCCATAGTCTGAGGGCTCTAGGGGAAGACGCTTGGTCACTCATCATCCAATGCCTCGACATTGGAACTCAGAGGAGATATGCATCCCCAGAACTATGAGACATGGTGAGGGACAGCTATTTTAATGGATGAGACAAGCAGATTAGAGGAATTAATACTTGCCCAGTTTGCTGTGTGGAATCGGGTTTCTTGAAACAATTCCTGTAGAAAGAGGCACATGTTGAGAACATATTTAATCAATAGGCAGACTACTAGGTGGACAGACACACAAATGAATGGAATGACAGAAGCAGCGATAGATCTAAGACCTAACGGAGTGCCCGGGTTTTTATCTGGGCAGATGCCTGTGTTTAAAACTGGGCTCAACCCAGTCAACAATGACTGCATAGAAACCCAAGTCATGAATTTGCTTCTGCACTTAATTTGGATAAATTCCAGCTCTGATAATAAATCAACAGTCAAAATCTGTCCTAAAAGAAAAAAATATACACGTAATATATTCTATATGATATTTTGGTCAATGATGTTCTTTATAACACGTAGGTGAAGAAGGGCCATTGCCCAAACGTTATTTATTTTTAAATCCTTTGTATTAAGTTCGCTTGCGCGCTTACGACCGTGCAAATCTTTCGGTCGTTTTTTAACCCACTTCCCGTGATCCAATCGAGCTGACATTTTCCACACAGACTCGTTGTGCGTGACAATTAATGTTCGTGAAATTTTTTTCCCAAAATTTTACACTATTTAGGGAAAACAAATTAAATATTTAATTACCAATTGTTTAATACTGCAGATAATCATCTGACCCATATATGGCAGCCATCTCAAGCCAGAGGACGAGAGGACTCTAGCCGCCACGCATATAAAGGATTTACAGTATAGTGAAAAACTTTGTTTTTACGGGTTATACTTGTTCCCCTTTTAGAGCAGTGTTATTTATAAATGTTTTTTTTAATCTATGCCAATGAAATACTGGCAATGCAGTATCACAAACATACAATTAAAATAATTGGTTTGAATGCAATGTGATGAATATTACACTTTCCGTTACAGGGTGAGTTGGATTCTGCTGTCCCCTGTTGTATGTCTAGATGTATGTTGAAATTACTTCGCACCATACGTATACAACCGTGCTAATTAGCGGTGCGGGGGAAGGACAACAAACTAAACACAAAGCAATTCAAAGAAATTAGTTTGTCAGACAAGATGATTTAAAAGTACATAGTTCCAGTGGCTTCCGAATATCGGAACGACGTTCCAGACGGCCGTAGAAGCGCATGCAATACCGTGCAATACAGTGACCATCTTTGTTCAATTGTTTAGCCAAAAGCCACTGCAAAGATGACTGAAGTTAAGTGACTCACTTTACTTCGAGGAATTTTGCATGTAGTTGTGCGATATCCGCTTCCCCAAGACCGTTTTCTAACACAGGGTGATGCACTACTCTGCGAAAAATTCGAATGGATAATTTGTCTCGTGACGAAACATCATAAACACTATCAAAAGACACAGCATCACCAGAACTTTAGAAGTATCTTTCTTGAGGAAAGTAGAGTTGTTGTCTTTTTACAAAGACGCTGCATTAGTTAAGAAATACTCACCAGGGTCTCGAGGATTGGCAAAATAACTGCACAACCCGCGTAGTTTGGACAGGCCTTTATCCAGCAGTGAATAGACGAAGGGTTGTTCATGTACACCTGTGACCAAAGTTAATATCGCGGTGAATGTGAGGTTTAGCAGCTGTGCTGTGTGTGTGTGTGTGCTCAGAACGTACAGCTGCTTCCGGCGTATGTAGAGTAAGACCCCTCCAACAATGATCACAAACGCTCCCAGCACACCTCCCACCACACCTCCCACCACAGCTCCCACCACAGGGCCAATGATGCTTCCCGAGCCTGATAGGAAGGGGAAAGGAGAGAAGGGCGACATCAGTGCTGTGTCAACACCAATAGGCTTTACATATTTCTCCAAAAGAGTGTTTTTTCGGTTATATTGTGTAAATATAAATGCGTTGCTAAACGCAATACCACCCAACACAGCCAATCACGCAAACAAATGTGCGAATTAGTTACTAGTTCAGCACTAACAGGTTGTGTGTTTTAGAGTAAACCCATAACATTTACAATTCAAGATCCACATTACAACCAGCCTCATCAGGCAACAGTCATAATTGACAAACTTTACGAATTGGCTGTGTCAAGTTTTGGCTGGTTAACAACACATTTATATTAACGTGATCTAACCCACTCGTCGGCATAGACCTGATCCCTGATCCTGACTCACCCACCTACTCTACCTGGTCCTGACTCACCCACCTACTCTACCTGGTCCTGACTCACCCACCTACTCTACCTGATCCTGACTCACCCACCTACTCTACCTGGTCCTGACTCACCCACCTACTCTAACTGGTCCTGGATCACTCACTACTCTCTTCTACCCCCGCCCCCCTTCACTGGAATAAACTCCCCATCAACATTAAGCAATGATCTTCGCTCACTCGTTTCTTCTCCTCCTCCTCCAAAACTCACGCATTGTTCCCTAGCTCACGCACGACTCCTTACTCTTCCCCTCATAACCACCACCATTCCTGCTTCCTCTTCATATTCTCATGACAAGGCTCCCCGCTCATTCCCTCATTCATTCAATAAATTAATTCATTCAAAACATTCATTCATGAATCATTATTCGCCGTCATCAATTTGCCTTAACATAATTCACGCAATCATCACAGATTTGCTCATAGCTTCCTCTCATCTTTTTGTATTCACCTCATCTCCACCATTGCATTCATATGGACCATTCCTAATTTTCCATACAGCGCTATATAAATTTAATTCATACAAAATAAGCTTCTTGCTCCTGGCCCTGCTGGTTACCACTCATTGTCCGGCATCCCTGCCTACTGCTCAGGTTTCTCAGTTTTTGCAAAAAGCTTCATAATAGCGGCAACAGCCTTTCTGGAACTGGAACCGTGCCGGCCCAAACAATAAATAACAGAGCTTCGAGGGAACAATGAAATGTAAAAATGCGTATTGTAGATGGTCAATATTTTGTGCACACTTTTGCTGTGCACACTGATTAATGCAGTGCTCAATGAACCTGGTTTCCCGAGTTTAATTCCCAGTCACAAATCATTTCAGGGGTGACTGATGTCTGAACCTGCACCAACGTGCACCGACCAGTGGGGTGAAACGTGGCCACGCAACTCCCATGTGTGGTGAAACGAGGTCAAGACAGCATTGGGAGCCCTTCATCAATGAACATATCAAGCTTGATCCAATGTCATTTCGTTTTCTGGAGAATTTGCAATTGTGACTGTTTTATAATGGAGATGTAAGATGGTCTGAACCGAGTCCCAGTTTTCCTAGGACCATTGACTTCTCGTTTAGATTTCACATAAAGCGCTTGCCACAAAATAACCTAGATACCGCGCTGATCTCATCAAGAAGCATAAAGCATCATCACACAAATTCCGGTCATCCTCACAGCAGCAGCTTTTGGTTAAATGTCTAACAAAGATGGTCAGCGCATCGTGCTTCCAGATGCACTTCTGCGGTCATCCCGAACACCTTAGGATGTTTCTGTTTAGTTTATTGTCCTACCCCCACACCTCCAATTAGTACAGTTGGCTATGTATGGTGCAAAATAATTTAAACATATATACACATTGGTTAGGTACTACCTTACCAACACTTACTTCACCTGGAATGGTACTTTCAACAAAAAAATGAAGGTACCCCCATGGGTTCCCCCTTATCACCAGTGATAGCGAATGTTTTCATGGAGAGATTTGAAACTGATGCCATGCAGACATCCACCCTACGTCCTTCCTTGTAGAAGAGATGTATAGATGACACTTTCATCATTTGGCCACATGGCCTGCCAGCATTGAACCAATTTCTCAAACACATCAATTCCATACACCCATCCATCAATTCCACCATGGAAGTGGAGAAGGATGGTAAGCTACTATTCCTGGATGTTTTGTTTGAGAAGAGGCCTGACAGCTCGTTTGGACATTCTGTCTACAGGAAAGCCACCCACACAGATTCCTATCTAAAACCTGATTCCCACCACCATCCTGCCCAGAAGAATTCCCTCATCAAAACACTACACCATAGGGCCCACTGCATCTCCGACCAACACCACCTAGCCAGTGAACAGGAACACGTACACCAAGCCCTCAAGATGAATGGGTACTCGGACTGCATTATTCGCAAAGCTGTTTCTCCAACCATGGAGAAACAATCTCCTGAGAAGCCAATGAAAACCATCACTTTACCATACATAGCAGGTGTTACCAATTTTTTTTTTCCAAAATCTTAAACAAACACAAGATCCAGGTCCGATTCAATACAGTACACAAAATCCGTGATCTAATCCCATCTGTGAAGGAGGTCATTCCTGACATGCAATACCCTGGAGTCTACAAACGGAGTTTGCTAGACAGACAGGCACACTCCCGTACAACATTGTTCCAAGACATTTTGTTAATTGCATAATCTTACCAATGAATTCATTGAGATCTACTTTTGCTTTCAGGACATGTTTCTTTATTGCTGTTTGTATGAATATTTTCACATTAATTTTTAAGGACGTTTTCCTTTCGCCGTGTATGCTCGCTTTACTCTAAGGAATTAACTGATTGTTCTGTTACCCAGTTTAACAAACGTAATCATTGAGGGTTAAATGTACGGATCAATGAGGAGGACATTTCCAGGAGTACTGTGTTGACATTCCTAGCATAAGAGTTCGAATATTAGAGTGTTATGTTTTTGTTTAGAGATTGAAGTTGCTTAACACAGAAGAGTCTGAGTGGTGCCTTCCTAAGTTCATGCATAATAATCTTAATCATTAAAAGTTATAGCAAGAATCATTGTATTATCCTGATTGATAATACAACCTTAGACAACGAAGCCGAGCTTAATCAGCATACTTACATTGCACTTGAATAACTTGATACATTTCGATTTAAAGCTTTCGTGACTGCAGGGATTCACCTTCTTGGTTCTTTCGGTAAAGTCACGTAGAAGGGATGTACAAGTACACAGACTGTCGTAATTCAAAACCATTAGTTAATCCTCTACTGGATGAAGGCATGGACATTGCTTGACCATACTTTTTCATGCTGGAGGAGCTAGCAACAGTTCAGATACTGATATTTACCATAGCACAACACCCTAAATACGGTGCCCACTTCTCCAACCTAACAAGTGAGGCTTAAACAAAAATCCCTTGTAACCGTTTTTGAACAGCCAGTCGTCAGAGCAAGTGCTCTCAATGAGCAGCCATTTAAAGGGTCGCACCGCTCACAATGGAGTTGGTAAGGCCACTCCCGGAACCAGCCACTTTTTTTCCCTCCCCAGTGCTATACGTATGTAAGTGCACCGTACGTAGCCAATCATGCTGTATCGGAGGTGCTGGAGAAAGACAGATGCTGATGTTTAAACATTTCAGCAGGTGGTCATTTAAGGTACAGGCGAGTAAAACAAGGCCCAGAACTGAACTTAAGTTGTTGGGTGTACGATGACAACTTTGAACTCTTTAGAAAAATACCGCGTACAAAATGGTTGTTACTGGCAGGTCAGAAAGTTAGGACACAGTTTAGAAATTAAAATTACTGATACAGGTTAGTTTGGGTGGATGGGTGCCTGGACATGTTACCAGACGAGACCACCCAATTGTCTCCAAAATGCATTGCACCCATTTATGACGGGGAGACAGATGGATTTGCTCAAACATTTGGTACAAAACAACAATCACAACCACTCATGTTCCAATAAAAATGTATGAACTCACCGCTGACGGTCTTTGCTTTTCCTTGTAGAGTTTTACTGAACAGTTTTCCTGAATAGGTGGTGATATTGACTAAGTATTCAGTGTTCAGCTCCAGACGTCCAAGCATGGCAAATGTTAAATTTGTTCTTCCATTTCCTCGAGGCTCCGTAATTATTTCATTAAAATACATGGTAATGACATCGAGACTGTTGTTGAAGATGCCTATGGACTGCAATAGATCATTGTCGTTGATCACTTGCAGGAACAGCATGCTCCATACACCGTCGGGAAGAGACCAACTGCAGGATATATTCTCCGTGGAATATGGGAAGCAAGAAAAGTCTCTGACAGATGTTGGATCTGGGGGAAAAAGGTTGGTGAATGGGGTAGTTTGGGGGGGGATGAAGGATTGCTGAAGATGAAACTTACTGCTGATATTATCAATGAAGATTAATCAAACCCATTTGATTCATAACACAGTCGCAAAAAAATTGAGACATTGCAGGGGCTCAGTTATGAGCATGTGCGTGCATGTGAAACACAGTTGGTGCCTAAAATTGTCGACTACATTGGCAATGCGTCCGTGCCAACATTGGCCCTGATTCCCCTCGGTGCTCCTCTATATTTATTATCATGCGTTTAGAGTATTTGGCTGCTATAAGTTTCCACATGATGATAAACCACTTCGTTTATCTATCAATTATGATCGCCAGGCCGCTTCTGAAAAGAACTACATAGCTCAGTGGGCCTTACCTGGTACAATTAAACTAGTTTATCGTTGTGCGTGCCGAGGTAACATCTCTGTATGATGATAGATAGCCGGGCCTTTTATCGTGTGGCAACCTGGCTGTTGAGTTCACATCCCCTGGACGTTCACTATACTGACTCCCTATCTTTATTTAAATCGTGCATTAATATGCACTTATTTTAAACGAAATTTGCTATTCCTTCAATATTTTAGTTTGAGGTTTGATTTTATTGGGTTGAGCCTGCACGTGTGTGTTGTTTGTACATCGCCTTCTGACCTAGGAGCAAGGCGCGTTAGCAGTGTAAATTAATATTATTAAATCATTATTACCAGGCTCATAGATTACGTCTGCCTACTTTAAAACAGCCCAAATCACATCCTTACGTGTTTTTGACCTACTTATACCAAAAGAGAATACTGGCCTGTCAATATGACCAGTGTGAATCGTGTATGTCTATTTTAAAAACAGGGCCAATGGCAGCATTACATGGTGGTGAAACATTTTCCATACCAAATAATGTAATACAGTATATTATACGCAATGTACTTGTGGTATATAGTAGCATACACACTACTGTTTAAATTAATATAGTCCGATCAACAGACTGTATAGGTACTTACAAGTTCTGTCCATTACCACATCTGACCAATATGAGACAGACCCATCGGAAGCCTGCACAGACACGGAGTAGTTCATTCCAGGAACCAGGCCAGTAAATGTTGACGAGTTTGTGTAAATTGGGAATGTTGTAACCAAGTTTCCACTCGCAGTCTCTCTCAAGTAGGCCCAGTAGGAGAACGAGTCTGGGAGATAAGTCGTTCCTGAGACTGTCATGGTCGTGGTAGTCTTGCTAGTGATGGTTAAAACGATGTAACTTGACACTGAAATGGTCACATGCAAGCACGACATTTTAATAGCATGTTGGAGTTATTTTACAATAGTTAAAGCGAATAATGAGAAAGACCAATAGCAAACAATGTCAGCATCATGTGGTGGTGAAACGTTTTGAATACTAAATAAAGTAATACAACGTGTAATATATGCAATGCACTTGCAATATGTCGTAGCATACACTGATTACTGTCTATATTAATCTAGTCTGAACAATTGACCACAACGGAACTTACAGGTTCTGTCCATTACCACATCTGACCAATATGAGACAGACCCATCGGAAGCCTGCACAGATACAGAGTAGTTCCTTCCAGGAACCAAGCCAGTAAATGTTGTCACGTTTGAGTAAATCTGGAATGTTGTAACCAAGTTTCCACTCGCAGTCTCTCTCAAGTAGGCCCAGTAGGAGAACGAGTCTGGGAGATAAGTCGTTCCTGAGACTGTCATGGTCGTGGTAGTCTTCCTCGTGATGGTTAAAACGATGTAACTTGACACTGAAATGGCCACATGCAAGCAAGTCATTTTAATGGCATGTTTTAGTTATTTTACAATGGTTAACGCGAATCATGAGAAAGACCAATTGCAAACAATGGCAGCATCATGTGGTGAAACGTTTTGAATACTAAATAAAGTAATACAACGTGTAATATATGCAATGCACTTGTGATATATAGTAGCATACACATATTACTGTCTAAATTAATCTAGTCTGAACAATTGACCACAACGGAACTTACAGGTTCTGTCCATTACCACATCTGACCAATATGAGACAGACCCATCGGAAGCCTGCACAGATACAGAGTAGTTCCTTCCAGGAACCAAGCCAGTAAATGTTGTCACGTTTGAGTAAATCTGGAATGTTGTAACCAAGTTTCCACTCGCAGTCTCTCTCAAGTAGGCCCAGTAGGAGAACGAGTCTGGGAGATAAGTCGTTCCTGAGACTGTCATGGTCGTGGTAGTCTTCCTCGTGATGGTTAAAACGATGTAACTTGACACTGAAATGGCCACATGCAAGCAAGACATTTTAATGGCATGTGTGGGACAATAGGAATGGAACACTTTTAATTATTTCCTCGTGCAGCAATGGAGTAAAGTGTGGTTTTGTGAAGGTCCCTATGTGTTGTGCAGTACATAAATGCAGTGTGTACACCAGCATGTGATACTGAGTCGGGCCAGTAGGTGGCTGGCAGGGTTATTGAGTAACCAGACCTGAACACCAGTCGCGTGCTTAATGGTGACACGGTTGTGAAGTTTCTGTGTGTAACACACGTGCTGTTGCATTTTACAGGTAAAGAACCCAAATGTTGGTTTTGATGGTTATAGACATGTTCTAGTCTTTAAGCTTGGCTTTGAATTGGTAGATTGTGATATATTCAATAGGAGGGGGTTTAGGACTGTACACTGTAAAGGATGACATACTGTAGTTAACACTGGTAATTATTTAACCCTAATACTGTTTATTCTATAGCCATGCCCATGCACCCATAGTATGACTAATTGCAATGATATTAAGAATAGAACACATTTGCAATAGTAAGTTGTACAATGGTGACAAATACAGTACGTATACAGTACATATGCAGTGCAGATAATGGGTGTAAGATATCAGTATAAGTGGATGGTATGGATAGACATTCAGCTTAGGATTAAAGTATTATTCGAATAGTGAAGTTTAAAGGTTATGATTATAGACAAAGATAATTTATCAGCAGTGAAATGGATTTAAGGGAAACTGTTATTGAGTAACCTGAAACTATACACCAGTCACTTGGTTAATGGCGACTTGGTTGTGTTGTATATATGCCTTTTTCCAAAATTAATATTAAGACTAATTCGGCCAATATATACATATTTTTTTTATCAACCGCGGTGTAGCACGAGGCACAAACAAAAATTGTAACAACCCCCTCATGAGCAGCTGCCCCTCTTCACACTCGAGGCCAGAGAGCCGGAGAGGGAGGGGAGGGAGGGGAGGGAGCTCCGGGAGCTCCGGCAGTACATATGTAATGCGGGCGTAAATGGGCGGGGCGGATATGACGATCCGAGAGGGAGGAGTCAGGGTGACGTGGGGGAGAAGTTATAGCGGGGAGACAGGAAGCTATCTGGGGCAGTCGGGGGAGTGAAGGGTGGTGAACACGTTGGGTGGTCGCCGTGCCTCAGCCTGGTGGCTGAGGGGCTCATGACGGCGCCAGCCAGCGGGGTGGAAGAGAGAGTGGAGGATTGAGGTAGGAAATGGCGAGATAGCCATAGAGGCCACGAAGGGCTGACATTGGGAGGTGGCGAGATCGCCACGCACGGAGGAACAGGGAGCAGAGATGGAGCTGCTGGGGGAGCAGCCAGAGGGCTGTACCAAGAGCCTGCAGCGGAGCTGCAGGAGCGTGGAAGGCTACGGGAGCGAAGGCAGATGTGGGGCTGCCAGGGAGAGAGTCTCAGGAGGAGTGCCGTGTGGGAAGGAGAATGCGAACCCCAAATAAAGGACACGGAGTCAGCAAGAAGTGTCTGAGTCCTTTTATTACACTGGAGTCAGAAGTGAAACGGCATCTCAAAACACCTGAGAGAAAGAAGAAAAAAAATATTCCTGCTACATCATCCGACGACGACGACCTTCCTCAGACAGTGGACCTGCCTGCGATGGAAGAGGTGATCCGTTTTGGAACGAGTACGGGTCCGGGTGAGCAAGGTGTCGCCGCGTCGGTGGACCTGTCTGTGCCGGAGGACGCCAACTTACGATGGAGACAGATGGTGATGCAGATGGGGACCTTGAAAATCGTGCTGGCGCGACTGTGTGAGTTCACCACGCCGAGGACGACGTCGGGGAGGCCCGGTGGTGATCCGCAGGCCTCTGCCTTTCCTGCGCTGCCAGCGCCATCTGCCACGTGGCACGAAGACGCCATCTTGGGCGTGGCAGGGGAGAAAAGGCGGGAAGCCGCCATCTTGTCTTCACCGCGGCGGGAGGACGCCGCCATCTTCAACATCGCGGCGGAGAGGCAGCCTTGCGCTGCCATCTGGAGGTGCCACGGGGTGAGCAGCCTGCTGTGAGCTGCTGTTTTTCGAGGGGGTGCTGCGAGGAGAAGACGCCGATGCTGCAGCTGCTGGGGCGGGAGCTTCCCGTCCTGGCTCGGGTGCGTGACAACGGAGCCGTCAAGTCGCCGAACGAGTTCTGCGAGGCGTCTCAAGTTGCCACCCTGCCGTCCTCTTCTTGCTGCAGCCCCGGGCGAGTCATAACGATACGCACCCGGCCTTAACACACACCTCACTCATCTTTCGAGGGCCGGGGGGCTATTTTGGGTTTCTCTTATGACTCGATTGTGCGGAGCGCGGTTCGGACTGTGTGTATGTGTGTGTAATAACGATGAACGCGCTATCTGCTTGTTGCTTGGTGTCAATATAAGTGTGTGCGTGTGTTGAGAATGGACGGAGAGTCTGCTGTAGTTGCTGAGTGTCAAATTGTGTGTGTGGGCTGCTGCGTGGAGTTGTTATCTTGATGGTGAAGTTAATTATTAACTTGGGAGCGTCGGGTATCTTGCGCTGTATATTGTGGGTTACCTTGTGCGATGGGCTTAATTGGGAAAAAAAAATATATATATTTTTTTGGTGTATTGTGCTGCGAGGTGCTGTGTGCGATGCGATTGTTGCAAGAGAGAGAATAATTGTGTTGTTGCTGCAAAGTTACGACAGGATTAATGGTGTGTTGGTTGCCTGCAGATCTGCTTGCTATTGTGTTTAAATGTACGCGTGTGATCGCAATATGCTGATTGTATGTGCTGTTATACTGTTCTGTATGGTTATGGGGTGCGATGCAGTGGTTGATTATTGGAATTGGGATTGTTATTATATTGTGCGTACCTGTTGGAAATTGGTAACAAATTCGAGGGGGACCCAAAAATTTGGTTGTATGGTTGTTGTGCACACGAGATTGCGTGTATATTATAGAGGGGGACCATAAAATTTGGTTGTATGGGTGTTGTGCACACGAGATTGCGTGTATATTATAGAGGGGGACCCAAAAATTTGGTTGTATGGGTGTTGTGCACACGAGATTGCGTGTATATTATAGGGGTAATTGAGCTTTTTGAGAATGAGGGTGCGCGATGACGCCGTTGTGGGTGGTTTAGATGTTAATGCTAATGGGATCGTAAATTGGCGCCAAGTGGCGTCGCGTATTCGGTTGATCGCATGCAGCCACGAGTTGCTTTGCGAGTTGGGTTGTGTAACCAATGTGGTTGGTAAAATATTGGTTAAAAATTCCACGATATGACAGCTGTGCGCAGCAAGCTGGGGCTGTGCGTCTATCGTTGGTGGGGTTGTTATAACGTGACGGGGGATGCGTCTTGTGACCCCCAGCTAAGGGAAGCTGGGGTGCACTAATGGAGAAAACTGGCCACGTGTTCGCACGTTGGGCCGCCATTTTGCGCGCACGCGGGGTATGGCGACGATGCGCTTTGCGGAAAGGGCCGCCATTTTGAGTGCGCGCGAGAGATATTGCGCGAACGCGCTGGGCGAAGGGGGACGCCATTTTGAGCGTGCGGGAAAAACCGGGGTGGGGCAAATATTCCATCTGTTATGCCTGCCATTGTTGATTGGGTGATGCACGAGTTGTGGTCACATCGGGCTATGGCTGATGGCTGACCTGACAGCCCGGAGGCGAAACCTCCGTGGTATGTCTTAAACTAATGGGCCATGTGCTCATATGGCTCGGGGAGTCATGGTTCAGTTGTGCGGTGGCAGACTGAACCTGGTGTGCCGGGGGCTCACGGGATCTGGGTTAGGGTGTTATTGTCTCTATAAGAGAACATTGCCCCGTGGGGGGAGTACAGGGGGTCTGGCATTGCTGGGGGATGAACCTTCCCTGGGCTATAAAGCATCGGACTATACGAGGCTGGTGTGTGTCCATCTCTGATGGGATAGTAAGGGAGGAGCGTGGCCGAGTTGCTGCTCATCCCCGAAATTGCACTAGCTGAGAGTATGGTCAGTGGATGTTGCTGTGGGTTGACGACCACGGTGGGGGTTAGGGCGAGTTAAACATTACCGCTGGGGAGCGTGGCTCTCTCCACGCGAGGGTGTGCGATTAGGCGTTTTGTTGGGTTGCTGAGAGTGACCGTGGGTACATGCTGTGTACGTGCGATGTCTGTGCTGGTCCTCAAGGGAGGACTGCTGGTGGGTAAGAGCAGAAAATTTTGTTGTTGTTGTTGTCACGTGTAAATAATATTGTTGTTAAAATGTAAATACTGGGGCATCCATTGCGTTATTTTGGGTATTTATGGGGAGTTTTTTTTAAGCGGGCTGGATTTACATCATCTCCACTACCCTGAGGCCGGGTGGCTGTCGTGTACGACATGCGGATGTGCGTTGTTGTGCTGTGCCTCAGGGGATTGGATTCTCCTTCTCGTCACAGATTCTTCAGCTCCCGTCGCACTGGGTGTTACCTGGTGTGCTAGCTGGATGAGGACTTGAAGGAGCAATTGAGCACCGTTCGTCGTTCTGCTCTACCACTTGCTCTTTGACGTTGGACTTGAGCCGAGCGGATGGAACTGCAACATGGACACGCACTAAAACATCACATTTCTGGGTTGTGCGCGTTGGCCGTTCTTGCGTGTCAGTTGCCGTTTTTGTTCATTGTGCCATTCTTATTCTTGTTGTTGTTGTGCGGAGGACAGGCCGGTGTTCTGTTCCAGTTCCTGATACCTCCCCTTTCGTTGCTTGTGTTGTTGTTGTTATGATCTCCGTTGTGTCTGGGGGACTCCTGATTGTGATGCCTTCGCCCGCATTATTTTGTTCTGTTTCAGCCGAGGACGGCTGGGATTTTCTCTACGGGGGAGGGTAGTGTAATGCGGGCGTAAATGGGCGGGGCGGATATGACGATCCGAGAGGGAGGAGTCAGGGTGACGTGGGGGAGAAGTTATAGCGGGGAGACAGGAAGCTATCTGGGGCAGTCGGGGGAGTGAAGGGTGGTGAACACGTTGGGTGGTCGCCGTGCCTCAGCCTGGTGGCTGAGGGGCTCATGACGGCGCCAGCCAGCGGGGTGGAAGAGAGAGTGGAGGATTGAGGTAGGAAATGGCGAGATAGCCATAGAGGCCACGAAGGGCTGACATTGGGAGGTGGCGAGATCGCCACGCACGGAGGAACAGGGAGCAGAGATGGAGCTGCTGGGGGAGCAGCCAGAGGGCTGTACCAAGAGCCTGCAGCGGAGCTGCAGGAGCGTGGAAGGCTACGGGAGCGAAGGCAGATGTGGGGCTGCCAGGGAGAGAGTCTCAGGAGGAGTGCCGTGTGGGAAGGAGAATGCGAACCCCAAATAAAGGACACGGAGTCAGCAAGAAGTGTCTGAGTCCTTTTATTACACATATACTAAAATTGGAACGATACAGATGAAGTATTGGAAATGACGGCAGGAACTTCTTGACGGGTAACACACTTTTATTAAATCTTGACGTGTCACAATACAACGTGTGGTCTCCTTTCTTCTGACTATACACTCCACTTAACTCGTGTAGACTCTATACCTCTGGCTACACACACACTTCACTTAACTCGTGTAGACTCTATACCTCTGGCTACACACACTTCACTTAACTCGTGTAGACCCTATGCCTCTGGCTACACACAATGCACTTGACTCGTGTAGACCCTATGCCTCTGGCTACACACCATGCATTCGACTCGTGTAGACCCTATGCCTATGGCTACACACAATGCATTCGCCTCTGGGTTACACAGAGTCCCGGTCCCGTTAGGACAGCGGGACTAGGTACCGCAGGGCCCTATCTCTTCATCCCCGTCTTCAGTCTTCGCTGGTTACATACTGCCTTTACGCCTGTGTGCATCCCCTTTTATAGCCCCTGCTCACGGGAGACGGAGCTGATGCGGACGTCGACGTGAGCATCGCTCCTTAGTTAACCAATGACGACGCGCTATCTCTACGATCCGTTTTCCCCAGCGCGTGTTAACACTACTCAACCAATCACACCGCGCTGCCACCCGATCACTCCCTCTCAGCGCGTCACCGGCACACAGCCAATCAGCACCACGTAACCCACGA
Organism: Lethenteron reissneri; assembly: GCF_015708825.2. Classification (NCBI taxonomy): domain Eukaryota; kingdom Metazoa; phylum Chordata; class Hyperoartia; order Petromyzontiformes; family Petromyzontidae; genus Lethenteron; species Lethenteron reissneri. The sequence goes on along the minus strand of NC_083844.1, from coordinate 4,320,972 downwards.
CCCCGCGCTGACCCCTGATCCTCCACCGTCAGCGCGCGTCACCACATACACAGCCAATCACTACGCGCTGGCACACGATCCCTACCCCAGCGCGTATCACCACTACACAGAGAAGATGGCCCCTATGCAAGGATGACACGCAAATTCGTGAAGCATTCCATATTTGTGTTTCTTGTTGGTGTCTATGAACACAGTAACACAATGGGACTAATGTTACACGGGAAACCCGCGTTATATCTTTGATTTAAAAAAAGGGAGCACATAAGCAAAAAAAATAGAAGTTGAAAAAATGTACGAAAAAAATACTGAGCATCTTTCTCGTCTGATCGTTAAAAAAAAAGAACCATAAAAGAAAAGAAAAAACACCGCTAGGGAAGGTGGGGGCGCTGAGGGGGCACACCGGGGGCGCACCGGGGGCCATCTGGAGCAAACTTCCTTTGTTGGCGGAATGGCTCGAGGAAGAAAATTATCACCCCCAATAAAGTAGAACAAACACACACACACACGGACACACATACCACTCCCCCCCCCCAACAGCAAAGCGACATCAAAGGAAATTCGGGTCCTTTGCGAGAAGACGCGCGAAGAGGGGAGGGAATTTCACGTTTTTTTGTTTAAGCTTGAACACAGATCGTGCAGTCTCAGTATTCTCGCGACGGAGACTTGCGAGGGAGGATTGCAAGGGGCAGGCTTCGGGGCATGGCCTCGAGACCAACCATGGGTGTCGCCTCGCCGAGTGAAGGGGCATGTGTTGTTAAGAGCTGAGTTCGGCATGAGCCAACAGAGTATCACTGAAAGTTTTATTCTACAATTATCCTGATGTGTTGAGTCGCTAGCAAAGTCAAAGATTGCGATAAGTTGGATTGCACTAAGCTTTCCCAGTCGGCGAAGAGGTGTGCGAATACAATTACAAGTTTTGAGAGTGAATTCCAGCAGCTGCAGCTGGAGTTGCGCTAATGAGCAATCAACCGGGAGGAAGGGCGGAAAGCGCCAAGCATCGACCAAGCGAGCATCGCACAGGACCAGCAACAAAGGACACGCTGCAAGTGCAATCGTACATTGCCAGATAGCACGGAGCAAGAGAGAGACCGCACCACCAGCGCCACCAAACAAGAGTGTCGGCGCCGGTAACCAGCGGATGAGCGACGAGAGCCATCGTGCATCGCCAGAGAGAACGGAGCAGTGGAAAGAGCCTGAGACAACGCAGCCCTGAAGTAAGGGCGGGTGTCCGTGTGAAGCTGGCAGCTGCACGATCAAAGAGAGAGCACGGAGCAGTGGAAAGAGCCCGACCTGCCGCTCGTGAGCAAGAGTGTCAGCGCCAGGGAGAGCGGCGTGTGTTCGACTACACACACCGACCTGCACCAGCTGGGAACCAAGGCATCCAGCAGTGGAGAGCAACATTGCTGCTGCCTCAAAGAGAATGAGCAAGAGTGAGGAACGGCGGCCCAGCGGACGAGCTGTGCGCACTATCTGACGACGGAATCATCGCGCACCGCCGACGGCGAGCGTCGTGCCGACTCGTCAACCAGCTGCGGAGAGAGCCGGAAGCTAACGGCAAACCCGCCCGGGTGAGAGAGCGAGAGAGAGCAAGCAGCTGTTCGTATGCCCCTCCCCCACCCTCACAAGCTCGCAACACAGCGCCCGGCGTCTGCTTAATACAAATATTTATCAAGGGACAATCCAACACACACACACATCAAACCAACCCGAGCCAATCATAAGAAGACTAATTATAAGAGTGCATGAACCATTAGCTGATCGTGAAGACATTGGTGCTCATTGAGTGATAATAATACGGTCGTTTATAAGTACATTAGTCGTTATATTATTATTATATCTTTTTTAATCGCGTAAAATTACTGTGATGCCGCCGCCACGAAGCCGTTCAGCAGGCGCCCCATCCCCGACCTCGCCACCACCAAGCAACAGAGCCAACCCCTTGTCCCCCTCACCTCACCTCACATGAACACACCCGCACGCATCCCCCCCCCCCCCCCATAGAGCTCCGAGGGGAGGTCACCTGGCCCACCGGTTTTTATCCGAGAAATCCTTATCGGGATTAACTCTCACGGTTTCCGGCGATCAGGGAATTGGATGACCTCCCCCGTGCTACATTGCGCCGCGGCGCTGCGACCGTCTTTAATATGGTGTGGTCGCGGCGTGGGGCATTCGGCCACCGCGGTTTTGGCGCATTTCCCCTCACACACACCCCCACGGGTCGACGAGACAGACGGAGGAGGGAGGGGACAGCATGAATAGCGGGACCGCAGGGGCTCTTGCGCATAGTCATGGAGGGTTGGGATCATTACGCTTGAGCGCGCAGGCCCCATTGTTAGGAAGGGTAAGGGATTAATTAGGATTTACGCCGCCAACGCCGCTCACTGATTAGCAGATCAAAAGCGCCCGGAACCGCCGTGCGCGGGCTCGAGGTGCACGAGCCCATTGTTCAGCGCAGCATCCCTTTGAGGTAGGGAAGATAAAAAGGGGGGCGCAAAGGGGAAATCGCGCTCTTCTCTCCAGGCCAGCGGACCAGCAGCAGCTCCAGCCAGCGACCCGGACGTCCGTGCGACGCATCGAGGTGCGCTGTTAGCGCAGAGAGCAGCGAACCTCCGCGGGCACCAAACAGTGAGTGTGGAGGTGAAGTAGGGTAGCGTAAGCCGATAAATAGGGAATAGGTACAGGTTTGGGTGGAATAGGCCAGCCTCGTCGACTCACTGATTCAACATCAATTCGCAGGTAGCATATAATAAATCATTAATAGCGAAGCGTGGTCTCGCCTGATCTTGTCGTGCAGTGTGAGCGTGTGGGTGCGCGTGTGTACGCAGTGATCCTGTAGTGCTGCGGCTCGCCTCGGGGGAGCGCTGCGCAGAGCGGTGCGAGAGTGGGTGTCGTGTGTGCTCACTCCGTGTGTGATACAGGTGCGCGATCGTAACTTGAGTAGTCTGTGTGGAGTTGGAGTGCACGAAGCGGTGTGTGTGTGTGTGCGTACGTTCGTTACGTGTCGGATACGGATGCGCATTGGTAACGTGCCGCACAGGGCTATACTGCGAGCACGGCGTTTGATTGATGATGATGTGCGCACGTATGCTCGCAGCGTGGGAGCGCGGCGCGAGGCTGTAACAGTAGGGGCGTCGCGTTCGAATGCCGGCGAAACCGTAGCGGGTAATAGGGAGGTGGGGTAACGTAAACGAAATAGGGGATGCAGGCGGGAGGGACCCCGGGGGCCAACGGCCCCCACATATTGGTGTCAGAAACGGGACGATCCCCCGCACCCCCAAGGGAAAGAGGCCCCCCAACCCAGGTTAAAATCAAATGCACATTTACGGGCAAAGGAATTCCATCATGGAAATCGTTTGCCCGCAGCATCAGGGGGGCTAAAAAGGTTAATGGGTGGTCGGATGAGGAGGCGTTGCAGCAGTTAGAGATACATTTAGATGGGCGAGCAGCTGACTTTGTGGAGCTTTGCCCGCAAGCGCACAAACTCAGTGGGAAAAATTAATGTGCGAACTCGAACGGCGCTTCGGCGCCTATGACGAGGAGGAGGCACAGGCGGCCTTAGAGGCACGCCGCCGTCAGCCCGGCGAGGATCTGCGAGATTACGCCGAGGACGTACGCATGTTGACCCAGCTCGCGTACCCGGAGCACGAGGCGAAAGTAATTGAGAGCCTCGCCGCCGGGAAGGTCCAGTGATATTTGGCACGCACCCCGTGGTGGCAGCCAAATATAGACGGTGCACGCCTCTCCTTTAACACACTTGTTGAGCGCGCGCGTAAATGCGAGAAGCTCTCTGGTGAGCGCGCGCAGCCTCGAGGGAGGGGACGAGAGTGCGCCGTAGCGAGCCTACTCTCGGACGAGGAGGAGGAGCTCGCCATCGCAGTAAGGGGACGGGCAAGGGAGCCCCAGAGACCCAGCGAGACTACCCCGGGGTGGGTAGCCGGGTTATAGACCGGCATGGGAGATATTGCTGGCCAGGTACACCAAGTACGCGAGGAAACGAATAAAAATATGACCAAACTGCAATCCTTCGTTGAGACCGTCCGATCCGAGATGGGGGAACTAGACTCCACGGTAGGAGGGCTAACTGGAAGGATAGCGCGACTAGAAGCAGAGTATGAGCAGCAGCGCACTGGGGAAGGAGGGAGTGGGCAGAGAGCCCACTACGGAGCCGCCACCCCTCCCCGGGCGTGTTATGTGTGCGATCGGCGAGGGCATCTCAGGAGGGACTGTCCCCAGGTCGCCCGAGCTAGACAAGAGCTAAGGTCAAACACTAAGGCCCCCCTAGAGAGGGGACCACCGGGGGGTGAAATCGACGTAGCCCCAACACAAACAAGCTGTGAGAATAATGGCGAGCGAGTGATCTCCACACAGGTTCCAGCAACAACGCCCACGGAAACGGTGACTCCTGGCGACTGGCTACGGGAGCTGGTGGCGGGGATCACGGGGGCCACGTCGCTGGTGGAAGGGGAGGTTAACGGAGTGCGTACCCGAATCCTGCTGGACACGGGGGCGGTGGCCTCGCTCGTGAGCGCAGCGCACTGCAGCGCGATCGGGGTCGACGTGCGTCACCTGCAGGCCCCGGACCGAGCGCTGCACACTGCGAGCGGAGCCAGAATGGGGCTGCTGGGGAGAGCCACCCTAGAGGTCCGCATAGGCAGCCAGGTGTGCACGCAGGAGTTCTACGTGTCGAGTGCGTTGTGTCACGAGTGTATCGCAGGCACCGACCTCCTAGAACGGTTGGGACTCAACGTGCAACCCCGCCAGCGATGCGCCACCATGGAGAGCAACGGCGAGCGGATACCGTTCCTGGGACGAGAAACAACGCGCCTCCGCTTTGCACCTGTGGCCGCTATCCTGGCGACGGCAGTCACCATCGGCCCGCTCACCGAGATGCTGGTGCCGGTGGCAACATCCCCCACCGACCCCGCGCTCCGACCATCAGGGGAGGTAATGCTAACTCCTCACCCGGAGTTGGCAAAACGGTATGGGGTTGTGGGATCCGCCACGTTGGTAAACGCAGATGGGGACCGAATGTTTATGCGGATGTTTAACCCCCACAATACCCCAGCGATACTGCGACGGCGCACCCCGATAGCCACAGTAAACCCCCTGCACGCACGCCACTCTAACGACTCGGTGTTCGCACTCTGGGCTGAGGACCCCGGTCGTCCTGAGGGTGAGCAGGACCTGGCCTGGCGAGTCGGCTTGACTCCCCGAGCCGAGGTCGTTCCCCTGCTCGACGCGTTACATGTACCATGGGCGGACTTATCTAAGGGAGAGGCCGATCGGCTGCGCGAGTTACTGCGGGAGTATGCCGACGTGTTCAGCGAACACGACTCGGACGTTGGTCGGACCGACCTTGTTAAGCACCAAATTGACACCGGTGCAGCCCGACCCATCAAACTCCCTGCATACCGAGTGGGCGCACCCGAACGCACCCAGATCAAAGAGGCGGTTGGGGACATGCTTCGCGATAACATAATTCAACCCTGGGCGAGCCCCTGGTCAGCCCCGGTGGTACTCGTAACGAAAAAGGATGGGTCAACCCGGTTCTGCGTCGATTACCGTAAACTGAACGCAGTCACGCTCGGCGATGCCTTCCCCATACCCCGCATCGACGACACTTTTGACAGCCTCGCCGGAGCGCGATATTTTTCCACCCTCGATCTCGCGTCCGGGTACTGGCAGGTGGAGATGGCGGAGGAGGATCGGCCGAAAACCGCATTCACCACCCCGATGGGACTATTCGAGTTTCGAGTACTCCCGTTCGGACTCACCAATGCACCCGCGACGTTCCAGCGGCTGATGGAGTTGGTGATGCGGGGTTTGCAATGGGAACAGTGCCTGATTTACTTGGACGATGTGATCGTGTTCAGTAGATCTTTGTCTGAGCATTGGTCCAGGCTACGAGAGGTGTTCCAGCGACTGCGAGCGGCTCATCTCAAGCTCAAGCCACGTAAGTGTTACATCGCACAACGCGAGGTGGGGTACCTCGGGCATCGCGTCAGCGAGGCAGGCGTGCGCACCGATCCGGAGAAGGTACGCGCCGTAGTGGAGTGGCCACAGCCAAGGAATCTGACGGAGATCAGATCATTTTTGGGGCTCGCCACCTATTATTGTCGATTTGTAAAGGGATTCAGCGAGATTGCACGCCCCCTCACCCAACTCGCCTCCCCTAAGCACCCCTATCAGTGGACGGGGGCCTGCCAGACGGCCTTCACCACTCTCAAAGACCACCTCACCCACGCCCCCACCCTCGCTTTCCCCGATTTTACCACCGATTTTATTTTGGACACCGACGCCTGCAGCAGCGGGCTGGGCGCGGTGTTGTCACAGGTACAGGATGGGACGGAACGAGTCATCGCGTACGCCAGCCGGACCCTGAGTGGGGCCGAGCTGAACTATTGCGTGACCCGCCAAGAGTTGTACGCCGTGATTTTCGCATGTAAGCAGTTCCGGCCGTATTTGTACGGCAGGAGATGTCGCGTACGCACTGACCATTATGCTCTTCAGTTCCTTCTTACATTCAAGGAGCCGCGGGGGCAGATGGCCCGTTGGTTGGCGCAGTTGCAGGAGTACAACCTGCAAATCGAGTATCGGGCTGGCCGGACGCATGCAAACGCGGACGCCTTGTTGAGGCGGCCCACGGTGTACGCCGAGACAAGGGCGGAGGAGGCCTGCCCGTGTTTCACGGGGGGACGCTGCCGGCAGGCAACGGACCCCCGAGAGGCCGCGGCCACTGACCCCCCCCCAGCGAGAGAGAGTGCTGTGTGCGCCACAGAGACCCTCACAGGTGGCACCGAGGATCCCGTCGACCGCCCGGCAAGCGCGGGACCCGCAGCCCAGGACCCGATCGGACGGATCCAGGAGGACGTCGGCTGCGCCTTCCCGGGCCTAAACGACGAGCAGCTGAGACAGACCCAGCAGCGAGATCTAGATCTGGCGGCAGTGGAGGCGGCACTGCGGGAGGAAAAGAGCGCCCTACCAGGACCCTGGAGCGGTTTGTATGCCCGGTTGTGTGTGCAGAACGGAGTGGTACGGGAGTTAACCGAGGCCGGCCAGCCGGGGTGCATCTGTGTTCCTGCCCAGGTGCGACCCCAGCTGCTACGGCTGATGCATGACCACCCACTCGGGGGCCACGATGGGGAACGACGCACTCGAGAGACCCTGCGTCGCCAGTATCTCTGGCCCAAATTGGCACAAGACGTGGCGTCCTGGGTACAGGGCTGCCGCGCCTGTCAGCAGTGCGGGCCGAAACCGGCACGATACCAGGTACCCCTAAGGCCGTTCCGCATCAGCCGCACGAATCAGCTGGTCGGGATCGATCTACAGGGGCCATTCCCACGATCCCATCGAGGCAACCGGTATATTCTAGTTGCAGTAGAGTATTTCACCCGCTACCCCGTGGCAGTGGCCATCCCTGATAAAACGGCCTTGGTGGTGGCCCGGGCATTCGTGGAACATTATGTACTCAAGCACGGGATCCCAGAACGAGTCTTCACCGACCAGGGTAGCGAGTTCGAGGCCGAGCTGTTCCAGGCACTGTGCCGAGAATTCGGAATCCAGAAGGACCGAACCACAGCGTACCACCCCCAGGCGAATGGTATGGTAGAACGCATGAATCAGACCCTAGCGGGGAAACTCAAATGTATGGCGGCTGCAAATCAACGGGATTGGGACGAACACCTCCCCTACGCCCTTTTCGCCTACGCCACCACCGTACACACGTCGACGGGACAAACCCCGTTTTTAATGATGTTCGGCCGTGAGTCTCGTTTACCCGCAGATCTGCTATTCGGCGTCCCTTCCACCCAGCCGGAGGAGGGAAGCCGCCCCGTGGAACACCTGTTGGAGACCCTGCGAGAAGCCCGAGGCCGAGCATACCCGCAAGGGGAAGCCCCGCGCATCGGCGGCAGGAACAGGGCACCCGACCCCGCATGGAACCCCCCTTATTCCTGACAGGCGCTAAGGTGTGGCTACACACTCCTCGCGTCGGGGCCGGGCAGGTGGGGAAACTGACGACCTACTGGCGGGGACCCTGGACCGTGGTGCGGCAGATATCCCCCTGGACGGTACTAATTTATGGCGGGGAGGGGGGTCGAGAGACGGTGGTCAATGTCCGCCGCTTAAAACCGTGGAAAGCGGCCACGGCGAGAGAGAACCCCGTCACCCGAAGGCCCCGAAATCCCAGAGTACCCGCACCCCTCGTGTTGGGGGGCCTCGTACACTACATGGGCCCCGCCAGACCCCCGAGACGCCCCGATCCAGTCCGGAGACGGCGAGGACGACGGGCCCTAGACCCCTCCGCTGCCTGAGTTTGTGCCCCAGCCCACAGGTGCCGGAGGACGGGGAGAGCCGCTGGAGTGGAGGAGGAGGCCGCCGCAGGAGCTGCAGAGGACGGAACCACCCGCCCCAAGGCCAGCCACCAGGTCCGGACGGATCCCCCGGACCCCGCAACGTTTCCTCGTGGGCGCGGCCCAAGCGAGGTGCTCCAGTCAACCCGGGACGGGGACTGGCACCTCGGGGGGCTATGTGATGCCGCCGCCACGAAGCCGTTCGGCAGGCGCCCCATCCCCGACCTCGCCACCACCAAGCAACAGAGCCAACCCCTTGTCCCCCTCACCTCACCTCACATGAACACACCCGCACGCATTTCCCCCCCCCCCCATAGAGCTCCAAGGGGAGGTCACCTGGCCGACCGGTTTTTATCCGAGAAATCCTTATCGGGATTAACTCTCACGGTTTCCGGCGATCAGGGAATTGGATGACCTCCCCCGTGCTACATTGCGCCGCGGCGCTGCGACCGTCCTTAATATGGTGTGGTCGCGGCGTGGGGCATTCGGCCACCGCGGTTGAGGCGCATTTCCCCTCACACACACCCCCACGGGTCGACGAGACAGACGGAGGAGGGAGGGGACAGCATGAATAGCGGGACCGCAGGGGCTCTTGCGCATAGTCATGGAGGGTTGGGATCATTACGCTTGAGCGCGCAGGCCCCATTGTTAGGAAGGGTAAGGGATTAATTAGGATTTACGCCGCCAACGCCGCTCACTGATTAGCAGATCAAAAGCGCCCGGAACCGCCGTGCACGGGCTCGAGGTGCACGAGCCCATTGTTCAGCGCAGCATCCCTTTGAGGTAGGGAGGATAAATAGGGGGGCGCAAAGGGGAAATCGCGCTCTTCTCTCCAGGCCAGCGGACCAGCAGCAGCTCCAGCCAGCGACCCGGACGTCCGTGCGACGCATCGAGGTGCGCTGTTAGCGCAGAGAGCAGCGAACCTCCGCGGGCACCAAACAGTGAGTGGGGAGGTGAAGTAGGGTAGCGTAAGCCGATAAATAGGGAATAGGTACAGGTTTGGGTGGAATAGGCCAGCCTCGTCGACTCACTGAATCAACATCAATTCGCAGGTAGCATATAATAAATCATTAATAGCGAAGCGTGGTCTCGCGTGATCTTGTCGTGCAGTGTGAGCGTGTGGGTGCGCGTGTGTACGCAGTGATCCTGTAGTGCTGCGGCTCGCCTCGGGGGAGCGCTGCGCAGAGCGGTGCGAGAGTGGGTGTCGTGTGTGCTCACTCCGTGTGTGATACAGGTGCGCGATCGTAACTTGAGTAGTCCGTGTGGAGTTGGAGTGCACGAAGCGGTGTGTGGTGTGTGCGTACGTTCGTTACGTGTCGGATACGGATGCGCATTGGTAACGTGCCGCACAGGGCTATACTGCGAGCACGGCGTTTGATTGATGATGATGTGCGCACGTATGCTCGCAGCGTGGGAGCGCGGCGCGAGGCTGTAACAGTAGGGGCGTCGCGTTCGAATGCCGGCGAAACCGTAGCGGGTAATAGGGAGGTGGGGTAACGTAAACGAAATAGGGGATGCATGCGGGAGGGACCCCGGGGGCCAACGGCCCCCACATTACCAATAGATTAATCGATGCAAACTAAACTTTTGAAAACGTGTTACGAATCTACACGCTCACAGGGAGAATATTGTGTTAAAACCTTTCTTTTGATCACAGAATCTTGCCCACGAATTAATTTAAGCTTAGCCAAAAGATAGGCATCTCGCGTAAGCGGGCACACACACCGCCGCACACCATTGTTCCAAGACATTTAATTAATTATATTATCTTGCCAATGCATCTATTGACGTATACTTTTGCCTTCGGGATATAATAATTTGCTTTTTATTGCCTTTCGTATGAATATTGTCGTATGCATGGTTTAAGGACTTTCCCTATCACCGTATATGCTTGCGTTACTCGGTGGAATTAATCAATTGTTCGGTTGCCCAGTTTAACAACGTAATCATTGATGGTTAAATGTACGGATAAATGAGGGAAATTTCCCCTGTGATACTGTGGATAATTCCAAGCATGAGAGTTCGCATATTAGAGTGTTACGTTTTTGTTTAGAAGAGTCTGAGTGCTTCCTTCCTGAGTTCATGCATAATAATCTTAATTATGAGAACTGTATCCTGCGTTGAGATTGGAATTTGGAGACCTGACATATTCACACTAAGACATAATCAGTAAATGTAAAAGCAACTCATTGTATTGTCCCGATTGATAGTACGACCCTAGACAACGAAGCTAAGCCTAATTATCATAACCGTACACATTAGCATAAGCGCATACATTCGCATAAAATAATATGATAATCTCCATTATTAGCATAATTTATTCGCATAATTGCAACAAAATATCGTGCTTTACGATAATTAAGCATTTTTTTAATATTCAATTAAAAATTTTAACCCGACATATACAACAGTTGGAAACTTCTGCGTGTAACACACGTGCTGTTGCATTTTACAGATTATCACAATGAATGCATTTGCCCTCGATTTGGAACACCTGCCCACGTCCTTCATTTCGAGTGTACAACATATTTTGGCGAGCCTGGCAGGATAGTTTCCCAGAGTTCACTGACAGGGATCAACTCTTCGAACGAAATGGACCAAGCAATTGTACGGGCACCATGTGTAAATACACTCGTGCAAGGATTTGAACGGCCTTCACATCATGGCACTGGAACAGCTGCAGGATAAGGATAATGCTGCCTTGGATCAGCTGCAGAGAGCCCAGCTCACGGAAACATGTAGATGTTTGAGGTGTTTCCATGATTATAAGACTGTTGAAGATAATAGCAGACAGGCTTTAATTCGTATGGCAGAAATAGTACTCGATGAAGTTGAAGGCCAAGAAGAAGATTTTGAAGCCTGTGCTTGTGTTCAAAACCTGCTCTCTTTCATTGAGACAATACAGGATAAAGACAAAGACAGCAAGGGAACAGGTGAAACACTTCCACAATCAAACCTATCTGAAGATATGGATGGTGAAATACAAGAGTCACAGGAAGATTCCAGAAAACCCCTTGAGGAAAAGAAAACCTCAAGTGAAGGTGAAACAAAACCAGATCAGCATTGGATCTCGTACGAATGGCCAGACCAGGAAATGTGTCAGAAGTCACAATACAGAGATAATTCAGGATCTGTAGGCAGATTGGTGAAGGAGAGCAGAAAAACAAGTTATCTTACACCAATCTGATGCACCAGATCGACGCAGGAATCCATAAGGACTATGCTGAGTCTGACATCATTGAGGTAGTTTTCACAGCAATCAGTCCTGGTCTGAATTTGAGGGACATGCCAGAAATAAAACAAGATTTGACTATTTACAAGTTAAAAACCATTTTGAAGGGACACTGTAGAGAACAAAGCATTATTTGATTAACATCTCTCAGGAGCCAAGATAATCTGCACGAAGCTTTTTGTTTGAAGCTATCGAATTAATGGACTCTCACGAGCAGAAGACAGATTGGAAGAACTTCCTGGCCAAGGTAGTGCATGCTTATAACTGTACTCGTAGTGAAGCAACATAATTCTAACCTTTTTATCTCCTGTTTGGGAGGTCTCCAAAACTACCAGTGGATCTTATTTTTTGTTTCGAACACCAGGGAGAGGGAGGATCCTAAAAGCAATGTGGAAAAGTGGAGACAGCGGATGGTGGAAGCCTACAGAATAGCATACAACTTTGCAACAAAAAAACTCACTAAAGGGAAGGGCCAGTATGACGAGAAAATCCATGGGGCAGAGCTACAGCAAGGCAATCATGTCCTGGTGAGAAACATGAGTTAGAAAGGGGGACCAGGTAAAATTTGCTCCTTATGAGAGGACAAGGTGTTTATTGGTATTGGGGAAAAAAGTAATGACAGCCCAGTTTATGAGGTCAAACCTTAAAATGGTGAAGGGAGAACCAAAATGATTCATCGGAATTTGCATCTGCCTTGTTATATTCTTAGGTTTTTTCGGTAAAGTCACTTAGGTAAAAACATTAATAAGTAAAATAAAATTTAAATCACGACGTTTCGGAGGCAACACAAGCTTCCGTCTTCAGGTGGTACCGTCACAGCCACGACAGCTATATCAAGTAAATGAGAGATTGCAGGAGCTACTACACAGTTTATGTAATGGTTGGAGAAGGTGGTGGGGCAAGGGCCGCATACTTTTTATTAATATGGTAAGGTGAGGCTTAAGACTAAGAATAGACTGCATAACAAAGGCTGAGCCTTTGTTATGGAGAGGTGCGGTTTGTGACTCAACCTGTGACAGGGAGACCACCACTAAACATGGTAAAATTGTAATGGTTGTCTGTCAAATAAGATTGGCAAATAAGTGTAGTTAAATCTTTTTTGCATGGTTAATCACATCTTTCCAATGATTACTCAGTTTGTAACCGTCATCACGGTTGAAATTATGTCTGTGTTTGTATATTTGTATGGCTTCGTGTACAAACCTTTGATGGTAACCAGGAGGTTTGCAGAGAACCTTGGTCTCGGAAAATACAATTTCATGAGAGCCCACCGAGTTGTAGCAATCATCGGCAACGGCCGAAAAATCAGTTCTGCCGTGTTTAAGATCTGACTTGTGCTCGCGGACACGATCACAATTGAGCAGCCGTCACAAAATCAACGGAGTAAGAAAGCAATCAAGAAAACTCACCAAACAAGGACAAGATGCCCATGCAAAAAACGCAGGAACCAACAGACAATGAATTGATAACGGATAAAGAATTTGAGTTTACTATAGTTGACAAAAAACTGATCAGCAAGCTATAGTAATACAGGACACGCAGTCACCGTTGAACCCAGAAGCTGAAGAATTCCACCCATACAAGACAGAAGGTGAACAACAGTTATCAGCAGTAGGCAAGACATATGTATGAGAGTAGTCATCACAACAGAAGACTCGAGAAGACAGCCAAAGACACCTATGACAAGTTGGGCTAACCTAACATTGTGAGAAGGAGCCCATGGAGAAACAAGGATCTTTTAACTACGACATGGGTGATTTAGACAAAATATTAGCAGTGATAATATGGTTGTGAAGTTGTTTAAGATTTTCTTTGTAAGTGTTGTGTTTAATATGTTAAGAAGGGGTTATTGCTTGAGATGAAACATAAAACAAAAATGATGAGGAAAAGGTTTAAAGTATTTTGGTAGGGCGATTAGTAAGTACCTAAGAGCTAAATTCCACAGGGCATTTACAAGCTGGAAAGGATGTTTTTCTTAACAAGTACTGGAAAAATAATCTTAACCATTTCTGATGAGTAAAATGTGAAGCATGGTTTAATAATACCAGAGTGTCTGGTAATTCCAAAAGCATAATACAATGCTCGGTCTCCTATCTCTTCGTGCACAAAGAGTTGGAGCTAACTCAAAATAGAGAGCTTAGCACTGTACACTGTAAGATGATGTACTGTAGTTAATACTGGTAATTATATAATCCTAATACTGTTTATTCTAACAGGACCCTGCAAGGTGGGCTGGTAGGAACAAATAACCAAAGAATATAAACATAATGTATTATTACACTTGTTTAGCCAGGAAAGCCCCACTGAGTCTAAAGGTTTTTGTAGGGTCCTGCCAAGTGTTTGCAGTAGGGGGCGATGTTGCTACACCTAATCGGACGATACGAAGGGAGACTTTGAGTCCTAGATCTAGGCTTTAGGCCTAGCTGTAGGCTTTAGGGCGTTGTGACTTAATTTTTAATTAAAATGTTTTAATTATTAATGTACAATTAAAATGTTTTAATTATTAATGTAAAAGCTTTAAATGTAAATGTTTCTATTTTAAAACATCAGGGAATGTAACATTGTTAAACATTAACTCCCTTTCACACACGCGGGGGTACGATACGAAGGGAGACTTTGAGGCCTAGTTCTAGGCTTTAGGCCTAGCTGTAGGCTTTAGGGCGCTGTGAGTTTTTTTTTATTTAATTTCAAAGTTTTAATTAAAAGCTATCTCAGGGAATTATAAGGGAATGTTACACGTGTTTAGCCAGGAAAGCCTCATTAATTTAAATGTTTTAATTAAAAGCTATCTGAGGGAATTATAAGGGAATGTTACACTTGTTTAGCCAGGAAAGCCTCACAGAGTCTAAAGCTTTTTGTAGGGTCATGCCAAGTATTTTCAGTAGGGGGCGATGTTGCTACACGTAATCGGACATCGGACGGACGGACGGACGAAATAATCTATTGTAGGCTGGTCCACTTCGTTCCTACCAGTATAACCATGCCCATGCACCTAGAGTATGCCTAATTGCAATGCTATTAAGAATAGAACACGTGTACAGCAGTAAGTTGTACAATGGTGACAAGTAAAGTACATATAAAGTACATATACAGTACAGATAATGGGTGTAATATACCAATATAAATGGATGGTAAAGATAGACATACAGCTTAGGATTAAAGTAATATTCGAATAGTGAAGTGTAAAGGTATTGATTTAAGACAAAAATGGTTTATCAGTAATGGAATGTGTTTAAGGGAAACTAAAAATAGGTATTTTTACCCTTTTTTCTGGCAACAAAACTGACACCTTTTTACACGGAATCATGTTTGCATTAATCCCAATACCTGCGGTCAGAATGCAAACAAAAAACAACTCTGATAATGTATGCATTGTCCTTGAAATTGATTGGTCCACACCAGAGACAGCTTTTCTTGGAGCCCAGTCTCACATAGTGTTGGCGTCATCAGGTCCAGAAAGCAATGCTATATATTTTAATTTAATGTATAATTGTCTTCGAATTTAGATTAAATTATTCTTAACGTGGATCAAAACTAATGTTTTTTTTTAAAAAGACATTGTGATTGTTTACAAATGCCTTCTAATAAAATACCGAGATTATATTTGTGGTGATTGCTTTTGCTTGTGAAAATGCATTTCTTCTGTGGTGTTCACCCAAATGATTATCTGAATATAAACAATGCATATACTTACAGGTTCTATTCGTGACAATGTCTGACGGTTGGGAGTTGATGCCACTGTATACTGTTACAGAAGCGTTATAACTTCTACCAGGGACCAGATCAGTAAATGCTTGTGTTGTAACGGTGGAAGGCAAAATGAAGCTCTTCACTGCTGTTGCATTGTAGGTTTCATTTAAGTAGACCATGTAATAGTCAACGTCTGAAGTCGGAGCCACCCATGAGACTGTTATGGCTGTAGGGCTGTTGACGATGACGGTAACATTGACTTGTGGAGGAACTGCAATGTCAAATAAACATGGTTAGGACAGACGAACTGCAAAGACTACTTACGTCATTAACTTAAGCCACTAAAGTGGCATGTAACACATTTATATACAACGATCACCATATATTTTGTATATATCCTCTTTTTTTGGTCCAACTATGTATTGATGAGAAAGGTACGTGTTTTTTGTTGCAACAAAATAAGAACCCAGTATTTAGCATACACCCCAACAAGGGGAGGGGGGTTACAAAAATTATGTGGACTGAGGCCCTCAATACTCCTGGGTCTATAGATGGGGGAGGAGATTGTGTGGTGCCACAACGACGGGGCCGCTCTGCCGAGCCAGGGAGCCGCCCGGCTTCCACCACTGCACTGCCCCCCATCACCCCCCCCCCCCCACATAAGCACACACCCGCACGCATCCCCCCCCCCCCATAGAGCTGGAAGGGAAGGTTACCTGATCGACCGGTTTTTATCCGAGAGACCCTTATCGGGATTAATTCTCACGGTTTCCGGCGATCAGGGAATTGGATGACCCCCCCGTGCTACGTGGCACCGCGGCGCTGCGGCCGGCCTTAATATGGTGTGGTCGCGGCGTGGGGCATTCGGCCACCGCGGTTGAGGCGCATTTCCCCCCACACACACTCCCACGGGTCGACGGGGCAAGCAGGGGAGGCACGGGACAGCATGAATAGCGGGGTCACAGGGGCTGAGGGTTGGGATAATTGCGCTTGAGCGCGCAGGCCCCATTGTTAGGAAGGGTAAGGGAGTAATTAGGATGTACGCCGCCAACGTCGCGCACTGATTAGCATATCAACAGCGCCCGGGAACCGCCGTGCGCGGGCTTGGGGTGCGCGGGCTGGGGGTGCACGAGCCCATTGTTCAGCGCAGCATCCCCTTTGAGGTAGGGAGGATAAATAGAGGAGCGGAGAGGGGAAATCGCCCCTTCTCTCCAGGCCAGCGGACCAGCAGGAGTTCCGGCCAGCGACCCGGACGTCCGTGCGACGCATCGAGGTACGCTGTTAGCGCAGAGAGCAGCGAACCTCCGCGGGCACCAAACAGTGAGTGGGGAGGTGAAGTAGGGTATCGTAAGCCGATAAATAGGGAATAGGTACAGGTTTAGTGGAATAGGCCAGCCTCGTCGACTCACTGATTCAACATCAATTCGCAGGTGGCCTATAATAAATCATTAATAGCGAAGCGTGGTCTCGCGTGATCTTGTCGTGCAGTGTGAGCGTGTGGGTGCGCTGTGTGCACAGTGGTTCGCCACGTGAGTGAGCGCTGCGCGGAGCTGAGCGTGCGAGTTGCGCGTGGGTACGCAGTGATTCTGTAGTGCTGCGGCTCGCCTCGGGGGAGCGCTGCGCAGAGCGGTGCGAGAGTGGGTGTCGCGTGTGTTCACTCCGTGTGTGATACAGGTGCGCGAGTATAACGTGAGTTGAGTTGGAGTGCGCGGAGCGGCGTGTGTGTGGGCGTGCGTGCGTTCGCCCCGCGTGGGGTGCAGGCGCGCGATTAGGAAAGGGAAGTATCGTAGTAGAGAGGGGCAGAATACTAATCGGTAATTAACCATGCCCATTACGCGGACCCGCGGTGGAGGAGAATCCGCGGGCGACGGCTCCCCCGCCATAGGTGAGGAACTTAGCAGCGGTTCGCTTAGCAGCGGGGGGGCGATTGATGATGCTAGCCCGGCCGTTAGCATTATCGAGGGAGGAATCTCGGGGGCTAGCGACCCCCACATATTGGTGTCAGAAGCGGGACGATCCCCCGCACCCCCAAGGGAAAGAGGCCCCCCAACCCAGGTTAAAATCAAATGCACATTTACGGGCAAAGGAATTCCATCATGGAAATCGTTTGCCCGCAGCATCAGGGGGGCTACAAAGGTTAATGGGTGGTCGGATGAGGAGGCGTTGCAGCAGTTAGAGATACATTTAGATGGACGGGCAGCTGACTTTGTGGAAGCTTTGCCCACAAGCACACAAACTCAGTGGGAAAAATTAATGTGCGAACTCGAACGGCGCTTCGGCGCCTATGACGAGGAGGAGGCGCAGGCGGCCTTAGAGGCACGCCGCCGCCAGCCCGGCGAGGATCTGCGAGATTACGCCGAGGACGTACGCATGTTGACCCAGCTTGCGTACCCGGAGCACGAGGCGAAAGTAATTGAGAGCCTCGCCGCCGGGAAGGTCCAGCGATATTTGGCACGCACCCCGTGGTGGCAGCCAAATATAGACGGTGCACGCCTCTCCTTTAACACACTTGTCGAGCGCGCGCGTAAATGCGAGAAGCTCTCTGGTGAGCGCGCGCAGCCTCGAGGGAGGGGACGAGAGTGCGCCGTAGCGAGCCTACTCTCGGACGAGGAGGAGGAGCTCGCCATCGCAGTAAGGGGACGGGCAAGGGAGCCCCAGAGACCCAGCGAAACAACTCCGGGGTGGGTAGCTGGGTTACAGACCGGCATCGGAGATATGGATGGTAAGATAACCCACGTAGGTGAGAAAATGACCAAACTGCAATCCTCCGTTGAGACCATCCGATCCGAAATGGGGGACCTACGCGCCACGGTGGGAGGGTTATCTGGAAGGGTAGCCCGACTCGAGGCGGAGGGTGGACAGCGGCGTAATGGGGGGGGAGGGATTGGGCAGGGGACCCACTACGGATCCGCTCCCCCTCCTCGGGCATGTTATATGTGCGATCGCCGAGGGCATTTAGTGAGAGACTGTCCTGAAATCACCCGAGCTAGGCAGATGCGGGGGTTAAACTCCAACGCCCCCTAGAAAGCGGACCAACTAGGGGTGCAATCGACGCGGTCCCGATACAAATAGACGATAATGAGAATAATGGCGAGCGAGTGATCTCCACACAGGTTCCAGCAACAACGCCCACGGAAACGATGATTCCTGGCGACTGGCTACGGGAGCTGGTGGCGGGGATCACGGGGGCCACGTCGCTGGTGGAAGGGGAGGTTAACGGAGTGCGTACCCGAATCCTGCTGGACACGGGGGCGGTGGCCTCGCTCGTGAGCGCAGCGCACTGCAGCCCGATCGGGGTCGACGTGCGTCACCTGCAGGCCCCGGACCGCGCGCTGCACACTGCGAGCGGAGCCGGAATGGGGCTGCTGGGGAAAGCCACCCTAGAGGTCCGCATAGGCAGCCAGGTGTGCACGCAGGAGTTCTACGTGTCGAGTGCGTTGTGTCACGAGTGTATCGCAGGCACCGACCTCCTAGAACGGTTGGGACTCAACGTGCAACCCCGCCAGCGATGCGCCACCATGGAGAGCAACGGCGAGCGGATACCGTTCCTGGGACGAGAACCAACGCGCCGCCGCTTTGCACCTGTGGCCGCTATCCTGGCGACGGCAGTCACCATCGGCCCGCTCACCGAGATGCTGGTGCCGGTGGCAACATCCCCCACCGACCCCGCGCTCCGACCATCAGGGGAGGTAATGCTAACTCCTCACCCGGAGTTGGCAAAACGGTATGGGGTTGTGGGATCCGCCACGTTGGTAAACGCAGATGGGGACCGATTGTTTATGCGGATGTTTAACCCCCACAATACCCCCGCGATACTGCGACGGCGCACCCCGATAGCCACAGTACACCCCCTGCACGCACGCCACTCTAACGACTCGGTGTTCGCACTCTGGGCTGAGGACCCCGGTCGTCCTGAGGGTGAGCAGGACCTGGCCTGGCGAGTCGGCCCGACTCCCCGAGCTGAGGTCGTTCCCCTGCTCGACGCGTTACATGTACCATGGGCGGACTTACCTAAGGGAGAGGCCGATCGGCTGCGCGAGTTACTGCGGGAGTATGCCGACGTGTTCAGCGAACACGACTCGGACGTGGGTCGGACCGACCTTGTTAAGCATCAAATTGACACCGGTGCAGCCCGACCCATCAAACTCCCTGCGTACCGAGTGGGCGCACCCGAACGCGCCCAAATCAAAGAGGCAGTTGGGGACATGCTTCGCGATAACATAATTCAGCCCTCGGCGAGCCCCTGGTCAGCCCCGGTGGTACTAGTAACGAAAAAGGATGGGTCAACCCGGTTCTGCGTCGATTACCGTAAACTAAACGCAATCACGCTCGGCGATGCCTTCCCCATACCTCGCATCGACGACACCTTCGACAGTCTCGCAGGAGCGCGGTATTTTTCCACCCTCGATCTGGCGTCCGGTTACTGGCAGGTGGAGATGACGGAGGAGGATCGGTCAAAAACAGCATTCACCACCCCGATGGGCCTGTTTGAGTTTCGAGTGTTGCCGTTCGGACTCACTAACGCGCCCGCGACGTTCCAGCGGTTGATGGAGTTGGTGATGCGGGGCTTGCAGTGGGAACAGTGCCTGATTTACTTGGACGATGTGATAGTGTTCAGTAGATCTTTGTCTGAGCATTGGTCCAGGCGTCGAGAGGTGTTCCAGCGACTGCGAGCGGCTCATCTCAAGCTCAAGCCACGTAAGTGTTACATCGCACAACGCGAGGTGGGGTACCTCGGGCATCGCGTCAGCGAGGCAGGCGTGCGCACCGATCCGGAGAAGGTACGCGCCGTAGTGGAGTGGCCACGGCCAAGGAATCTGACGGAGATCAGATCATTTTTGGGGCTCGCCACCTATTATCGTCGATTTGTAAAGGGATTCAGCGAGATTGCACGCCCCCTCACCCAACTCACCTCCCCTAAGCACCCCTACCAGTGGACGGGGGCCTGCCAGACGGCCTTCACCACTCTCAAAGACCACCTCACCCACGCCCCCACCCTCACTTTCCCCGATTTTACCACCGATTTTATTTTGGACACCGACGCCTGCAGCAGCGGGCTGGGCGCGGTGTTGTCACAGGTACAGGATGGGACGGAACGAGTCATCGCGTACGCCAGCCGGACCTTGAGTGGGGCCGAGCTGAACTATTGCGTGACCCGCCAAGAGTTGTACGCCGTGATTTTCGCATGCAAACAGTTCCGGCCGTATTTGTACGGCAGGAGATGTCGCGTACGCACTGACCATTATGCTCTGCAGTTTCTTCTTACATTCAAGGAGCCGCGGGGGCAGATGGCCCGGTGGTTGGCGCAGTTGCAGGAGTACAACCTGCAAATCGAGTATCGGGCTGGCCGGACGCATGCAAACGCGGACGCCTTGTCGAGGCGACCCACGGTGTACGCCGAGACGAGGGCGGAGGAGGCCTGCCCGTGTTTCACGGGGGGACGCTGCCGGCAGGCAACGGACCCCCGAGAGGCCGCGGCCACTGACCCCCCCCCAGCGAGAGAGAGTGCAGTGTGCGCCACAGAAACCCTCACAGGTGGCACTGAGGATCCCGTCGACCGCCCGGCAAGCGCGGGACCCGCGGCTCGGGACCCGATCGGACGGATCCAGGAGGACGTCGGCTGCGCCTTCCCGGGCCTAAACGACGAGCAGCTGAGACAGACCCAGCAGCGAGATCCGGATCTGGCGGCAGTGGAGGCGGCACTGCGGGAGGAAAAGAGCGCCCTACCAGGACCCTGGAGCGGTTTGTATGCCCGGTTGTGTGTGCGGAACGAAGTGGTACGGGAGTTAACCGAGGCCGGCCAGCCGGGGTGCATCTGTGTTTCTGCCCAGGTGCGACCCCAGCTGCTACGGCTGGTGCATGACCACCCACTCGGGGGCCACGATGGGGAACGACGCACTCGAGAGACCCTGCGTCGCCAGTATCTCTGGCCCAAATTGGCACAAGATGTGGCCGCCTGGGTGCAGGGCTGCCGGGCCTGTCAGCAGTGTGGGCAAAAGCCGGCGAGGTACCAGGTACCCCTGAGGCCGTTCCGAGTCAGTCGGACGAATCAGTTGGTCGGAATCGACCTGCAGGGGCCCTTTCCACGATCCCACCGGGGCAACCGATATATTCTCGTAGCGGTGGAATACTTCACCCGCTACCCCGTGGCGGTGGCTATCCCGGATAAAACAGCCCTCGTAGTGGCCCGGGCCTTCGTGGAAAACTACGTACTTAAGTGCGGGATCCCCGAACGAGTCATTACCGACCAGGGTAGTGAATTCGAGGCCGAACTATTTCAGGCGCTGTGCCGAGAGTTCGGGATCCAGAAGGACCGAACCACGGCGTATCACCCCCAGGCGAACGGGATGGTAGAGAGGATGAACCAGACTCTGGCCGGGAAGCTTAAATGCATGGCAGCCGGGAATCAACAGGACTGGGACGAACACCTCCCCTATGCCCTGTTCGCCTACACCACCGCCGTTCACACCTCTACAGGACAGACCCCGTTCCTAATGATGTTTGGTCGCGAGTCTCGCCTGCCCGCAGATCTGCTGTTCGGTGTTCCTCCGCCGCAACGGGAGGAAGGGAGCCACCCCGTGGAGCACTTGCTGGAGACCCTGCGAGGGGCCAGGGGCCGAGCCTACCCGCACGGAGAGGCCGCGCACCAGCGGCAAGAGCAGGGCGCCCGACCCCGTATGGAGCCCCCCTTCTACACTGCGGGCTCCGAGGTGTGGCTGTACACTCCCCGCGTCGGTGCCGGACAGGTGGGGAAGCTGACCACCTACTGACGAGGACCCTAGATTGTGAGACGGCAGATCTCACCATGGACGGTGCTGATTCAGGGAGGAGAGAGGGGCCGGGAGATGGTGGTCAACATCCGCCGACTGAAGCCGTGGCGAGCAGCCCCCGAGGGGGGGAGCCCCGCCGTCCAAGTACCCCGAAACCCCGGGGTCCCCCCACCCCCCGTGCCCGGGGGCCTCGCGCAGTACATGGGCCCCACGGAGCCCCGGGCTCCGAGGGGCCCCGGGCGGGGCCGGGGGCGACGAGGACGGCGACCCTTAAACCCCACCGCCTCTGAGTTTGTTCCCCAGCCCGCAGGTGCCAGAGGCCGAGGGGAGCCGTTGGAATGGAGGAGGAGACCACCGCCGGAGCCCCAGGAGACAGAGCCACCACCCCCGAGGCCAGCCACAAGGGCCGGGCGAATCCCGCGGACCCCGCGGCGATACCTCGTGGGGGCAACCCAGGCGAGGTGCTCCAGTCAACCCGGGACGGGGACTGGCACCCCGGGGGGCTATGTGGTGCCACAACGACGGGGCCGCTCTGCCGAGCCAGGGAGCCGCCCGGCTTCCACCACTGCACTGCCCCCCATCACCCCCCCCCCACATAAGCACACACCCGCACGCATCCCCCCCCCCCCATAGAGCTGGAAGGGAAGGTTACCTGATCGACCGGTTTTTATCCGAGAGACCCTTATCGGGATTAATTCTCACGGTTTCCGGCGATCAGGGAATTGGATGACCCCCCCGTGCTACGTGGCACCGCGGCGCTGCGGCCGGCCTTAATATGGTGTGGTCGCGGCGTGGGGCATTCGGCCACCGCGGTTGAGGCGCATTTCCCCCCACACACACTCCCACGGGTCAACGGGGCAAGCAGGGGAGGCACGGGACAGCATGAATAGCGGGGTCACAGGGGCTGAGGGTTGGGATAATTGCGCTTGAGCGCGCAGGCCCCATTGTTAGGAAGGGTAAGGGAGTAATTAGGATGTACGCCGCCAACGTCGCGCACTGATTAGCATATCAACAGCGCCCGGGAACCGCCGTGCGCGGGCTTGGGGTGCGCGGGCTGGGGGTGCACGAGCCCATTGTTCAGCGCAGCATCCCCTTTGAGGTAGGGAGGATAAATAGAGGAGCGGAGAGGGGAAATCGCCCCTTCTCTCCAGGCCAGCGGACCAGCAGGAGTTCCGGCCAGCGACCCGGACGTCCGTGCGACGCATCGAGGTACGCTGTTAGCGCAGAGAGCAGCGAACCTCCGCGGGCACCAAACAGTGAGTGGGGAGGTGAAGTAGGGTATCGTAAGCCGATAAATAGGGAATAGGTACAGGTTTAGTGGAATAGGCCAGCCTCGTCGACTCACTGATTCAACATCAATTCGCAGGTGGCCTATAATAAATCATTAATAGCGAAGCGTGGTCTCGCGTGATCTTGTCGTGCAGTGTGAGCGTGTGGGTGCGCTGTGTGCACAGTGGTTCGCCACGTGAGTGAGCGCTGCGCGGAGCTGAGCGCGCGAGTTGCGCGTGGGTACGCAGTGATTCTGTAGTGCTGCGGCTCGCCTCGGGGGAGCGCTGCGCAGAGCGGTGCGAGAGTGGGTGTCGCGTGTGTTCACTCCGTGTGTGATACAGGTGCGCGAGTATAACGTGAGTTGAGTTGGAGTGCGCGGAGCGGCGTGTGTGTGGGCGTGCGTGCGTTCGCCCCGCGTGGGGTGCAGGCGCGCGATTAGGAAAGGGAAGTATCGTAGTAGAGAGGGGCAGAATACTAATCGGTAATTAACCATGCCCATTACGCGGACCCGCTGGTGGAGGAGAATCCGCGGGCGACGGCTCCCCCGCCATAGGTGAGGAACTTAGCAGCGGTTCGCTTAGCAGCGGGGGGGCGATTGATGATGCTAGCCCGGCCGTTAGCATTATCGAGGGAGGGATCTCGGGGGCTAGCGACCCCCACAATTGGGCTCATTGACCTACATACATACAGACTAAGGGAGGGAGCGTCAGTTATTATTAGATAGTGAGGGGAGAATAACGGGTCGGTGACGAAAGTAGGGGAAGCCTCCACATGCCAAGTGGACTCAGCTGTCCTGCAGGGGGGAAGGAAGGCCCTTCCCCAAGGGCCCGCCTCCTCCCACCGACCTCAGTACATGTGTTGCGCCATAACAAGGCGCTTTAAGCAGCTTACCTGCCACAATGCTCACGGGCCGACAGGGGGCAGCCAAGAAGGAGCGAGGTGTGGGCCCGTGACCGGAGGTTGACACCCCAGACACCCCAGGGGCT
Source organism: Lethenteron reissneri (assembly GCF_015708825.2). Classification (NCBI taxonomy): domain Eukaryota; kingdom Metazoa; phylum Chordata; class Hyperoartia; order Petromyzontiformes; family Petromyzontidae; genus Lethenteron; species Lethenteron reissneri. The sequence continues at coordinate 4,296,674 of NC_083844.1, read as the reverse complement.
GGGGGCTGAGGGGGATGGGCTCCCCCACCCCTTCCTAAGACCCCTTAAGATTTAAGACCCTCTTAAATATTAAATCTTAAGGGGTGTAACTAGGAGGTTTCTACCAGTATATTAGGAAGCCACTGGAGCTATGCACGTTTACATAAAGGTTCAAGTCCTATTTTTTTAGAACTGCTTTTTGTGTGTGAGTTCGTTGTCCTTCCCTCGTAACTCTGATTAGCACGGTTGGCTACATATGGTGCAAACGAAGTTCAACATACATACAAGGGCAAGTGTGAAATTTTTCCGAATGTCTAATGTAGATGCAGAACAACATCTACAATTTCACATTCAGGTTGTCAAGCCAGATAACCGCGTCAGGAGAAGCGGAATGCATCGTTGTGATGTCTCCTTTATATTTGTGGATCGGGCATTGGGTCGTCATATGTTGTAAAGTCTCTGTTCTGAATGACCACAGTCGCACACTGGATGGTTTTTAATTTTCCATTTGTGGATCAGGTATCCGCATTTACTGCCATGGTTTGTGCAGTTGCGGCTTAGAGTTGACCATGAGCTTTGTGGAACATCAAACCCATGGATATTCTGCATTGGGTCTTTCACAGGGTATTTGTGAGTTCTTTTGAACTCCATTCAGCTCTCCAGGGTTCATCGGGGTTGAACCTGCATTGTATAAGGGAAAGCACATGGGTTCTAATGGGCTTGTGTGACTTCAAGTAATGACGAGGGACGTTAGTGATGTACTGATGAACGGCAAGGCGACTTTCCTCGATTCGCAGGACTCCCCGCATGGTTGCAGTTTTGCGGCGGATGGGTAGTGAAGGCATATTTAGCTGCCCGTGCAGCCAGGTTGTTGGGGTCCGCTTCAGGGTTCCAATGAAACACCACATTGTAGTGTTTAGTTGAACATCGGCAAGTCGAATGTGACAGCTTCTGGTCCATACTGATGCATAGTACTCGGCAACAGAGTACACAAGAACGACCGTTGATGTCCTTAGCACTGGTGATGATACTCCCCAGCTTGTGCTTGCCAGTTTATAGACCAGGTTGACCCTTGTTTTGATCTTGGCTTCATTCAGATAGGTCAGAGTGGTGTCATATCACACATTGTTGCCACAGAAGGTAACTTTCAGACTGTGCGCTGGTCTTGAATTTCTTCTGGAATATGGTCTCAATGTGCATCGCATGTGCCAAAATTGGGTCACAGCAGCTGCATCAAGGCTGGAATCCCGCTGATTCTGCAGGGATCAGACTCGACAATTCTCTGGAGGATTATGTTTTCCAGGAGTTTTTAGGTCGTGCACATGAGTGATATTGGCCGAAAGCTTTCCAGGTTATCAGTTGGCTTGCCCAGTTTGGGTACGGCAATGATTATAGTTTTAACAGTTGACTGCATCGGTACTTACAAGATCTGTCAAAACCATATCTGACCAAGTTTAGAAGGACGTATTGGAAGCCTCCACAAATGGAGCATTCCATTATTGAGGTATTTATCTTTTATCTTTTTTTTCTTCTTCTTTTCTTCTTTCTTCTTTTTCTTCTATATAAAAGTCTCCGTGCGCTTGCGCTTCCGGGGGATTTGGCTCTCGGACGGTGGTGTTTAACACTGAAATAATTTGCCAGGCGGCACGCCCTAAGCCCCGTGGTGGGTATAGGCTATTCCGTTTTCCCGTCCGTACACTTTAAAGTAGTTTAATTAACACATTTGTGCTGTTTCTATTATTCATTATTTACTTATTGCACGACATCGACTGTACCAAGTGACGCCAATTGCGTGGGGGGGAGCGGACCCTGCCAAGTACTGCGCGTTCGCTCCAGCTCACGGGAGACATTTTCTTTACGCGTTTTACAGTCAACACGTACACACATGACGCTGCGGATATTTCTTCACAGTGTCATATCCTATTCGCCCCCCCCCCCCCCCAACACGATGCGTTCAGTTTATACTACAGACTCCGAAGATAATAATATTTTACTGCTTACATAGCATTATTCTTGCACGGGCGGCGGATGTTGGAGAGGGGGTAGCGGCCCAGCCCCTAGCCTGGCAACGTGCCAACTCCGCGCCTCGCCAATGTAGGCCAGGACGGGTGCTACGCATCGCACAAGGCCTCAACACGCCTATGCTAAGTACAAATTTCCTTGCTTCTTACGCTAACAACTCAAGTCCATTGTTTATTATTGTTAAACACTTTAGTTGACAAACATTACAATAATAATGTTTGTGTGCAGATAAAAACTCAGCTTCATTGTTTACCATTATGAAACAAGTTCACAGATGTTACAATAATTCTGTTTTTGTGAAGATAACTACTCAGGTTCATTGTTTACCATTATGAAACGAGTTGACATGTTACAATAATTATGTTTGTGTACACAAAACTCTTTTTGCATTTTTGGGTTGCTCAATTTCCCCTTTTTTTGATGCGCTTTTATAACGCTGCCACGGTCTACTGCCAGTCTGTGATTTCTGCTTATTTCTTCAATGCATTTCTATTGTTTCCATCGCTCACGTCACGCTATTTACTCATACGTAGTACTGCGATACTGATAGCTGTGCCATCATCGGGGATTGCTGTGCCCGTCTATGTGTGTGTGTGTGAGTCCATGTGTGTGTCTTTGAGTCCATATGTGTGTGCGTGTAGAGCCATGCGTGTCTTTCACTCCATGTGGGTGTCTTTTTCGAACGGACAACGTCAAAAGTGTTTATGTGTGTGTGTTAGTCCATGTGTGTGTGTCAGTCGATCTGTGTGCGTGTACGTCGATGTGTATGTCAGTCCATATGTGTGTGTTAGTCCACATGTGTGTGTAAGTCTATACATGTGTGTGTCACTCGATGTGTGTGTAAGTAAATGCGTCTGTGTGTTAGTCCATATGTGTGTTAATCCATGTCTGTGTATCTAAAGTATATATCTGTGTGTCACAGTCCATATGTGTATGTGTGTGTAGGGCTATGTGTGTGTCAGTCTATGTATGTGTAAGTTCATGTGTGTGTATCTTAGTCCATATGTGTGTGTGTGAGTACATATGTGTGTTTACGTCAATGTGTATTTTAGTCCATGTATTGCTGTGTGCGAGTCGGTGTATGTGTGTGTGTCGCTGTATGTGTGTACGTCGATATGTGTGTGTAACTCCATGTGTGCGTATCTCAAGTACATGTCTATGTATGTGTGAGTCCATATGTGTGTGTGTATGTAAGTCGATGTGTTTGTGTGTCTCAGTCCATGTGCGTGTGTGTTAGTTGCTGTGTGTGCATGCCTCCATGTTAGTCAGTGTAACTTAATTTATTTGCGTGTCTGTAGGTCCATGTGTGTATCTTAGTCCATGCGTGTGCTTTATTGACCTGCTCAAGGCCTATGATACCATCAGTAGGCCTGGCCTCTGGGTTGCTCTTCGTGCTTTCCGAGTCCCAAACCCACTCATCACCATCCTTAAGGACCTTCATGATGGTGAGCGGCCCCGCGTCTTAACTACGTGGCCGTGAGTCAGAGCAATTCCCTTTACACCTTGGGGTGCAACAGGGATGTCCTCTGGCTCCCACATTGGACCACGTAGTTCGTCGAGCCTTCAATGACTGTACCGGAAGAATTCCCATCTGCTACAGATACAATGGGAGGCTGATCGATGCCCGGGTGCGGTCAAGGGATGGCTCCCTATTGCTCAACCACGTTATGTATGCCGATGATCTGCTAATGGCTGCTCACTCGGAGGAGGAGTTCCAGGTGCTGCTGCTGAACCTGGAGCTTGCCACCAACAGGTGGGGCCTTACCATCAGCCCAACCAAAGCTAAGCACCTGCCTGGCTATTTTGTACCATCGGACACTCCACCCCCACAACTCCCAATTGGTGATGGGCCAGTTGTGGAGACAGTGGAGAGTTTCCCTGGGCAGTGTGCTAATGACCGGCTCCGGTTTAACAGCAGAGGTATCACTCCGAATCAGTCGAGCTGCAGTATCTTTTAATTGGCTGCGTAACGCTGTGTGGAAGCTACCTGGTCTATCACTCCGTACGAAGCTTCAGGTGTTCTCGGCCACGGTCATTCCCTCCCTTCTCTACGCTTGCGAAACTTGGACCCCCCTAATGGAACATCTTCGCCAGTTAGAAACATTTAGGCTGGACTGCCTACATTCCATCCTGGCTTTAACCAGGCTGCATTGTGTGAGGAGCTCACAAATCCTTGAAAGATGTGGACAAAGTCCTATCGGTGACCTCCGGCAGGCAAGGCTGCGTTGCCTGAGTCATGTAGCCCGCATGGCCAGCCACCACATGCCTAAACAGCTTTTGTTCCGCCGGATCGAGGGGGCTAAACGGGTGCGGCACGGGCTGGAGAAGACATGGGAGTTATGTGCTACAGGAAGACTTGGAGCTGAGTCCACTTGCGGATGACTGGTACCAGCCATGCCAAGATCGGCCACTGTGGAAGAGGCTCCTGAAAGACGCTACTGGCCAGTTGGAGGCAGTCACCCTCCAACAACAACGGAGGGCGGAGGAGCGATGCTCACAACAACGAGTGGAGCGCCGGGTGGCTAAAGCACAGAAAGTTGCCACAGTAGGGGCCACAGGTGCTGCATCAGCCAGTCGTCTCAGTCAGTCGACCTGTGCCATCTGGGTTTGCCCCGTGACCTCTTGCCAGCGGGCGTTCGACACTTCACATAGCCTCAATGTGCACATAGCCTGGCACAAGCGTTGTTGTGACGTCACCCCCACTTAGTGGCGAATGGCGGTTGTTGTTCAGTCTATGTATGTATGTGAGAGTCAATTTGTGCGTGTAACTCTAATTTTGTGTATCAATGGATTTGCGTGTGTAACTACATGTGTCTGCCTTTTTCGCCCGGGCAACGCCGGGTACTCACCGCTAGTTTCTGTATAAACACTGAGTAAATATATCCGAAGTTGTTCGTGAACAAGTGATTAAATAAGTAAATATTTTGACAATTCGAGCGAAAATAAAACCTATAATCGAAATTATAATACTCTCAACATGGCTGCACACATTTCTATAACGCAAATAACAATAAATGTATAATCATGGAAATACTCACAGCTCCTTTTAGTAACGATGGCTGATGATTGGGAATTGATGCCACTGTACGCTGTTACAGATATCTGGTAACTTCTACCAGGAACAAAACCAATGAAGCGCTGCATTGTAACATTGGAGGAAAAATTGAAGTGATATGCTGCTTGTGCGTTGTAAGTTTCATTTAAGTAGACTATGTAGTAGTCAACATCTGAAATTGGAGCCACCCATGAGACCGTCATGGCTGTAGAGTTGTGGACGATGACGGTGACATTGACTTTAGGAGGCACTGCAATGTCAAATAAAATGATTGAGAGACGAAGTGAAAGGGATAATTACGTCATTAACTTATGCCACTAAAGTAGCATATAACACATACGTTACCACAATCACCATATATTTTGTATATGCCCTCTTATTTTGGTCCAACTATATTATGAGGAGAAAAGTACGTGTTTTTTTGCAACAAAACACGAGCCCAGTATAAGGCACGGACCGAAACAAAGGGGGGGGGGGGTACAAAAAATTACGTGGACTGAGACCCTCAATACCCCTGGGTCAATAGATGCGGAGTCGATAGGGTTCATTAGCCCACACACATGCGGACTACAAGAGGTAGCGTCGGCTATTATTATATGGTGAGGGGAGAATAAAGGATCCGGGACAAAAGTTGGGGGAGCCTCCACATTCCAAGTGGAGTTGTCATAACAAAAGCCCCGCAGGGCGGTGACTGAATCCACGTCTATCCCCAGAGGGGGGTAGGAGGGCAATACCAACATCCCAGCATGCACACCCCTCAACAAGCTCCACGGGGGTATGAACTGCCCGACTCTGAACTCACTACTTATCCTCGTGCTTGTGTTATGATCACATGAGGGTTAAAAATAACTGTGCCAGAGTTTCCAAGAAGAAGGCCCATGATCGCTGCAGTTTACCAGTTGCCTACCCGGCCATAATGTCAAGGGTTTACAATAAAATGGACGAACATTTTAAAACGCTGTTGATTTTAAGTCCCCACAGGGTTGTTTCAATTGTCGGGCTGGGCTTTATACCGCAGACATTGATAAGGAGGTTCGTTGTATACGAGTAACCGAGGTCGGGTGAGGAGTCTCGATCCCATCACTATTGCATGTGTATGTATGTAGAACTTATTTGGCACTGTACGTAGCCAACCATGATAAACATGTGAATTGTGCATGCGTCTATTTTACATGCAGGGACAATGGCAGCATCACATGGTGGTACAACGTTTTCAATACCAAATTAAGTAATACAATATTAAGATACAAATGCGCTATCATATATAGCGATATAGTAGCATACACACATTTCTGTCTATTTTAATATAGCACGAAATGTTCACCACATTGGTACTTACAAGTTCTGTCCGTGACCACATCTGACTCATATGAAAAGGTTGTATTTGAAGCCTCCACAGACACGGAGTAGTTCCTTCCAGGAACCAGGCCAGTAAATGTTTCCGTGGATGAGTTAATCCGCAATGTTGTAACCAAATATCCACTCGCAGTCTCTCGCAAGTAGGCCCAGTAGGAGAACAATTCCGGGAGAGAAGTCGTCCCTGAGACTGTCATGGTCGTGGTAGTCTTGTTGGTGATGGTTAAAACGATGAAACTTGGCACTGCAAAAGGCATGGGTGACATTTTAGCAATTAGTATTGTAATTATTTTAAGAAAATTTTTTCAAATTATTAATAGACAGACGAATTAAAAACATTTCTAACTGTGGATGTAATAACCACCCTTTATGAAAGTACTGTATGTAAATCTAATTATTTTGAATGGAATGTGTCAATAAATTGTTTCATTTGTAATATTAAATGAACAATTCCTATGAGTACCTGGAGTTGAATATTCATTGTTTAATGGATTTACGATTCACCTGTGAATTTAAAAACGTGAGAATATTGTATTGAATGAATATTTAATGTTTAGATTATATCTTTGTAGGTAGAAGAAATAACATATCACAAAAAATGTTGGGAATGTCATCTGAACACGCATAGGATGCTGAGATTCCAGTTACGTGTTGCTGTTAGACACATTTTGTGTGTAAGTTATTATTTTCTCCTGGCCTGCATACATTTTCGGCCAATTTAAGTTAGTTTTATCTATTCAAATAATACTTTAGTTAATTTTACATTTATTATTTTAGCAGGTAATACCCTCTGATCTATGTACTATACACTGTAGATCGTTTTCAGAAGTGACCAAGCCAAAACTTATAGCTCAATGAAGTGACTTTTCACGTGGAAATTTGTTGTTGAATCCAATTTAAACTTTCAAATATCAGTTTTAGGATAAACTTTCGAAATAATGCATGAAACACATATATCAAATTGATCTTAAGTGGATAACGAATACATGTATTGCTAGCAATGAACAATTTTCTTGGGTATGCAATAACAAGACAACAGAGCACAAATACGTATTGACCAACACACATTCATTTAAGTAACCTTGCAAGCAGATGACTGAGGCATCTTCATTGTGGCCGCAGTTGTGCGTCCCCCAGGGACGATGACTACAGTCGGAGAGCTGAGTCTCATAACCAGAGCACTGAACATCGTCGAGCCAGATAAAGCCACTGCCCAATCCAAAGCGAGCCAATGACACGGCAAAGGCAGTGAGCCCACAACCCAGCTGACGACACACGACCTTGGCATCCTGTGGGCTCCAGAGGTCGTCACACACCGTGCCCCACTGGCCATTGTAGAACACCTCCACCCGGCCCTGACATGCGGTGTTACTCCCAGCCAGCCGAATTGGCAAGTCTAATTTAAACACACACAACACACACAAATGGGTACAGTCATGTAACGATTCGCCTACCATGCGGTGTGATAAATCGTCACAATTCGGGGTAATGATTCCATTTAATAATTCATGGATTTTTTTTTACAATATTCATTGTGAATGTACTGGATAAACTCCTTTTGGCTGCAGAGGTCACATGTAATGATTACACTCAATGTATACGAATATTAATAAAGCGTTTCTCAAACTCACTATGTAATGCATGCAGTGTGATGCAATAATCGTTGCATCAGCATGTGCCTATTATGTCAGAATACGCGTGGCTGAATATTCGAGTTAAAGGCACTGCATCTTGATCGCTAGGCAACATGTTTAAACGAGTGTCTATTGGCCATCATGATGAGGTATGCATTGATATATATTTGCCCATATGACTGAGAGGAGTTGCTTTATTATTTGACGGTCAAGATTGTGGGCTTTCAGATGCACGTCTGCACCCGTCTGAAACGATCTTCCAATATTAGGAAGCCACTGGACCTATGCACTTTTACATGCAGGTTGAAGTCCTATTTCTTTAGAACTGCTCTTTGTGTGTCAGTTCGTTGTCCTTCCCTCGCAACTCTGATTAGCACGGTTGGCTACATATGGTGCAAACGAAGTTCAACATACATACAAGGACAGGTGTGAAATTATTCCGTATGGCTAATGTAGATGCAGAGCAACAACTACAATTTCACATTCAGGTAGTCAAGCCAGGTAACCGCGTCAAGAGCAGCGGAATGTATCACTGTGATGTCTCCTTTATATTTGTGGATCGGGCATTGGGTCGTCATATGTTGCACAGTCACTGTTCTGAATGACCACAGTCGCACACTGGACAGCTTTACATTTTCCATTTGTAGATCAGGTATCCTAATTTACTGCCATGGTTTGTTCAGATGCGGCTTAGAGTTGACCATGAGCTTTGTGGAACATCAAACCCATGGATATACTGCATTGGGTCTTTCACAGGGTATTTGTGAGTGTCTTCTTGGTTCCTTCGGTAAAGTCACGTAGAAGGAAAATAATAAAATAAAAAAAATTAAACATAATAAAATAATTCTCACGACGTTTCGGCTACAACGCAAGCAGCCGTCCTGTGGCCGAAACGTCGTCAGAGTTATTTTATTATGTTTTATTTTTATTATTTTCCTTCTACGTGTCTTTACCGAAAGAACCAAGAAGATGAATCCCTGCAGTCACGAAAGCTTTAAATCGAAATATTTGTGAGTGATTTTGAACTCCATTCAGCTCTCAAGGATTCATCGAGGTTGAACCTGCATTGAATAAGGGGAAGCACATTGGTTCAAAAGGGCTTGTGTGACTTCAAGTAATGACGAGGGACGTTAGTAAAGTACTGATGAATGGCAAGGCGAGTTTCCTCGATTTGCAATACTTCCGCATGTTTGCAGCGTTGCGGCGGATGGGCGGGGAAGGCCTTATTTAGCAGCACGGGCAGCCAGTGTGTTGGGGTCCACTTGAGGGTTCCAATGATACACCACTTTGTAGTGTTCAGTTGGACATCAACAAGTCGAGTGTGACAACTTCTGGTCCATTGGTGCATAGTACTCGGCTACAGAGTACACAAGGACCATCATTGATGTCCGTAGCACTGGTGCTGATACTCCCCAGCTTGTGCTTGCCAGTTTCTGGACCAGGTTGACCCTTGTTTTGGTCTTGGCGGCTATCTTTTTCAGGTGGTCGTAGAATGTTAGCGTAGGATCCAGCTTCATTCAGACAGATCGGAGTGGGGTCGTGTCGCAGTGTTGCCGCAGAATATCACTTTCAGAGTGTTCACTGGTCTTGAATTTCTGGAATATAGCCACAATTTTTTTCGCAAGGGCCTAAATTTAGTCACAGTAGCTGCATCCAAGACGGAATCCAGCTTGTTCTGCATAGATTAGATTCGACAAGGGGGGTGATTCTCAGAAGGATGATGTGTTCCAGGAGTTTATAGGTCGTGCAGAGGAGTGATATTGGCCTATAGCTTCCCGGGTCGGCCATTGCCTTCTGCCATGCTTTTGGGATGCATCCCGTTTTCATGGTTTTGGTGTACAGTTTTGCCAGCCATTGGAGTCCCCTAGGGCCTAAGTGATGGAGGAATTTTGGGGAGATACTATCTAGCCTAGCAGCCTAGAAGGGCCTTTCCAACCTGTGGGCTGCCCAACTGGCTGTACTGTCGGAACAGGTCCTGGGTCTCTTTTGTCCAGCAGGGGTAGTCTTTCTGGAAGCCTTGGGGGATGCTCTTCTTTGCAGCTGCAGTAAGGAGGCCAATAAAAGGGTGATAGCGTTCCGCTGTCATGGGAATGACTCACCACTCTCTCTACAGCCTCCTTATATTGGTCCCAGTCAGCTTTGACCAGGTTCGACCTTGGTAATAGTTTCGACACAATCACAGGGATTTTGATGCCAGTGTGGGTGATGATGGCCCTATGTTGACTTTGGGGAAGCTTGGAAGTATCTTGTGGGTTGTGTGAAGTGTGCTCCCACGTTGATCTTTGGAAACGATGCTGCTATGCAATGTAATACTAAATAATGAAAAGCTTTGTCATCAACATCAGCCGTAATCAATATAATTATGGATGAAGTCCTCCGTAAGACATCAGAATCCCTCATTAATTCCATAATGTAACAGTCCATCTAGCTCCTGCAGTAGAACTGATTTTATCGTTCCATCTCCAAGGTGAATACACTCCCATGCACGCTCCCTCCTATTGATGCCACTCAACCACTGGCCATCGTCGCTTCTAATAGCATTCCCTGTCTCCCAGCCTGCACTTCTTCACGAGTCTTTGAGCACTTTTCATCTTTTGTCCATTAATACCCCTGTTTATTAAACGTAGATCATAGCATTCGGTTTGCAATGAAAACTAATTATCCTGTTTTAACATGCTGAAATGTTTTGTTTTCATTACTTAATCATCATTTAGGTCTGCCTTCTAAAGCTGCACTATATAATTATCTAACGTGTTCCGGTTGTATTACAAATTGTTTATGAATTGCTACGTGATGGTTTTTTTATGTAACTATCATTGTTAGTTATATTTTGGAGGTTTAGGAACATTGACACAGTTGGCATTGGTAAATAAAGTTGTGTTAACCAAGGAGAAGTCGACATATATTTCACATTTTTCAATGAAGTATACGAAACTTTGTAGATCAATGCAATGTATTATAATGTAATGACCATTTCTCTTCGAATTTAGAATTCAATTATTTTAACTTGGCTCAAAACAAATACATTTTTTTAACGACAGTGACTGTTTACAAATGTCTCCTAATCAAATACCTAGATTATATTTATCGTGAATGCTTTTGCTTGTGAAAATGCATTTCTTCTGTGGTGCTCATCCAAATGATTATGTAAATATAAAAATGCATATACTTACAGGTTTTATTCGTGACAATGTCTGACGGTTGGGAGTTGATGCCACTGTATACTGTTACATAAGCGTTATAACTTCTTCCAGAGACCAGATCAGTAAATGCTTGTGTTGTAATGGTGGAGGACAAAATGAAGCTCTTCACTGCTGTTGCGTTGTACGTTTCACTTAAGTGGACCACGTAGTAGTCAAGGTCTGAAATAGGAGCCACCCATGAGACCGTCATGGCTGTAGGGCTGCTGACACTGATGGTGACATTGACTTTTGGAGGCACTACAACAGAAAATAACAACGTTTGACACAAACTCGGTTAAAGGGATGCGTGTATATCGTTAACTTAAGTTTCTAAAGTAACTTGCAACACGTCAGACACATGCTAGATTTGAAGTTTTCGTGACTGCAAGCATCCATACTCTTTGGTTCTTTCGGTAAAGTCACGTAGGTGAAAACAAATATTATAATAATAAAAGTAAACGTCATATCTCTGATCGTATCCGCGAGCATAAGTCAGATCTGAACCACGGCAGAACTAATTCCTCCGTCATTGCTGATCATTGCTATAATGCTGTAGGCTCTCATGATATTGTTTTCTCTGAGACCAATGTACTCTGCAAGCCGTCTGGCTACCATCAAAGATATGTTCATGAAGCCATCCAGATATATAAACATAGACGTAACTTCAACCGAGAGGATGGATACAAATTGAGCAACTGTTGATAGTTGTTCCATCTTATTTGGTTTGTCTTGTTATGAGCGCCATCATCTGTTTTGGCCGCAACCGTGTTGGTGCTTTGCTCTCTCTCTCCCCCCGCGCACCTCCAGGCTCCGTATCCACTTACTTCTAGCCCACCCCTGCCCAGTCTCACGTCCCAGTCTCTAGCGCACACGCAACGCTCCCCCTCCCCTTATTCCCCCCCACCTCCCTCTCTGACTTATATAAACCCCTTAACTCCAGCATCTCTCCCACTTCAATAAAAAAATATTGCTGTGGTTGTCACACCTGATGATAATTGCTTGTGTTGCCGATCGAAACGTCGTGATTTAACTTTTTTTTCACCTACGTGACTTTACCGAAAGAACCAAAAAGTACGTCAGATCAAATATCGTATTACAATTTCTTTGATATGGACTTAAGATCAGTTCAAGAATGGAGGGGCCAGAGAAATGGAGATGATGTTGCTGCTCCAGGGGAGGGGAACTGATGCTTTTTGGGGTTACAGAGAATTAAATTTACATTTAATAAATAAAAAAATTGCACTGGACTCAAGTTACATCTTTCTTTCCTCGTAATGAATAACTCACACCAGGCACGTATGTATGTTGAACTTCTTTCGCATCGTTCGTAACCAACCGGGCTAATCGGAGGTGTGGAGGAAGGACAAACAATCTAAACACACAAAAAAAACATTCTAAAGAAATGAGTTTGTCAATCAGGATGATTTAAAAGTGCATAGCTCCAGTGGCTTCCTAATATCAGAAGTACGAGCATTCCATACGGCTGCAGAAGCATATCGCAATGTGCCGTGCAATGTGGTGAACCTCGTTCGTCAGCCAAAAGCCGCCGCTGTGACGACTAGAGTTTGTGTGATGGTTTAGTTGTAGTTACTTACAGGTTCTACTCATGACTGCATCTGATATCTGGAACAGATCCGCGCTGTGAGCCTCTATAGAGACAGAATAATTCCTCCCAGGAACCAGTTCATTGAACGTTGTTGGTCTGGAAGTTACATTATTGGTTTTGACTAAGGTTCCGTTTGCTGTCTCTCTCAAGTAGACCAGGTAGTAGTCCACGTCAGAGGCAGGGGCTGCCCACGACACCGTCATAGTCGTCATGGTATTGGCAGTGATGGACAAAGTAGGTTTGGGGGGCACTGTGAAATAGTGACAGGCGTGGTTTACATTAATAACTTCAGCAGCAAATGGAAAATATGAAGTTTTCACCCTACATTGTTTTTCTCACAACACTGGGTGGACTGAGGATAGGGGTGGTGGGAGGGGGGGGGGGTAAAGACACTTGCCCATTGTTTAACTGATGCCATTTAAGATGGAATCGAACTGGTGATCTCTGGATTGTTAAGTCTCGTGGACTAAAGCATTACACCATGGCAGCACCCATGTCAAAATATGGCCCCCTGTCACTGTTTTCATCTTATTATCCATGAAAAGAAAACTCCTGTTAGCCACTGCTGCACCCATCTTAATAATATTACAGCCTGTTCTCCTGAAAAATACTGCATTAAGAAAAAATCACGTTAATAAATAATATATAATATGTGGGGTAAAATACAGTCCCCTATAACACGTGAGATGCATGCTCAGTCAAAGACTTTAGTGCATGGGTAACATCTAGAAGCATCCAGCAGCATCCCAATGCCTTGTGCAATGCTGCACCGAGGCAGCCGTATGACCACTTATTCCTATTTCTGTTCACTCGATCGCGTTATATCCAATTCGAATTCACGTTATATAAAAAAGAAAAACGTGTTCCCTAATACATTCATCCCGTTATATCCAATTCGCATCATGAAAACAACCTGCGGCATTATAGAACAGACTATTCCCTCTGCATCACCTTCCCTCCCAGTCTCTATAATCCCGTGTATATTTATGTATGGATGGCATTCCTTCCATGATGGCAATGACTTGTGACATACTTACATGTTCTCTCCGTGACAGTGACTGATATAGTATATGATCCCCGGATGTTGATTGTCACGAAAATAAAATAATTCCTTCCAGGTACCAGACCAGTAAATGTAACGCTCGGTGGTAATGTTGCCCTGGTCTGAGATTGGAGATTTGGTCCGTCTTGACGCTCTTTTAAGGAGGTGGTATAGTAGTAGTACAGGTCAACAGAGGACATGTTCCATGACACCGTTATGGTGGTCGCATTCTTGGCAATGGTGCTGACATTGACTTTGGCTGGCACTGTGAAAAAAAATAGCAGGTTTTGATGACATATTTTTACATCAACATTTTTCCCTTTGACTATACCTCACAATGCTGGTCAGTGTGAGTCAGTGAATACTGGAGGGTGGGGGGCATAGAAGTACAGTTATCCCTTGCTTAATGCACTTGATGCGTCCCTGAAAAGTGCCGCACATTTCCACTGTAAAATAATCAGCTTGCAGGCCATCCCATGGGGGGACAAGTGAGGGTGTAACCATATCGTTCTGCATACTGTATCACCTCACTGTATGACTTCTGGCACAGCTCAGAAAGTAGTTGGTCGTCAACCGCTCGGGAACTGGGTTACAACGGCGCGCATTCCATGTTATAACAGCGCACGTTCCATGTTATAACAGCGTGTGTTCTGCTTTACAATGGTGCACGATCCACGTTACATTGGTGCACGTTCTGCGTTATGACGGTGCACGTTCCGCTTTACAACGGCGCATATTCCACTTTACAACGGTGCGCGTTCTGTGTTATAATAATGATGCAAATTCTATGTTATAATAATGGCACACATTCCACGTTATAATGACGCACGTTCTGCGTTATAATGGCGCCCATTCCATGTTATAATAACGGCGCGCGTTCTGTGTTATAATAATGGTGCACATTCCGCGTTATTACAGCATGCATTCCACATTATAATTGTGCACGTTCCACGTTATAATGGTGCGCATTCCATGTTATAAAAAGTGTGTGCATTTTGCATTATAACAATAGCGTTCTGCTTTATAATGACGCACGTTCTGCGTTACAGTAATGGCGCATGTTCCACGTTATAATAATGGAGAACATTCTGCTTTATAACGGCTTGCGTTTTGCTTTATAGTAACTGTGCACATTCCGCCTTAGAATAATGGCGCACGATCCACGTCATAATAACGGTGCACGTTCCGTATTATGATAACGGTGTACATTCCACGTCATAATAACGATTCACGTTCCGCGTTATAATAACAGCGCACGTTCCGCGTTATAATAATGGCACACATTCCGGGTTATAATAACGGTGTGCGTTCTGTGTTATAATAACGGCGCACATCCGCGTTGTGTCACAACACATGTTAAGCAACAATCGTTTGCTGCACTGCCCCCTGCTGCATTATGCAAACCGGTTGCAAAGGCTGTTAAAAAAAGAATCAACCCATACAATATCCATTAAACATAATGATCATCATAATAACGAAATGTGTCGGACCTCGCATACAGTATGTGTTGAGGCAGCATAACGAAGGGCATTTGAGGTAAAAACTCGGTGAGCAAGTGATTGCAGAGCAAATGCGATGTGTAAAAACAACAGCCGGAGCTTGCGACTGCTCTTTCTGTTTTTAGTTATGTTTTTGTACACTACAATACAATTATATAGCATCTAGATGCAACCGCATCTGCAAATGCTTCACTTGGAAAAAACATTGCTTTAGCTGAGTGCTTGTGAAAACAAATGGGGTTTAAGTCTTGACTTGAACAAGGAAAGCAGCTCTCAATGCGTTCGAAGTTTCAAGGGGGAGAGACAATTCCAGACATTCGAGAGCAGAAGCGACCTCCACCGTGGAAATGAAGGTTGATGACTGTGGGCTTTGTAAGATGAAGGCCTTCATTGTGTGGGTGGTTACAACGTCCCAAAAGGTTAAAGTAATATGAGAGAAGAGAGGTACAGTGAGGGAAAAAAAGTATTTGGTCCCCTGCTGATTTTCTCCGTTTGCCCACTGACAAAGACATAATCAGTCTATAATTTTAATGGTAGGCTTATTTGAACAGTGAGAGACAGAATAACAAAAAAATCCAGAAAAACGCATGTCAAAAATGTTATAAATTGATTTGCATTTTAACGAAGGAAATACGTATTTGACCCCCTCTCAATCAGAAAGATGTCTGGCTCCTATTTGTCTTTTATACAGGTAACGAGCTGAGATTAGGAGCACACTCTTAAAGGGAGTGCTCCTAATCTCAGCTGTATAAAAGACATCTGTTCACAGAAGCAATCAATCAGATTACAAACTCTCCACCATGGTCAAGACCAAAGAGCTCTCCAAGGATGTCAGAGACAAGATTGTAGACCTATACAAGGCTGGAATGTGCTACAAGACCATCGCCAAGCATCTTGGTGCGAAGGTGAAAACAGTTGGTGCGATTATTTGCAAATGGAAGAAACACAAACGAACTGTCAATCTCCCTCGGCATTGCGCTCCATGCAAGATCTCACCTCGTGGAGTTGCAATGATCATGAGAACGGTGATGAATCAGCCCAGAACTACAAGGGAGGATCTTGTCAATGATCTCAAGGCAGCTGGGACCATAGTCACCAAGAAAACAGTTTGTAACACACTACGCCGTGAAGGACTGAAATCCTGCAGCGCCCACAAGGTCCCCCTGCTCAAGAAAGCACATATACATGCCCGTCTGAAGTTTGCCAATGAACATCTGAATGATTCAGAGGACAACTGGGTGAAAGTGGTGTGGTCAGATGAGACCAACATGGATTTCTTTGGCATCAACTCAACTCGCCGTGTTTGGAGGAAGAGGAATGCTGCCTATGACCCCAAGAACACCATCCGCACTGTCAAACATGGAGGTGCAAACATTATGCTTTGGGGGTGTTCTTCTGCTAAGGGGACAGGACAGCTCCACCGCATCAAAAGGACGATGGACGTGGCCATGTACCGTCAAATCTTGGGTGAGAACCTCCCTCAGCCAGGGCATTGAAAATTGGTCGTGGATGGGTATTCCAGCATGACAATGACCCAAAACACACGGCCAAGGCAACAAAGGAGTGGCTCAAGAAAAAGCACATTGAGGTTTTGGAGTGGCCTAGCCAGTCTCCAAACCTTAATCGCATAGAAAATCTGTGGAGGGAGCTGAAGGTTCGAGTTTCCAAACATCAGCCTCGAAACCCTAATGACTTGGAGAAGATCTGCAAAGAGGAGTAGGACAAAATCCCTCCTGAGATGTGTGCAAACCTGGTGGCCAACTAAAAGAAACATCTGACCTCTGTGATTGTCAACAAGGGTTTTGCCACCAAGTACTAAGTCATGTTTTGCAGAGGGGTCAAATACTTATTTCCCTCATTCAAATGCAAATCAATTTATAACATTTTCGACATGCGTTTTTCTGGATTTTTTTGTTGTTATTCTGTCTCTCACTGTTCAAATAAACCTACCATTAATTATAGACTGATCATTTTTTTGTCAGTGGGCAAACGTACAAAATAAGCAGGGGATCAAATACATTTTCCCTCACTATATGGAGGCACAAGAGCACGAAACCCTCTTCAAAAAAAGCAATCATTGCAATCTTAAAAGTGGATCTGAGACCTGACATGAAGCCAGTGGAGTGAGAGTTGGAGTGCGGGTGTGAAATTACGTTTTTATAATGTACGGGTGAGGAGGCATTGCAGGGGCATTCTAAATCCATCAGAAACCGTCAAATAAGGTCAAATGTGTAGACTGCAAACGAGTGAATTGCAGTCATCCTCGCAAACATTAATAATAATTGCGTCCGTGGATCAAGGTCTCAGAAGCTGATGGAGTAAGACGATGCCGTTATGCCGGCGATGTTGTGCAGGTGCAGAGGTAGGAGTGGTCCTACAGAGCAGCAGTAGTTGCTGTAACGGTGAAAGCTACGCTGCGCTTCGAATCCCGAGACCCAAGTTCGATTCCCGCTCACGGCCACCAACACCATTGACGACTATCTGAACCGATCCAGGGCTTCCCATAGGTCGGCTCAAATGGGGGTAAAAACATCGCCAACCTGCTTCGTGTGCCAAAGTGCCAGCCTACATAGGTGCTGCTACTCTATTGACAGCACTTGCTCCAACAGTCTAACAATGCTACACAGAGGATCCTTGGGTCTTTGAGGTCTTACAGACCTGGGAAATGCGGAGCGTGAATGAATGCTCGGGATGTAGAAAAACTTCCATGGTTGTTACACCCTTGTTTTTCACAACGTCCAACGCTTCACGCTGGGGTGGGTGGGTTGCGTTTGTTGTATATATTCGGTTTTGAAAAATTATAAATCAAAGAGGGTCACCGTCTCTTGAAGTGTGACCTCCTGTTACCATGTTTTCCGTTCACTCTCATGGGTTGTAAGTTAAAAGAAAAAGAAACATTATTTTCCACCCCTTATCTTCGTATGTATCCGTTTTTGCGGTGTTGACAATGTAAGTGACTCAAGGTATGTTTTGAGCAGTGTTCACAGTACGTCCGTCGTACTTTGGACTTTTTCCATGGTGTTTGATATCTCACGGGGAGGCGCCCTCCCTACATGTGTAATTCCTTGCTACCACGTGCTTCTGGAAGACAAATGTGTTTGGGAGGCTCTGATTCTATGGAATACATATTATCTTGGTCGTATGTGATTGCGCTTCTTCACATTGGATTTCTTCTGGATGACCCTCGGTCTAATACTTCATAATTATTATTTGGTTTATGTTTAACCAAGATTTGTGATCTACCATAGTTGTTACCACATGTATTCCGAGGAGTTTATTAACCTTTGTTCCCAGTCTGTATCCAGGGATCCGTGCTTTTTATTCTCGAGTTATATTTTGATATCCTGGAGTTGGAGATATAACTAAGTTTTGACTTAAACTTTCGTGAATGCCGAATTTCATTCTTTCGTTATTTCAGTAAATTCGCGTAGATAGAAGAATAATAAAAATAAGGTGAATAATATTAATATTAAAATAAAATACGATAAATAATAACCCGCTAATGTAGATTGTAGCCTGGTACTTAATCTGAGTGCAGTCTATAATATCGCCTTATTCTTATGTAGGGGTGTTAAAGAGAGGGCCCGTTATGCATGGCAGCCTATGGAAAACAAACACAGTGGGCGGGGCTACGTAAGTGCACGAGGAGGTGCCCTCTACGACGTCCGAGCCAGACACCCTGGGGGGGGCTGGTTCGAACGTTATGATCCCCCGGGGCCCCACCCCTCAGGGAGGGGTTGGGTATAAAAGGGGATGTTCAAAGGGCTCGAGTCAGTTATGTTTAAGCTAAGGGAAGAAGACTGAAGACGTATTAGATAGAGCCCTGGACTCCCCTGGTTCGATGTCCTTTTCAGGGCCGGACAGGACTGAGCCAGCGGCGTGGTCCCGAAAGCCAGAGCCGGTGCTCTTGTAAGAGCTGGTCTGGAACTCCGGGTACCAGGCCCGACTTACCAGTGTCGGGCCAGTTAGCCTCCCCTAGCCCATTAGTGGAGGATTCGGGGCTAGGACAGAGTTAGCTAGGGGTGTATCCCGAGTTATACGGGTGAGGGGGCCGATACCCCCTCGAGTGTGTATATGCCCACTGTCGTATTGTGAAATAAATATACGTGTGCCTCAACCTCGGCGTCAAGCGTCTTCACCGGTACTTCAACTGGTGTCAGAAGTAATTCGAACATGGACACGCGGAAAACAGCGCGGGCCAAAGTACCGCAGGAGGAAGACACTGCCGAGATCGTCGAGCCCGAGACGGCTCCACAAGACAAGGTGCAGCCGGGGCCTGACGCCTCCTTACCGGGGCATCGAAATGAAGAGGGGCCGCAGCCAGACGCGTTACGGCTGGCTCACGGGAGGCTGGCGGAGCTGCTGTATGCCGCTGCCGCCACGCTGGAGACCATCACGCGACTAGGGGCCGGTGATCCAACACGGGGCGAGGCGAGCCAACGACCAGGGCGCCTTCCCGCCATTTCGGAGCAGTCCGAATTTGAAATTCCCGCCATCGACGCTACAGCTGTTCGGGGCGTGGCCAGCCTAGACATCCGCTCCGACATCGCCGTCGCTGAAGCTGCAACGTCATCACAAGCGCGACAGGCGATCCCATCGGCCGTTCGCACCGACGCACAGCCGAGTGGTGGTGACATCAGCCTGCGGGAGTCCACAACGACCGCTGCGCTTCATCAGAGACTGCCCCCGCTGAAGGAGTTCATCGGCGCGGAGGGGGACTGGGCCGGTTTTCGCCGACGTTTCCTCGCCCATCAGGAGATGGTGAAATGGTCCGATGAGGAGGCTCTCTGCGCGCTGCCGGCGCTCCTCGACGGCGACGCGCTCGCCGCCCTCACATCGGCGCCGAGAGAGAAGCGGTCTACGTTACCGATGGCACTACAGCTGCTGGGCGGGGTCTATGGACCATCGGCTGAATGCCGACAGCAATTTTACGACCGCAAGCGGGGTGAGAAGGAGTCGCCCCTAGCATATCGGACGAGCCTCCTGGCGATGGCTAAGTCGGCCTTCCCTCGTATGGACGACGATGGCGTGGACGCGATGGTCACGGAGAAGATCCTCCTCCTGGCAGACGACCTTGACATCGCGGTCATCGCCCGGGAGGACGAGGAGATGACATCGCTCCAGGCGGCGCGGCTCCTCCACGCCAACCTCCTGTCACTGCGGCGGAAAGCCAGCAGGGCATCGGCGGGGCGTGCGGTGGCTGCAGCCACCATTCCGACGGAGGAGCTCTACGCCGTCGACCACCGACCGCAACAGGCGACAGGAGCACGGTCGGGCCGGGACGGGCCGGGCCGTTTCAACCATCCGTCTCCTCCAACGGCGCTCCCGCGGTGTTTCAACTGCGGCGTCCGGGGCCACGTCGCCTCGGGGTGCCGCGCTCCTTGACAGCGCGGGACGACACCTCAACGGGACGACGGGCCTCATCACAAGCTCCACCATCATAACCCGGCGAGTCGCGGCACCCCACATGTTTGGCCCACGCACACACCCGTCACGCACTCAAACACCGCAACGAGAGGGGGGCCGATATCGAGCACCATCGCACCATCACGCACCACCCCGGGTACTCATATCGAACCCGGCCAGTGGTCCGTGCTGGCCGATCGTGTGGTAGCCGCATCGTCGGGGTCGTCGGCCGTTGTGGGGCACATCGACGGGGTTGAAGTGCGCATCCTGGTCGATACGGGAGCATCGGCGACCATTATTTCGGAGTTGATTTACAATATTCTCCCTGTCCGGAGTCGTCCTTTGATGCCTGTTAACGTACCATTCTATGCGGCTAACGGGGGCTCACTTGGCATCATCGGACAAATTCGTGCCCAAATTTGTATTGGGGATATTAAATTGTCTGGGCCGATTTTTGTTTCCTCCTCGCTGGCGGTTCCGTGCCTGCTGGGGACGGACTTCCTGGCCAAAATGCCGATTAGGATATTGATCGACCAGGGATGTATTGAGCTCCCGTCGGGCAGACGCATGGCGTTTCTGCCATCGCCTGTTATGACTCGGACGGCGTTCGCGACGGTGCCGGCATTCGTAGAGAGAACGGTGCGCGTACCTCCGGGGGCGCAAATGTTGATTCCCTTGAAACTTCGGCGGCCCTTCGCTAAGGGTGTTGGGGCCCAAGGGGTTCTGCTGGGGCCGTCTAGGGCCGGGGTTAGTGGACCTCATTTACTTCCGGCCCAGACCATAGTAAGAGGGGACGGTGAACCCTTCATCGCGGTCCTCAATGTGGGCTCGCAGACGGTGGTGGTCCCACAGGGGACCGTGCTTGCTCACGCAACGCCGGTGCCATGTGAGGAACCCGTCGCAAATCACGTCAGCGTTGTCCCTGCGCCGCGACCGCATTCGGACAGCGATGAAGGGTGGCTCGAGGCGCTTTGTGCGGGATCGACGGACCTGTCAGATTCAGAGCGTCAACAACTTAAAACACTACTGCGGGAATTTTCCGACGTTTTTAGTCGGAATAAATACGATTTGGGTTGTACTCACCTGCTGCGTCACCATATTGACACGGGTGACAGCGCGCCAATTCGCCAAAATCCGTTTTGGTTGAGTCCCGCCGAAAAGGACCATGTCAAATCGGCTGTTGATGACATGTTGGCCGCCGACATCATTTCTCCTTCCACCAGCCCTTGGGGAGTGCCGATCGTCCTGGTTAAAAAGCAGGACGGTTCGTTGCGGTTTTGCGTTGATTTCCGGCGTCTTAACAAAATTTCGGTTGCCGACGCATACCCGCTCCCTCGGATGGATGAATCGCTGGACGCCTTGGCGGGAGCGCGATTCTTTTCCACACTGGATTTACTTTCGGGATTCTGGCAGCTTCCTCTGGACGATGATTCAAAGCCTAAAACTGCTTTCCGTACACCGCATGGCCTGTTCCAATTCAACCGGTTGCCGATGGGCTTACACTCAGCGCCGGCAACTTTCCAGCGTTTGATGGAATTGGTTTTGGCTGGATTGCAATGGGAGTCGTGCCTCATTTATTTGGATGACGTTATCGTCTTTAGTAAAACTTTTGACGAACATCTCCAGAGGTTGCGGGCGGTTTTCCTAAAGATGCGGGCTGCTAATTTGAAATTCAAGCCCCAAAAATGCCATTTGTTGCGCGATTCGGTGCGTTATTTGGGGCACATCGTGGGACGCTCAGGTATTGCTACCGATCCCGCCAAAACGCAGTGTGTCAGCTCCTGGCCGACTCCCACCTCGGTGGGAGAGGTCAGGAGTTTCATTGGGTTCGCGTCGTATTACCGACGGTTCGTCGCTGATTTTGCGACAATTGCGAAACCCCTGCACGCTTTAACATCTAAAGGGGTTCGGTTCCACTGGGGTCAAGAGGAGGAGGCTGCTTTCTGCTCCCTTCGGGACGCCCTGGTAAAAGCCCCTCCCTTGATTTACCCAGATTTTTCTAAGCCCTTTTTGCTCGACACCGATGCGAGCAACACGGGTATTGGGGGTGTGCTTTCCCAGGTGGTTGATGGCGTGGAACGGGTGGTCGCATACGGTAGTCGGGTGTTGTCTCCTGCGGAGCAAAGATATTGTGTCACCCGTAGGGAACTGTTGGCAATTGTCTATTTCATCCAACAGTATCGCCCATATCTGTACGGTCGGCATTTCACCGTCCGCACAGATCATGCGGCACTACAGTATGCCCTGCGAGTTCAACAACCATCGGGACAGTTGTCTCGATGGTTGGAGGTTCTCCAGGACTTTGATTTTGAAACCATCTACCGTAAGGTCGTTCGCCATACGAATGCGGACGCTCTGTCGCGCATGCCAACCACCTCCGAATGTGCATGCCTCCTGGGGTCGGGACGTTGCAGGCCTTCAGGGGACGCATCGGTTCCGATCTTGGCAGCCACCGATGACGACGAACCATTGGTTACTAATTCGATCGAACAACAGGGAAGAGATTCCCTGTTGGGGTTGCCCGTCACTGAATGGGGGCGCCTCCAAATGGAGGATACCTCCCTCCTCGGGTGGCGTCGTCGCGTCGGGGGTGCTGGGCGTGTGAAGGGTGATTCGGATGCATGGGAAATGGTGCAAGGTCTGCTGATGCATTGGGACGGCAAATCCCAGCGACATCGGCTGGTGGTCCCTTCTGGGTTGCGAGGCAAGGTGGTGTGGGCCGCGCATGAGCGCCTATTACACCTGGGGACCCAAAAGACTCTTGCACTGCTACAACTTGATTTTTTTTGGCCTGGCATGACGAGGGATGTTGGGGATCTATTGGGATCATGCCCTCGGTGTGCGCAACGGAAACCGCCGGCGCGGGAGTCTAACCCGCCCTTGCAATCGATCAAAGTGTCCAGAATAAATGAGCTTGTCGCGCTGGACATTTTGGGCCCATTTCCCGCCACCCCCAGGGGCAATAGGTATTTGTTGACTGGTGTCGAGTATTTTACACGCTGGCCTATGGCCTGGCCCCTGGCCAACCAGTCGGCAGCAGCCATCGTGGAGGCCTTTGTTCAGGGATACGTCCTGGACAAAGGTGCTCCGGAGCGGCTGCTGACCGACCAGGGCAGAAATTTTTCCGGTAAATTACTCAAACAAGTCTGTGACCTCCTAGGCACGAAGAAAATTCGTACCTCCCCGTATCACCCGCAAACTGACGGGATGGTCGAGCGCCTGCATCGCACCATTACGTCAATGATGTCACAGCAGGTCTCGGACTCACAGACTGACTGGGACCTGCATATTCAAGGGGTCTTGGCGGCATACCGGATGGCACCCCATGCAGCTACGGGATTTTCCCCCTTTTACCTCATGTACGGTCGCGAACCCGACCCGCCTGTTCGCGCCCAGCTGCAGATCCCCGAGCCGCAAGGGAAAACTAAATTGGCTGACCACGTCAAATTTAATCTGGCCAAATTAACAGAGGCGCGGGATGCTGCAATGCTAAACTCGGACCTCCGTCAAAAGGCGAATGAGCGCCTCAGGCTGGGTCGGGCGCACATGATACAGTGGAAGCCGGGGGACAAGGCATGGCTGCACTGTCCCCAAGTGCCACTGGCTACCTCCTCTAAGCTGGTGCGGCCGTGGCGGGGCCCTGTGGAGGTGGTCGAAGTTTTGCGACCACAGTGCGTGCGCATTAAATGGGGGAAGCGGCGATGGTTCGTGCACCCCTCTAGGTTAAAACCCTTCGTTGCGGTACACAAACCCACTTCACACATGCGTGGCCAAACGTGTGGGGGGTCGACCGACTCATTGGGTCCGTCTCCGTCGTTCTCACCTAATGCCTTGCCGGCCGTGCCACCTCCAGGTGCATCAGGACTGACGGGCTCACGCCCGACCACCCCTCCTGGGGATACCGACGGTCGCGCGGCATCGGATGAGGACTCACTCCGGGATGGACAATTGCCACCTGACGGTCCGCCACCCGGGGTTACCCCGTGTGAGGGGCCCGCTGCAAGGACGCGCGCAAAAATGCGCAGACTGTTATGAGGCCGGAAGATGTGTACATAGGTTGTGTTCATCGTGTGTTGTGTGGGTGGTGTGTTCCCTGCCCATTGAATGTACATATGTTGGGTTCATTGTGTGTTGTGTGGGTGGTGTGTTCCCTGCCCATTGAAATGTACATACGTTGGGTTCACCTGGTGTTGTGTGTATGGTGGGTTCCCTGCAAATTGTATATAGGTTGTTTTTTTTTACGGAATTCGTATTTATTCAAGGGGGGGTGCGTCGGGTTGTTTTCTCTTCTTGCTGTTGCATTTTGTTGTGTTCTTGTTGCTGTTCTTGTTATTGTTGAAAAATAGTGAGGCACACGCGCGGTCAAGGTGTAAATGCACTTTTATTGTCATTTTTGTATGTTGGCAGCCGGGACGGCTGCAAGCTATGCGGGGGGGGGGTGATGTAGGGGTGTTAAAGAGAGGGCCCGTTATGCATGGCAGCCTATGGAAAACAAACACAGTGGGCGGGGCTACGTAAGTGCACGAGGAGGTGCCCTCTACGACATCCGAGCCAGACACCCTGGGGGGGGCTGGTTCGAACGTTATGATCCCCCGGGGCCCCACCCCTCAGGGAGGGGTTGGGTATAAAAGGGGATGTTCAAAGGGCTCGAGTCAGTTATGTTTAAGCTAAGGGAAGAAGACTGAAGACGTCTTAGATAGAGCCCTGGACTCCCCTAGTTCGATGTCCTTTTCAGGGCCGGACAGGACTGAGCCAGCGGCGTGGTCCCGAAAGCCAGAGCCGGTGCTCTTGTAAGAGCTGGTCTGGAACTCCGGGTACCAGGCCCGACTTACCAGTGTCGGGCCAGTTAGCCTCCCCTAGCCCATTAGTGGAGGATTCGGGGCTAGGACAGAGTTAGCTAGGGGTGTATCCCGAGTTATACGGGTGAGGGGGCCGATACCCCCTCGAGTGTGTATATGCCCACTGTCGTATTGTGAAATAAATATACGTGTGCCTCAACCTCGGCGTCAAGCGTCTTCACCGGTACTTCACTTATATCCAAGCTTCGAACTTTTACCGTTGTATTAAAATAAACAAAATAAACAGTTGTCTGTTCAATCCCTTTTCTGTTCTCGCCACCCAGGAAGAATCGCGGCGCCTGTTGCTTGTACGTGTTTTGTGGCGGCCTTTGAAGCCCGGTAGAGATTTCCCGAGAATCTCATTATCAACCACCCCTTCCCCTTTTGCACCAGGGTTTTTTAAATTACCTTCTATTGCTACTTCCATGCCTGGTGTGGCTTGTGAGAGGCAGCTGCTGTTTGAGGGGTGGGGGTTCGTATCACCCCCTTTGTGCCCCAAGCTACACCCCGATTGATTATTACAACAACAAAAAATTGGCAGAATTTACCTTAATATACATTTTGGAAAAGGGGGCATATATATGTAGTGACAGAACGGTCACTACTGTGTTGGCCCGTACGAGGGCTGGGGGCCCCAAGGGGGTGCCTGGGGGGTCACGTGCTGGAGGGATCCGGACCTTCCCAGAGGTGGGGGAAGTGAGGCGTGGCCTGGGAAGTGAGGCGTGGCCTGGGGAGTGAGGCGTGGCCTGGGAAGGGAGGCGTGGCCTGGGAAGGGAGGCGTGGCCTGGGCGGAGCCGGCCACGCCAGAGAGACGAGATATAAGCGTGGTGTGAACGGAGAGCAGGGCTGTTCCTGAGAAGAATGAAGACACCTCGTGAAGATGCCAGAAGAGAAGACCTACAGTGAGCGGACTGCCAGCAGCCACCTGGCTGGGTCACGCTGGAGCGGCTAAAATACAATTGTGTGTTAGCTAGTGTAGGTCGGTGGTCACCACCCTATGTGTAGAGTAAGAGTAACTGTTGAGTAAACGTTGTGTTAATTAATAAATGAGTGTTGCCTCCCAAGAAGTGTGTGCGCCTAAATTGAACCCATTACATATACAACACGTTCCCGATGGAGTGTGTGAGAGAGAGAGAGATCTTGACTTAAAGCTTTCGTAACTGCAGGATTTCATATTCTTTGGGTCCTTCGGTAAAGTCACGAAGATAAGTTCAAAGAAAATAACTATAACTAACGAAAAAAACTACGACGTTTCGATTGCAACACAAGCGGTCGTCATCTGACGTCATCTGATGACGACCGCTTGTGTTGCGATCGAAACGTCGTAGTTTTTTTTGTTATTTTCTTTGAACTTAGCTATGTGACTTTACCGAAAGACCCAAAGAATATAAAGAAAGAGATGGCGAGTGAAAAAGACAATGGAGTGAGATGATGCTTCGCACTCAAATGATGCCAAGACAAAGACGGAGGAGAAAGAGGAAGGCACGACGTGTTCATATATAAGTAAACATTTATGTTTATATATATTTGGACGTATTGACGGTACACCAGTTGCAGCATAATGCACCGGTCCTCATAAAACAGTCCTGACGTTGGCATTATTGTCAGAGCGTGTTTGTTTGCATGTCCGCCAGAAGTACTGGTGCATAATGCAGACTTGATTCCTTGCAAAAGGTATAATCAATCTGGTGTTTCAACAGATTAACATCTCCTGTTTTATTGCCATGAAGGATAAAACCTATTCTGATTTGTCATAGTCCTGACGACGTCGTTGCTGCCCCTTGAGTGAGATGCAGGACTCTCCATCAGAAGTTGCACTCAGATTCAGCAGCCGCGTCCCCCATTCGAACGTGCGGTGGTGACACCACGAGTCGTAATATTTTAATGCCACCGTCCGCCAAATAAATTATTCCGAAAATTAATCGAGGAACCGGCTGACCAAGTCTCTAAGGGCACAAGGAATCCAGTCTTGCCTTTTTGGAGCACGGAGCAGGCGATTGTCATCAGGCTGGGCGCTGCTATATGGCAACAGACTGCGAAGCTTCGTGTTCAGCCCTGCTCACTTAACGTTCCGTCTTCCCACCGCTTTGGCATCGCGAAACTGATTTTGACACACCACCACGACCGGCGGTTTGCGAATCGCGGGAAAATAAATCATCATTGCGCAAAAACGTTAATTTGTTATATACCGTGCACCGCCAGTGTACAGCCAATACGTTCATGTAAACATAAATGATTGTTACACGTCCTCAAGCCCTTGCTCATGACATTGGAATGACATTGAATTTCAGATTTGAAAATACTTACAGGTTCTATCCATGACCACATCAGATCCTTGGGAGCAATAAAGATTTCTCGTCTCCACATATGCATAGTAGTTTGTGTCAGGAATCAGATTGGTGTATGTGATGCTACCCGTAGACAGCACATACGAGGACTGGTTTATGTTGTTATTGTCTTTCAAGCGAGCACTGTAGTACAAACTGGAGGAAGGAACCTCCCATGAGAAGCTCATGCTTGTCATTGTCTTGTCAGTAATGGTCACATTGACTTTGGGTGGCACTGAAAAACAGCATTAGAAAGTGGATTAGTAACATCAGCAACATGTTCACTGTTTTTCAACATATAGCATTATTCGGTACATTTCGATTTCGCAGTTTACATTTCGTTTCGCTTTTAAGTGCATTCATGTCTTTTTTTGTTTTCGTTAACACGTTCTTACAATCGATTTCGTAAAGATAATTTATTGGCCATGTATCGTGGCTCTGTATGTCACATTTCAGGGTGGTACTGCAAAACGACCAGTGGGGAATAACAAATGCATTTAGGGTGCAACAGAGTAAATCAAATCACTGAGAGTTCTCAACTTCGATTTGTCAACACTTCGAACAAAAACTAAAAAATCAGTGTTACATTGCCCTTTGCTTTATCTATCACGTGAATGTTTCTGGAACATTGCTAGCCTGCATGATGTCATGTGTCAAGAGAATTGATGTCAGATTCATATGTTTGTGCATCCTTATTAATGCCAGTTTATCTTAAGTGACAAGGAAGTTCAATTAAATGTCTCTGCAGTTGTTACAGTCTGTGTTGTCCTCCCTATTAAAGTGGGGGGCCATCAGAACAGTCGTCCAATCCTGTTAAACCCGTCCAGATGTCCAGAGTGTTGTAATGATGTCATATAGGGCAGTCTGCACACAAACGCCACCCTCCCTCAGCAGTTAGCTTGGGAGATCATCTCTGCCCGGTGCATTTCCTGGTCTCAGACTCTGGATCGCCTTCTGTACGTCCTCAACAGATGGCACCTCAGCCAGCCGTTCACAGGTTGTGACTACTACTTCCAATATTTGAGGCACGGCAGTCCCAGTAGGGTCATCCCAACTTTTCCCGATTATGTTTTCTTGGCTGAGGGATTTCCTCTCCCCCAAGACCTCACACAATGGTCAGAAAACCTGCAAATATGTTCCTAGGGTCGGAGATGTCATCACCATTTCTTTCCCATATTGTAATCTTTTTTTATAGAAAACTAGCACCCCACGTGCCCCTTTTGGACATGACCCCTCCCTTTCCCCTTTCCTCCAGCCAGCCAGGCAGCTAGCCAACGAACCTTTAATAATATACCGTAGTATTATATGATAGTACGAATGATATGGTGATGCATATGTGCGTACACACTTGCACAGACAGCTGTGTATGCGTGTGTGGCGGTAGTGTAGCGGTTTGCACTATGAACCCGGCAACCCGAGTTTGATTCCCGCTCAGGGCCAACACCAATGCCAATTATCTAAACCTGTCATGAGCCTCCCCTAGGTCGGCTCAGCCTCAAATGAGTACCTGGTGCTGTGTGTTAACATCACCACTGCAGAGACAGGCGGTCGGGTGTGGTGTTGGTCATCCACCGCCTCGTGTTTCCTTGCCGATCTTCATAGGTGCCACTACTTGCTAACAGCACTATCCCCAATAATCTGTCCAGGCTTTGGGTTGGGGGTTTTTTTTGTCTTTGGTGAGGAATTAGTGGCATCCCAGTCTCGACCTCCATTCCTCACCGCATGGAACCCACAGCCCTCGAGGCGGTTTCTACCCACTTTCACCTGCCTGGTGGTGTTACTCGATGACGATGGGAGGACTTCAAAGGGCCACTCTATTACTAATTGCAATTGACGGGAAATGTTTTGTTTTCTTTATAAATAGCAACCATCTGTATGTACCCCCACCCCACCCTGCCAGCTAGCCAACCAGGAAGGAAGCTAGCCATCCAGGCAGAAAACTTTTTTTTTCACATTGTGATAAGGAAATTAAAACTCTCTATGGTGGTGCCATCTCGCAGCAGGTCACTCACATGTGCTGTCGTACACGGTGTAAGAGACGTGTCTTGTGCCAATGCAGTTGACAGTTATGGCAATGATGTAGTATCTGTTAGGCACCAGTCCCGTGAATGTGAAGTTGGAGGCGCTCCCATTGACAGTGAAGGACGAGAATGTGAGTGTGATTCGGTCGGTTAATTGTAAGACGTAGCTGGTGGCGTCCACACCGACCTCCGTCCACGTGACTGTGATCGTTGTTTCACTCCTGGCACTCACCTGCACTCCTTCAGTTATAATTAATGCACACGAATCTTAATAAGCAAAACAATAACAATGACAAATAACAGTCTTTTTTCAGTCCTCTGCTGCTTAAAGGCCACCACCCCTGTGTCACAGGAATCTGAAAAAGAAATTCATAGCTCGATGGATTCCTCCAGGATAAATAAATATTCTGATTATTCTGGATTGGTGAAAGGATCGGAGATAGAACTCGGAGGGTGAAGGTTTGGCAGAAATAGTTCAGCTATCACTGTCAAATGGATGATATTCATGGCCAGAAATATAATTCGGGTCACAGGGTTCATAGCGCAGTGCACTAACCACTGTGCCACCACTCCCCACCTCCGTGTCTAATCGATGTAATATGAAGAAAAAAAACGGCCCAAGACACGCTGGTGGGACTACGTCGATCTGCTGGCCTGGGAACGCCTGTGAATTCCCCAAGAAGAGCTAGAGTACGTGTATAGTAGTGTATAGTAGTGTATCGTATAGTAGTGTATCGTAATGCAGTGTATAGTAGTGCTGAAGTATGTCGCCAGGGAAAGGGAAGTCTGGGCCGCTACTACTCAAGACGCTACCGCCACGACCCTCACCACGACAAGCGGACTGAGAAACGAACGAACGAACTGTAACCAATTTTTAACAAGTTCTGGCCAGCTGTCCTCAGCCAGCAGTGGACGTCAGGGATCGTAATTGATTTATCGTCGCCTGAGTAACATGTTGTGTCCGTGAACCCTCCTCCAACCGACACGGCCAATTTAATTAAGTTGCCTCGTGATTACCGGTGCTTTGGAGAGCCAATGTCGCAATATTTCACTATTGGATATTGTTCGCTGATTCGCTGATAGTTACAACCACCATCATTAGGCCGTTTCCACAATTCCTGAAACCGGCAGATTTTTCTGGTTACATCAGCGAACCGGTAAAGAACCCACTCGTTAAAATGCTTATACAACATGCGACAAAAAATGTTTTAGTGGGCCGCGTTGGGTGATGGACGGCTTTTACGACACAAGTTTGGTCAGATAATTGCATGGCCCACACCAAAAATATATGATAAATCGTATTGACTGCGGAAACCAGCGTGTTAGGTTAATACATTTCAACAATACGACGATCAGCATTGCATGAGTTGTCCACAAATATTTAATTAAATGTGCATCGTTTGTTTGATGCCATTGACATTTTCTTGGTTCTTTCGGAAAAGTCACGTAGATAGAAAATAAAAATTATAAAATAAAAAATTAATTGAAAATAATAAAAGCAAAAAACCCACGACGTTTCGATCGCAACACAAGCGGTCTTCATCAGGCGGAGAGAAAAATAACGCTCGTGTTGCGATCAAAACGTCATGTTTTTTTTTACTTTAATTATTTTCAATTTATTTTAATTTATTTTATTTTACTATTATTTTTTCTATCTGCGTGACTTTACCAAAAGAACCAAGAACATGAATTCCTGCAGTCACGAAAGTTTTAAGTCTAAATTTCTGACATTTAAAGTTCAACCTCAGTTCGACGTCAGCCATGAGGAGACTAACCTTTGATCTTTACAATCGATGACGCAGATATTGTCAGTTACACAATTTATAATCAAGTTAATCAATTATCACATAAAACCGCGAACATTTTGCAAAGCAATGCTTATTCATTTTGACCTTAACTTTATTTGGTTTGTTATTTTATATAAAAAAAAATGCTTTGCATACCAATCACGATAGAACAGTTTAACAAAGCAGATTAAACACTAATCTTGGACCTTACCTTAAACGATATCTCATGGTTTTCCACACCACGACAACCTTAGGACAACTCAATTTTTTCACGAAGGCAATGCTTCCTCCATCATAAATACAAGGAGTTCATTGAAAATGTTAAACTGCATCTTGCACCATTAAGGAATCGCTCGCGCTGTGTTCTTGTCTTCAGGTCGCCTTGTTTCTCTCTTGTGCTCATGTTCTTGTCTAGCTGCGTCTGGATCTCTCAGGGTCTCAGTGTCTCTTTATCTCTGTGTTTATCTCTGCGTGCCTCTGTCTCCCTTTTTTGCCTCCGATTATTCCCATGTCTGCTGTTTTCATTCTTTGCCTGCCCTCTCTGTGTTCATCTCTCACCCATTCTCTCGTTGTCCCTCTGCGTCTGTCTGTCTCGTTTTCCCTATGTCTGTCTCTCTAGGCCTGCCTCAAAGGCGACTGGGTACGGTGATAGCCTCATCACCGACCCCATCATGTGCCATTCCGGCCTTCATAGGCGCTGCTACTCGCTAACAGCACTTTCCCCAACAGTTTGTTAAGTTAATACGGGGAATCTTTGTCTCTGCGTCTGTGTGCCCATCTCCTTGCCTCTCTCATTGTCTCCATGTCAGTGGCGTATTAGCTACATCAGCTCAGGGGGTGCGGAAATCGATCAGGTGGGGCCCCAAATAGTGCGATTGTCTCTTCGCACGGTGGCACATAGAGGCTATTCGATATCGTAGCTCCTTTTGTCCTAACCACATCGTAATTACACTCACGTTGTCTCAAATATTTAACGCCGTAGGGGCGCTCCGTCTTTGCTAAATGCATTCATTGCAGCTCCATAGTGCCTCTTTGCAATATAATTGTCGCGTATCTAATGAAATAAATGTCCCAGAAACGGAGTTCGAATGTGAACGCATTTTCATGAAAATATATTGAAACTGCAATTGACACTGTTATCGAAAACAAATCTCATTGTGGTTGTCAAGAGGGCCCCAACGCATAGCTTTGGCTACCAGGGGGCCAAGGCGACCCCTGTCCCCACGCTAGGCGCCATGGTGGCTAGGATATGATAACTACCTCACCTGCTATTATGAGGTCGTGGGTTTCATCCCGACCATGACGCCTGTATATTTGGAGTTTGAATTCTCTCTTCTCGTGGGCGTGTGTATTTTTCAACCTGGTCCTCCGGTTTTTCGCTCCACATTTAGGATCAACATTAATGCATTTAGAGTATTTTGCTGCTGCTTTAAATTTACACGTTGAGCTATAATTTGTGATAGCCAGGTCACTTCTGAAAAAGAGCGATATAGCTCAATGGGCCTTACCTGGTAAATAACAAACAGTTTTTCGCTTATAGTTACGCTACTGCTCTGTGCGTGTCCTATCTGTTTGGCTAGCATATTGTCCTTGTTTGTGTTCTATCCCTTTGGCTCGTCTGTGTGTATGTTATCTGTTTGTATCGCATCTTTTCTCTGTGTGTGTGTCCTATCTTTTTGGCTAGCATCTTGTCTGAGCGTGTCTCTGTATATCTCAATCTCTAGGATCCTCCTTCTCCACGTTTGCCCCAAAATATATTTTGTTTCGCTGACCGTGAGCACAGGAAATGGCGAGGCTATGTTTTACAGGGCAATCAATGGTTGCAGGGCTTACCTGATATCTGACAACCATTTGCAACTCTTGCAACCTAGGGCAACAACAACCGCACCATTAAAATGTAGCATGCATCATTGTCACGTCAGCTTGTTAATAACGAATTTACTCACCGATACTGTCATATTCATGATAACGTTTTTTTGGGGTTAGATCACGTAAGTATAAATGTGTCGTTAACCCGCCACCACCCAACACAGCCAATTAGTAAGGTTTGCCACAAAAGGTTTGGCAAAAATTATTATCGATGCTGTAATCACCAGCGTAATTTCACAGTACTCTAATTGTAAATGTTATGGATTTAGCCTCCAACACACCAGTGTGCTTAAGTAGTAACTAATAGGCACGTTTTGTGTAAGTGTCAAACTTTACTAATTGGCTATGTCGGGCGGTGGGAGGTTAACGACGCATTTATACTTACGGGATCTCACCCAAAAAACATTGATTATGAACAATACTGTAATTTCCATCAGATGTATAGCCATTGTTTATCATAGGCACCATGTTACAACAATTAAGCATCTAATTACAACTTTGCAGACCAGTGCAACTCTTCGTGTCAGAGCAGCCAACTGCAACGGATACCACCGAGCTACTTCCGATATCTCTTCAAGTGATCTCTCTTTTACACAGCAGGGGGCAGCACTTTCACACCTCCCCCTTGTTATTTTTAGTTTTTTCTTTGAACCTATCTACGTGACATTACTGAAAGACCCAAAGAATTTGAATTCCTGCAGTCCCGAAAGCATTGTCAAGGTATGACCCTGTCTGAGGCTGAATAATTTGGTTTAATGTGATCCTTCCAGATCTGGCTGCGGACTTTAAGGTCAGATTCTTTTTTCCAATTCTACAATACATTTTTGTTTCTCAATGAGTATGCTTTTGTACTCGGAGGGCTGAGGTGGTTCTAAAAGTGGTGAGAGTTCAGTGGTAAGATTGTTACCATGAACAGTGTGGTGGTATTGTAGCGCAGTCTATGAAGCACCTCTCGGTTAGCACGGTTAGCTATGTACGGTGTAAAATAAGTTCACCATATATACCTAACAGAGAATTGAATGGGGCGGGTGTCGTTAAAAGTGAAATAAATGGTGCTCAGACCGATTTGAATCTGTGTTGCAAATCAGAATAACAATATTTATGTGTACTGGACGAATCCGATGAAATCTAAAGCTCCTTTTCACAGATGTCGGGTGGTGAAGGGTTAAAGTTAAAGAAACTTGGCGTTATATCTACATGGCGACCAATCTAAAACCCAAAATAAACTAATTATGACTCAATATTTCGTCATGGAAGGCTTACGTATATCAGAATCAGATCAGAATATTAATTTATTCTGGATGAATCCAATAAACTTTACAGATCTTTTTTACAGATGTCCAGTAGGGGCAGGTCAGAATGTTACAACACCAAACAATACAAAAACCACGATAGGAGTGTAAAGCATAGTAGAGGTAATCAAATAACTTAGAATTTTTTTTCCAAATAAAAATGAACTTTTTCTTATTTTACCAGGTAAAAACCACTGGGCTATTAGCTTTTTCAAAAGCGACCTGTCCAGAAATGATAGCTCAACGAAGTGGCTTATCATATGACATTTACAGTAGCACAATAATCTAAATAATCTCAACGCATGTTTATAAAAGTGGAGGGAAAAACTGTAGGATCCAAAGAAAACAATTCACATGACCATGGGAAGAAAATTCAAACTTCAAATATGCATGCATCAGGGTGGGAATTGAACCGACAGGAGAGGAAGATAACATCACACCACCCACACGACCGTGGCGCTGTAATAGAGCGATAAAGTCGAACACCCGACGAAATTACCGATCCGAGATTTGCCCACAGATGGAATAATAAAGTGGGCGTGGTGTTAGTCGTAGGGGCGTGTCAATAGCCAAATGTCGTTGTGGCTCGTGAATCGAGGCTAATTGTGATCGATTCTGCTGAGTCGATCTAGCACCCAGCCCAAAGTTGCTTAGGCAGCCATCCTGAAATTGTACGATTCTATCTTAAACTAGCAGGAAGTACCCGGCTTTATGCGGAGGGGAAATCTTTTTCAAAACGTGCCTTTTCTTAAAAACATAATACATACGTACTCAAATACTAAGCTATTGTGAAAAAACGGCATTCCATTAGTCTGTCCATTTGCAGAAGTTCTGAATTAAAAAGTAATATAAAGTGGGGGGTAAATAGTTGATCTAAAAGGTTTCCAGAAATTACAGACACACCCCCCCCCCCCCACCCGCTAAAAATATTTTACCCCCCTGTATATACAACAGAGTCAGTCGTATCTAGTGACCTTATAGTAGTATATATTGACTATATTAGTATTTACTGACTATTGTAGTATCTACTGCCTCTGTAGTTGTATCTACTGACTTCACAGTGTACAGTATCTACTGAGTAAAGTAGTATATACTGACTATAGCAGGATCTACTGACTATATAGTATCTAGTGACTGTAGTAGTATCTACTGACTCTACAGTAGTATCTACCGACTCTATAGTAGTATATACTGAATGTATAGTAATATCCACTGACTATAGTAGTAACTGCTAACTCTATAGTCGTATCTGCTGACTAAATTATTCACCGACTCTCTACTAGCATATACCGACTCTATAGTAGCATCTACCGACTCTATAGTAGTATCTACCGACTCTATAGTAGTACCTACTGACTCTACAGTAATATCTAATGACTATATTAGTACTCTATAGTAGTATCTACTGATTATAGTAGTAACTACTAATTATATAGTAGTATCTGCTGACTCTATAGCAGTATCTAATGATTATATAGTCATATCTACTGACTCTGCAGCAGTAAATACTAACTGTAGTGGTATCTAGTGACTGTAGTAGTATCTTCTGAATCTATAGTAGTATCCAATGTCTGTAGCAGCAACTACTAACTCTGTAGTAGTATCTGCTGACTCTACAGTAGTATCTGCTGACTCTATAGCAGTAGCTACTGACTCTATTGTCGTATCTACTGACTGTCGTATAATCTACTGACTATACAGTTGTATCTACTGCGTCTACAGTAGTATCTATTTACTGAAGTAGTATATGCCGACTCTACAGTAGTATCTTGTGACTCTAAAGTAGTATCAACTAAGTCTAGAGTAGTCTCCACTGACTGTAGTAGTATCTACCGACTTTACAGTAGCATCTCCAGAGACTACAGTAGGATCTCCCGACGTTACGGTAGTGTCTAGCGACTCAACAATAGTATCTATTGACTCAATAGTAGTATCTACTTCGTCTATAGTAGCATATGCTAACTCTATATTAGTATCTGCTGACTATATAGCAGTATCTACTGACTATAGTTGTATCTACTGACTCTGCAGCAATATATACTGACTAGTATTTTCTACTGACTCTATAGTAGTATCTACCGACTCTACGCTGGAATTTACCAACTCTATAGTAGTATCTACCGACTTTTTAGTAGTAACTACTGACGCTACAGTAGTATCTACTGACTATAGTAGTAACTACTAACTCGATAGTAATATCTGCTAACTCTAGCAGTATCTACGGACTATAGTAGTATCTACCCACTCAATAGTAGTTTATACTGACTCTATATTAGTAACTACCGACTCTGCAGCAGTAACTACCGACTCTACAGTAGTATATGTTGACTATATAGTAGCATATGCTGAGTCAACCATGGTATCTACCGACTCTACAGTAGTATATACCGAATCTGTAGTCGAAACTACTGACTATAGTAAGATCTACCGACTCTACAGTAGTAACTACCGACTCTGCAGCAGTAACTAATGGCTCTAGAGGAGTATCTATTGACTCAATAGTAGTATCTACTGAGTTTTCATTAGTATTAACTGACTGCAGTAGAACCTCCCGATTCTACCGTAGCACCTACCGACCCTAGTGGTATCTACCGACACTCAGTAGTATCTGCCGGCCCTGCAGTATTAACTACTCACTCTGCACTAGTATATATTGGCTCTATAGTAGTATCTACTGAGTCAAAAGTAGTATCTACGGACTGCAGTAGTATCTACCGACTCTACCTCAGTATTGTGCTCCTGTGTTTTTGCACACTTTTATTATAATTATTTTTTTTATTTTACACGCTTTTATTTAACTCTATTGTATCCTCAAATATTGTAACTCATAATTTACCCACTTCCCAATGTGGTATCGACTGCAAACTTGATACACTTATGTCATACTGATGACAATACTATATTCTATCATAAAATAAAACATTAATTTTAAAACATTCTTTTACACGCTTTTTATTAACTCTGTTGTTGTCGTATCCTAAAATCTTGTAACTCAAGCTAACCCACTTCCCAATGTCGTATCGACTGCAAACTTGGTATACGTATGTCATACTGATGAAAATACTATATTCTATCATTAAAATAAACAAAAATATTTTTAAACAATATTTTATATATGCTATGTTTCAGCTTGGGTCTAATTGGCCACGCTCAACTGACGTTGGCTATGAATCACCACGGTCCCGTACGTTATAGCAAGCTTCAGGGCCACTTCCTGGAGTCGTGGAGTTCAGCCATTACTCGTACGGTACATTTCATTAAAGAGTGTTTAAAAAAGTATTTTAAATATTACTTGTTTATTCGCCTTTTTTACGCGAAGGAGAATATCTCTCCCATCGCCGCTGAACGAGCTCGCGTGCGTTGCCAGGGGCAACCGCGAGTCAGCATTTCCGCGCATGCGCAGATGCGTGTTTTGGCACCGCAATCAGCGTAATAATGTAAAGTTATAAAGTGTGATTTAATTAGTTTACATTTCACGGAGGGGGAAAAACAAA
Source organism: Lethenteron reissneri (assembly GCF_015708825.2). Classification (NCBI taxonomy): domain Eukaryota; kingdom Metazoa; phylum Chordata; class Hyperoartia; order Petromyzontiformes; family Petromyzontidae; genus Lethenteron; species Lethenteron reissneri. Next base: position 4,258,265 of record NC_083844.1, on the reverse strand, counting down.
GAGCGCTTTTTCGTGCGTTATATCTGTGTACTTTATTAAAACGTCAACCCGACAGTGTGTTAGTTAAAAGCATTGCAAGGCGTGTGCACAGACAGACAGACAAAAAATTACGTTTATAGGTAAGATTACATTTTGCGGTTCAAATATATAAAACTACTGTTTCAATGTGCGATGTTTATGTAAACATCGATGTTTATGTTACGCTAACGTTCGATTTTATCGCAGCCGCGATTTAGTCTATTCCTTTAACTTGATTTTGTGAAAAGTTTGTATTAAACTTCAGTGAGTGCAAATAATGACAAACACACACCGCAGAGAAAAACAAACAAAAAGCCACATGCATAAGGTATAAAGTCAAAACTTTACTCCCGCCTATGGCCTTACACAATTCTGACACACACAGTCCACCGATTCCATTTCTGCACAGCACATCCGCTCCAAGGAACTTCAGCTGGGAGGCCAGCACTCAATTTTCAGCTGGCAGTCTTGTATGTATGATGAACTTCTTTCACACCGTACATAGCCAACCGTGTTAATCGGAGGTGCGAGAGGACAACAAACTAAAGAAAAAAAAACAGTTCTAAAGAAATACGTTTTCAATCTAGATTCAAAAGTGCATCTCTCTAGTGCAGGGGTCCTCAAACTTTTTAAACAGGGGGCCAGTTCACTGTCCCTCAGACCGTTGGAGGGCCGGACTATAGTTAAAAAAACTATGAACAAATTCCTATGCACACTGCATATATCTTATTTTGAAGTGAAGAAACAAAACGGGAATAAATACAATATTTAAAATGAAGAACAAGTAAAGTTAAATCAACAAACTTGCCAGTATTTCAATGGGAACTATGGGCCTGCGTTTGGCTAATGAGATGGTCAATGTCCGGTTCCATATTTGTCACTGCTAGTCGTAACAAGTGATGCAAGTGTGCATCCATTAGTCTAGATCTGGTTGGAGATTTCAAATGTTTCATTCTGGAAAAAGTCTGTTCACAGACATAAGTGCTGCCAAAGATGGTTGCCATTTTAAGTGCATGGTTCCTGAGATGAGGATATGTCTCAGAGGGGAGAGATGCATAGAAATTATGAAGGCTGCTTGACTTGAATGCGTCTTTCAGAGAGTCACAATTCTGCAGTTCAGCCAGTTCCATTTGGTAAATTGTATCCACATTTTCAATGTCAATAGAAAATGGGTTACGGAAAAGCTGTATGTCCTGTTCATGGAGATGAAGCTCTTTAAATCCAAATTGGAACTCCTTTTGCAATTTTTCCAGTGAATCCACACGTTTTGTTTGGGAATGCAACCAATGGTTTTTCCGCTAACAGATTTTGAGTTGTGGGAAGATGGCAGAAGTTTTCCTCCTTCACTTGTTTGATGAGGAGGCCTAATATTACTTCAAATGCTTTGACATGTGATTGCATATCACAGATGAGCTTCCCCTTTCCTTGAAGTTGCACATTGAAACTGTTGAGTAGCTCTGTTACATCTGTCAGAAAGGCAAGGTGCCATTTCCATTCTGCATCATTGAGCTCTGGTACTTCTTTGTTTTTTTAAAGCAGAAAAGCTGTAATCTGTGGAAGTAAGTCATAGAAACGTTTCAAAACTCTCCCTCGACTCAGCCAACGGACTTCTGTGTGATACAGAACATCTTCATAGTCAACATTTAGCTCAGACAGAAATGCCTGAAATTGTCTGTGGTTTAGTGCATGAGCTCTAATGAAGTTAACACAAGATACCACAAATTTCATAACCGAGTCCCACTTCAGTGATTTACTACACAGCGCTTGTTGGTGGATGAGGCAGTGTATGGCTATTGGATGAGAATGGTTATGTTTGTCCATCTCTTGGTTAATGCGAGCAATTACTCCTTTCTTAGACCCACCATACTAGGAGCACCATCAGTTGTCACACTGGCTAGTTTAGCCCAGTTCAGCTCCAAACCATTCACAGTTTGGCAAACCTTTTCATAGATATCCTCTCTTCTTGGTTCTTTCGGTAAAGTCACGTAGAAGGGAAGTAATAAAATAATAAAAATAAAACATAATAAAATAATTCTCACGACGTTTCGGCCACAACGCAAGCAGCCGTCCTCAGGTGAAAGCCAGGTCTGTCGGGGAGACAGCATCTGAATGAAACAGCACACGAGCTTGGAGCATATATAAGCTGGGTTGGAAACGGGGGAAAGAGCGCCTTGACAAATAATTTGCATATCAAGAGGAATTTAGCATATTTATGGGACATGCAGGATAGTTATTAGTACTACATATGCAGCACGGGCATATGTAGTACTAATCACATTCCTGCATTTCCCATAAATATGCTAAATTCATCTTGATATTGAAATTATTTTGTCAAGGCGCTCTTTCCCCCGCTTCCAACCCAGCTTATATATGCTCCAAGCTCGTGTGCTGTTTCATTCAGACGCTGTCTCCCCAACATACCTGGTTTTCACCTGAGGACGGCTGCTTGCGTTGTGGCCGAAACGTCGTGAGAATTATTTTATTACTTCCCTTCTATGTGACTTTACCGAAAGAACCAAGAAGATGAATCCCTGCAGTCACGAAAGCTTTAAATCGAAAGATATCCTCTCCTGTAGTTGTTCCTTTGATGCTTTGCAGTGCAGCAAGCTCTTCTGTGACTTCGAAATAGTCATTCGTCCTACGAATAAAAATTTGAAGTTGTGCAGAATCACGAACATCATTGCTTTCGTCGAGTGCCAAGGAAAAATAGGAAAGTTTTTTTGTGGAGTTTTGCAAATGCTGATGCAAATTGTCTCCCATTTCTTCAATCCTCCGTGTAATTGTAGGTCCTGAAAGACTCACTGTACTAAATAAATCGGCCTTCTCTGGACACATCTCTTTGGCAACAGAAAGAAGGCATTCTTTAACAAATTCTCCCTCCACGAATGGTCTGCCAGTGCATGCTATTAGCTTGGCAACTTGAAAACTTGCTCGCAGTGATGAAATATTTAGCTGCTTCACAAAACTATTTCGCTGAGTTGTTAATGTATTTTTCAGTTTTAATATTTTATCTTTTCTCACTTCTCCGACCAAACAAGCAAATGTATCTTTATGTTGAGTTTTATAGTGTTGACGTAAATTGTATTCTTTGAACACATACACTATATTCTGGCATATCAGACACACAGCTCTTTCCTTGTACTGCATGAAAAAATAATCATAAGTCCACTGTTCTTTGAATATCCTACACTCCGAGTCAATTTTTCTCTTTCTTGACATCATTGTTTCATAGGGAGTCAAAATTGCTATTAGTAAAATACCAATATATACAGCGCTACAAAAACAATATACCAGCAATAACTTTGCCCACACAGAGACATACAGACTGCACTGCCCATCAATGCAGTCTGATTGGGGGAAACTCCGCCCCCTCTCCCTCTTCCACCAATGACCGTCCTTCTCATGTAGAAAAAAAGTAACAGACAGGCAGCGGCGGCAAAAACACCCGGCGGGCCGGATAAATGTCCTCGGCGGGCCGCATGTGGCCCGCGGGTCGTAGTTTGAGGACCCCTGCTCTAGTGGCTTTCTAATATCGTAAGGAAGAACGTTCCAGACGGCCTTAGAAGCGCATCTAAAAGCATGTGATGCGCTAACCGTCTTTGTCCGATGGCTAGTCAATAGCCACAACGAAGATGACCGGAGGTAGTGCGATTGTTTATGATCCTTGAGATTAGCAAGGTATTGTGGTTCATTTGTGGCAAGCACTTTGTGTGCAGTGAGTGTCACTTTATAATACATTCGTTCAGCAACCGGAAGACAATAGAACTCAGCAAACACTGGACGGACATGATCGGATCTTGTAGTACCCATCATGACACAAGCCAAACAATTGTGTACAACCCTAAGAAATGTTTTTGGGTGAGATCGCATAAATATAAATGCGTCGTTAAACCCGCCACCACCTGAAAGAGTCAGTAAGGTTTGTCACGTCAACAAAACGTGCCAATTAGTTACAAGTTCAGAATACCGGTGTGTTGTGTAAACCGACATTTACAATTCAAGTGCAGATAGTCCCCGAGTTACGATGGTCCGACTTACGATATTTTTGACTTACGATGGGGTGGTCGTAACGCATCTCCATCGTAAGTAGAGGACTACCTGGACTACGTTTCACCTGTCTAAAATATATCAGTAAAGGTGATGTCACCACTGTGGGCTTAGCGGGTGCAAAAGTTACAATGGAGCATGTTAATCAATTAATTTACTGTACCTATTATTGGTTTGGGTTATTCACAGTTAATCGACATACATAATGTATGTACATTATATTAATCTAAGATCATGCAGATAATATGCAGTACCTATTATCGGCTGCTCAAAGTTCATCAACATACAATGGCGGGTTTAAGGTGACATTTATATTTATGCGATCTAACGCACAACCCTTCATTGTGGATAATATTGGTCGTGAATGCCTACTGCTCCATGTTAATTGTGTACACGCCTCAGCTTGGTAGTGTTTGCTGAGGGTTGAGCGGCCTGGGCTGGATACTCGGTCCCAGCCCGCTCCCCCTGGTCCCCAAAAGACGCCGCTCTGCATTGCCTGTGGATGCTGTGGCTAACCAGTCTGTTTTTTTTTATCTAACGAGTCAAAGGTGAGTGATGGAGAAGATGTGGCGGTAATGGAAGCAGGATTGGTTTTCAAGTTCAAGTTCATTTATTAGGTATAGCCCTGTGAGCCATTCGGCTCTTGAATCGGGTGCAACCGCAACAAGCAAAACACATGAACAAGAAAACATCTTAAAGAGACTATGTGCAAACAGAAAATCCAAGAAAAGACAGCAAAATATTGCAGAAAAAGCACCGTACACCAACACTGTGTGCAAAAATCCCAGTGGGATGCAAGTCAAACAACAACAACCACAAGACAATTTAGATTAAGGCCATCAGTCTAACTCTGTTCTACAACAAACAAATATGGCCAAACCAAAAAACTTTTCGAAAATCACCAAAATAAAGCCATAAAAGCAATGAAACAGTGGTCATAGGAACTGTGACCGAATTTTCACAATAAACGACGTCAACAACATGTACTACCAAACTCTGCAGCCATAGCTGGCTGCTTGAGTCACTCCACTTGAGCCACTAAATTGCAGTGGCAGCAAGGGATGTACAACTCCTCTAGAGCAGTTTTGAGTGAAGATCTCATAGGTAGTGATTCAAGTTGCAGTTTATTGGCAATAGCATTCCAGACCCTGGGGGCATCAAAAGCAAAGGCCCTTCCTCCAGTATTTGTACGGCAATAAGGGAATGTGAAGCTGGTAAATGAGCGAAGACCTTAGGTCAAATTTGTTCTTTGAAACAGAGAGGAGATACAGCAGGTAATCTGTGGATTTTTTTTGTAAGTACATCATAAATAAATAAGATCTGATGCACAAGCCGTTTTAACACCCTTCCTAATAAACAATATAAATATTAGTCGTTTTCTGGCACTTTAAATGCATTTCTAAGAGTTATGTTTAAGCTACAGGTGACAGGTGGAGATCATATCAAACGAACAGGTTCCATTGTTTGAGAAAGTATAGGGGTGTGTTGCGTGTGATGGATGACGTTGACAGTGACAGTTTGATGGTTGGAGTGACAATTGGGTCAAAACAGAGCTGAGTTACTGGGTGGGAGACCTACAGCAGTTTGCTGCACCGGTCCTATACACGGGGTGCTCTCCATGGACGAGGAGGCGGCCCCGATGGTGGAACTCGGCTCGCTGGCTGAGCGGCATAGAGCGGTGCTCTTTCATCGACGAGTGCCAAGCCGATGGTGCATTAGAGGGGGGGAGGTGGAGAAGGCTAACGGAGTGAGGAATTTTATCCATGATTGAAGAGACCCTGGCTGATGAGTGAAGGATTCATCCAGCAGTGGAGAAACCCTGGCTGATGATGCCGATGGCGCATTATAGTGGGGGAGAAGACTAGCGTAGTGAGGGATTCATCCAGCAGTGGAGAGACCCTGGGTGGTGTTGCATTAGAGGCGAAGGGGGGAGACGAATAATATAGTGAGGTATTCATCCAGCAGTAGAGAAACCCTGGCTGATGATGCCGATGGCGCATTAGAGTGGGGGAGAAGACTATCGGAGTGAGGGATTCATCCAGCAGTGGAGAGACGCTGGATGATGATGCCCGTGGCGTATTAGAGTGGGGGAGAAGACGAGCAGAGTGAGGCATTCATCCAGCAGTGAAAATACCCTGGCTGATGATGCCGATGGTGTCTTAAGAGGGGGGTGGTTCGGGGAGTTGAGGCATTCATCTATCAGTGGATGCCTATAAAGAATTTAATTCATTGGTTCTGGAGAGTGATTATGTGACACACTCCCCCTTCATTTGATTGGCTAATATCAGCAAGCTCAGTGATTCAGTCGCAGTCTGCTTTTATTGTACCACAGCACCCCTTAAATAAAATAAAAAGATTTAAGTTCAAATTGCGTCAGTGCATCCATTCCCCAGCTTGGTAAACCACAGCAAAAACAGTCCCAGACCACTCCAAGACAACACACAGTCGCTCAATTAAATTGTACGCTAACATTAAACGAGCGATACATTTTTAAGAATTAAATTTACAAATCGCATTTGCAAACGTGACTGCTGTGTCCAGGGCACTAATCTTCTGCTCCAGAATATTCTTTTGAAGGACGAAGTGTCAGAGATAATGAGTCATTCTCCACGAGGGATAAGAGGAAACCGGAGCACCCGGAAAAAACCACCACACCTTGCGCGAGGGGGCAACGCTCTATCCCCCCCTCTTCCCCTTACTGTACAGATGGAACCAGATTACAAGTACTCCACCTGCCGCGCTGCCTTCTGCTAGGACAACCAGGAGTATAATCACCTCGTCGAGGCCCACTCACAGGTACAAGGTTTGGGAGTGTGGAACAAATGGAGATTAGTCCACATACTTTGCTGCTGTACTACCTTCTCCCGATAGTGCCAGGGTATAAGCACCTCGCTGACTCCCACGGATGCGACAGAAGTTCAACGTCCAACAAACGACTAAAAGGGATGCCCATTTGTTAGTCGAAACGACAAGAGTCCACAAATCCTCAAGCTGTCACGCAAACTATGGCATCCGTTGCTGACCCTTATTGTCCCCAAATCAAATCACGTTTCAGTCCCCCCACCGCCGCTCCCCAACTCGGCCTCAAACCTATGAAACGAATCATATTCCAGCCCCTTCGTCCCGATGCCCCACAAGCAGTGTCCAACTTACCGTGCCGAGCATCAGCATCAGCAGCAGCAGCTGCGATGATCCGGACAGAAGCCGGGACGGCGGGGCCAAGCGGCCCATGTCCACGCTTTTCCGGTGCTGGAAGGGAAGAAGGACCAGTTGGTAATTGGCTGTGGCACGTTTCTCCTCGGTCTAGGACTTTTATACTACTCAGCCTTCTTTTTTTACCTTCTACTCTCTCCTCATATTTGTTTAAACAAAAGCTAAAAAAACGTTCGGCAATGTGGACTCACTCCATACACCCAATTTTGCCTCTGTCAAACATCGGGTAATTTAAGTGTAGCCAACACATGGAGTAAAAAGTTATATATATTGTTTTAAATAATATACTGCAGGTACCGGATTGATGGGTATAAGCTTGCCTGTTGCCGTTTGCCCGCCAGCCCGATGTCACCACGTATGTCGTGAGACAGCGATTTCGCTCAAAGGTGCGTTTCGTTGGCCAGACGAGGGGTTAAGTGGACAAAGTGGAGGCGTACTTTGCAGCGAGTAATGATCAGATTGATCAGGACACAACCCGCAAGTGAGGAAATCACCGTCACACATCAATGAGCCTCCAGAATCCAAGCGAGCCAACATGTGCAGCAGAGTTCCTTGTTGTATAATTTGCATAGCACGTGATGATGATCTTGCTGTTTTCTCCGAGATGTCACCGACAGACAACAGAAAAAAGAAGGACCAGAATTGGAGATTGTTACACAAGTAGTAGACATCATTATTGTACGAAATGGAGGGGTTTGTTTTGGGTTAGATCGCGTAAGTATAAATGTGCCGTTAACCCGCCACCAGTCGATGCAGCCAATTAGTAAGGGTTTGTAACGTAAATAAAACGTGCCAATTCGTGACTACTTCAGCCCATTGGTGTGTTGGAGAGTAAATCCAAAGCATTTACAATTGGAGTACTGTGACGTTACCCTGGAAACTACATCCAGCAGCATCATCGGACGATTTTGCTACAATTCTGGCAAACCATACTAATTGGCTGTGTTGGATGGTGGCGGGTCAACAACACACGTATACTTACGCGATCTAACTCATAGCAACCTTTATAATGAATAATATTGGTCGCGAAAGCCTACAAGTCAAACTGATCATGATTGTAAGCATACCATTGGCTTTAACCTTTCCAGCAATAATGCAAGCAGGAAGTTAACATGTCCATGCACCAAAAAGACACCAAGGCACCCTCAAGTCTGCATTCCCCACAGATCATGCTTGTTGTAAAACATGTAAACAGATACTGTATTGGTAATACTAATAATAATGTATGCCTTATCCTTGACAATGATTGGCTTACACCAGAGCTACAGCCTCTAATATGGCCGTGTCTTGCCAAAAGGAAAACATGCTTTCATTATCAAAGCACGTCCACTTGCATATGTTACCACACGCGTGATATGTGGCTAATGCAGACTTGATGATCCCTTGTAATTGGTGTGTCTCTTCGGTGTTTGAAAATCTTAACACATTGGTCGCGAAAGCCTACGTGTTAAACTGATCTTAACACCTCCTCCTCTATCCTTGCCGGAAAGGTTAAAGCCAATTCAATGCTTAAAATCATGATGTCGACAAGTTTATCTTGCCCTTGTCTCTCAGTGTCACCCCCCACCCCCCCTGCCTCTTCCACCATCACCACGTGCTATGCAAAGTACACAACCGGATCAGAGCCACCAAAAAGGACAAAGCACGCCTCCACTTCCTCACTTAACCCCTCTTCTGGCCAACGAAACATATCGTTGAGCCAAAACGCGGTCTCACAACATACGTGGTGACATCGGGCAGTTGAGCAAGTAGCAACAGACGAGCATATACAAACCAAACTATTTTTTACGTTACCATGTAAGGCCCACTACTCATTTGAGGCTGAATCGACCTAGGGGAGGCCCGGGACCGGTTCAAAAAATCGTCACTGACTTTGGTGGCTGTGAGTGGGAATTGAACTTGGGTCTCTGTCGAATTCGTAGTGCGGTGCACTAATCTAAACTAATTTTTTATTTCACCAGGTAAGGACCCGTGAGATATGTCGCTCTTTTTTCAGAAGTGCCCTAGCTATCACAATTGAAGTGGCTGCTATCATCATCACGTGTACTTTCTTTGCAGCCAAATACGCTGAATGGAGAGGGGAAAACCGGAGGACGCGGAGAAAAATCCACGCGACCACCACGGGGAGAAAGAGAGACGCAAACTTGAAAGAGACAGCAGGTGTCAGGGTCGGAATTACACCCACAACTTCCTGCATACCAGGCGACGGAGTTAACATTTCCTTGCCACCGTTGCGCCCATATAAGCACGTAAGGGGCCGTCCATAAATGACGTCACGCGATTTAGGACGATTTTTTACCCCCCCCCCCCCCCTCGTCACACGGCGTCACAAAAAGTCATACCCCCCCCTCAAATATTACATCACAAAGCTCTGCCCCCCCCCCCCAAAAATGCTTCAAATCGCTTTAAACTATTGTCATTGTAGTGTGTATTTAATGTGGCGCTGCATGTCTGATGTTGTATAGGAGAAAACATTTATCAAAAAATATATTTAATTAAGTAGAACGTGTTGTCTATATTTATTTAAAGTTGCGCATTTTGATGTGACGTCACATTTATCACCCCTCATCACACATCGTCACAAATGTCTGACCCTCCCCCCCCTAGGTGCGTGACGTAATTTATGGACGGCCCCTAAGGCATACAATGCCATACCTGAAATATACCCGTGTGTCGCTCCATTTAAAATACCAAAAATACAATAGGCGACCCTAACGCCTACTGTATATTTGTCGTTTGCGTGTCTCTCTCTCATCATCATCACGGTGGCTAGGATATGTTAATTACCTCACCTGCTATGAAGGACGTGGGTTCGATCCTGACCCTGACGCCTGCTGTATATTTGGAGTTTGCGTGTCTCTTTCACTCATCATCATAACTAACGGTGGTTAGGAGATGTCAACTACCTTGCCTGGTATGCAGGAGGTCGTGAGTTCGATCCCGACCCTGACAACGCCTGCTGCTGTATATTTGTAGTCTGCGTCTCTCTCTATCCCCGTGGTGGTTGCGTGTATTTTTCTTCGGGTCCTCTGGTTCCCCCCCCCCCTCCATATTTAGAATCAAAACCAATTTTTTTTTAAGTAATCTACCTATTGAACTATCATTTGTGATAGCCAGGTCGCTTCTGAAGAAGAGCTACATAGCTCAGTGGTGGCCTTACCTGGTAACAATAAAAAGTTCCGTTTTATAGGAGGCGATTGACCACAAATTGGAGCTAAAATATTCACTGCCGACACATGTTCCGTCCCACAGCATAACCCCCATGGGTCAACTGAGACGAACATTACGTACTGGACTAGAAATACCGATCTTATCTCTTACCAGGATTGTGTGATGGTCTCCCCTTACAAATGCCTGCTGTCTCTTAGGGCCAGTAGTTGCGACGTGGATTGTTACGGAAAAGCAATAAAATATATTTCATACCACATTGGGGTGTATGAACATTTGCCGTCTGCTTATAAGTGGGCATTAATGTGGCTGTGCTCGTGGCAGCCTGCGATCCAGCTCTGTGGAGACGGCAGCGAGGGTTGGATCGCACACAGAAGTTGCCAAAGCTGCCTTTCCCTGGGCGACGAGGGGGATGTCGCACCCCTCTGGCAACGCCTTGAAAAGGCAGGTACAGTGAGTGGACTTAATCGCCATCTGTTTCAATGTGTACGGTGTGGGGGGGGATAGAGCGTTGCTCCCTCGCGCAAGCGAGTGGGTTTCCTATGCCCGTATACTTAACACTACCCGTATATTTAATACTGCATGTAGACTTAATATTGACCATAGACTTACACTGCCCGTAGACCTAACACTGCCCCATGGACTTAACGCTGACCATAGACTTAACATTGACCATAGACTTAACATTGACCGTAGACTTAACACTGCCCATACACTTAGTACTTCCCGTAGATTTAACACTGCCTGTAGACTGCCCATATACACATTGACTATAGACTTAAGACTACATATGTAGTGACATAAGAAGGGAGGGGCTGCTGTAGGCTCTGGGTTCCCAGGTGGGTCCAGACGCGTAATCCCCTGGGCGCCAGGCGTTGGGTTCCCAGGGGGTCCAGACGCTTAAGCCTCTGGGCGCCGCCAACGGGGGGGGGCTGTGTGTGCTCTGTGGGATGTCTGGTGGCGCACACGGCCCCACCCCTCGTTGGGGACTGGGCATATAAGCGGAGCTCCCTGGACGATCGGGGCGAGTTGTAACTCAAGACCCAAGACCCACGACCAGCCATCTGAAGACCCTGGGATGCTGCGAGAGCCAGCGCTGGGACTCTGGAACTCCCGACGCTACGACCTTGTGAGGGCGAGCGGAGCCAGAGTAGAGTATCTAGAGTATCTAGGCTGTGTAGCTAGGCTGTGTACCTAGGCTGTAACAGAGTATCAGGACTGTTGGAGTGTTGTATTGTAATAAAGAAGTTACATCTACAAGTGTCTCCGGAACCTGTTACATTTGGCGTCAGAAGTGGCAATGGAGACAAGAGGTGAACCACGTACCTTCAGTCCTGACGGCGATGAAGAGGAGCAGGCAGCGATGGGGCGGCCAACGCCGGCCGACAGCGATGCTGCACCGCCGGCCGACAACAACGCCGCACCGCCGGCTAAGCAGCTGTCTGCTCCGCCGACCGTCCCCTTTCCAGCGTCGGGAGCAGAGATGGAGGAGGCGCTGCTTCGCCTCGCAGAGGTGCTCTGCGCCACCGCCTCCCTCCGGGGCGAGATGCGGTGCTCGCGGCCGATGGCGGGAGGGAGAGAGGAGGCGCGGCGCTCGCCCGAGCCCGCCGCCGCCATTCCCCCCACGGATGTGAGGGATACTTCCGGGTGTGTCGTCACTTCCACCAGAGGAGCAGTGACCGCTGGGAGCGACGTCACTTCCGGGCCCAGCGTGTGCCAACCCGACGACGCCGCGTCATCAGTGCTGCGTCCCTCACCGCCGGGTGACAGCTGTTGGCAACCTAGCACGCCGCGTCATCAGCGCTGCGACCGGACTGTGAGGGCGCCATTCTTACTGTAACCGGCGCCGGGGCCGGCACATGGACCGACACGCAGCTCGCCGCCTTTGCTGCTCTGGCCAAAGGTTGGAGGTCGGGAGACCAGGCCCCTGACATTTCGTACATTTACGCGCTCCGGATTAATGATTTTTTTGTTGATATTTTCTTCGTTGTCGTCGGGGAGTCGTGACTGTTGTTGGGTAAACTGTGTGGAGCTTCGCTCGTGAGTGTTGTCAATGTGTGTGCGAAACTTTGCTTGTGATTGTTAACAATGTATGGTTTATATTGAGCTTTGTTCGTGATTGTTAATGTATAGCTTGTGCTGTCATTGTTAACGATGTATATACTGTATGGGGCATTTATCTTGAGATGGTGACATGCTGCCAAGGATTGGAATTGTCATGCTGGTTCTCAAATATCTTGGGGTGCAGATCCTGACCAGGATGGCCCAGCGGGTGTTGCGTGTCTAACACGAGAGTTGTGGTCCCGTCATGCTATGGCTGACGGCTTGACCTGACAGCCCGGAGATAGAGACACTCCGTGGCATGTCTAGCCTAGTGGGCTGTGTGCTCACATGGCTCGGAGAGTGTGGTCCCGTCATGCTATGGCTGACGGCTTGACCTGACAGCCCGGAGATTGAAACACTCCGTGGCATGTCTAGCCTAGTGGGCTGTGCGCTCACATGGCTCGGAGAGTGTGGTCCCGTCATGGAATAGCTGACGGCTTGACCTGACGGCCCGGAGGTTGAGACCCTCCGTGGTACGTCTGGAGCAGTAGGCTCACCCTGACGGCCCGGAGATTGAAACACTCCGAGGCGCGTTGAAACAGTGGGCTGGAGATTCGTGGTGTTCAGGTGTAGTTGTCCCGTTACGTTGGGACTGTATCCCTCAGTTGTTAGGGTGCATGTTGTGCAGGGAGTGAACAATGGGTCGTCTCAGATCGGTCGGTACAGCTATATGCTGCGATGCGAGTCTTGGAGAGAGATTGGGTCTCAGATCGGTCGGTACAGCTATATGCTGCGATGCGAGTCTTGGAGAGAGGTTGGGTCTCAGATCGGTCGGTACAGCTATATGCTGCGATGCGAGTCTTGGAGAGAGACTGGGTTGAAGTCCCCCCCGATATGGCCGACGTGCGCGGTTTTAGGATGGAGACGCCACGTTGGAAAGGCGGGGGGTGCAAACGGTTGACATGTAATGTCGGTGGTGGTCCTCATTGAGGGCTGCTGGGACGCAAGCACGGGATGCCTTTTGGAGATGCGGTTCATGCGTGCGGCCACCATTTATGGACAGGAGCAGGCAGATTTATTTTGTTTGTGTCATGTAAATTTTATATATATATATTTTTAAAATGTAGATACTGGAGCAGCCCTGAAGTACGACTTCTTTGCCCAGTACATGGGTCGGCCCTGAAGTACGACTTCTCGACCCGGGACGTAGACAGACGTCCGGATAAGTGCGTGTAGAGGGATGCTCGACATGTTGGTCTTCGCCTTCTCTCCACCTGACGGATGGGAGGCTGGCAGGGTGGTGTGGATCCCTGCCATCCATGCGGTGATTGTGTGATTTCGGTTCGATTACCGGTGTTGGTTGGGCATCCAACACGTCGGAATCTGTATATTTGTTGTTGTTAATTCCCCGTTTTCTATGCGGATCCCGAGGAGGGCTAGGTGGGCCGCGGGTCGTTTGTTCACGTGTCATTGCTTCACCTTTTTGTTGATTGATGCTTGTATATAGTGTAGAGTTGTACAGGTTGGTTATGGTATTTATGGTTGCTTTCGTGTTCTCTTTTCTTTTCCTGTTGAAGCTCGCGTATTTTTTTTCTTCTCTCTCTCCCTTTCGTTAATTTAAACTTTCTAATTATTGACAGCCGGGACGGCTGGAGGCTACATAGAGGGGGGTAATGTAGTGACATAAGAAGGGAGGGGCTGCTGTAGGCTCTGGGTTCCCAGGTGGGTCCAGACGCGTAATCCCCTGGGCGCCAGGCGCTGGGTTCCCAGGGGGTCCAGACGCTTAAGCCTCTGGGCGCCGCCAACGGGGGGGGGCTGTGTGTGCTCTGTGGGATGTCTGGTGGCGCACACGGCCCCACCCCTCGTTGGGGACTGGGCATATAAGCGGAGCTCCCTGGACGATCGGGGCGAGTTGTAACTCAAGACCCAAGACCCACGACCAGCCATCTGAAGACCCTGGGATGCTGCGAGAGCCAGCGCTGGGACTCTGGAACTCCCGACGCTACGACCTTGTGAGGACGAGCGGAGCCAGAGTAGAGTATCTAGAGTATCTAGGCTGTGTAGCTAGGCTGTGTACCTAGGCTGTAACAGAGTATCAGGACTGTTGGAGTGTTGTATTGTAATAAAGAAGTTACATCTACAAGTGTCTCCGGAACCTGTTACACATATACTGTAGGCTCAACACTGTCCATAGACTTGACACTGCTCATAAACTGAACACTACACATAGACTTAACTTAACACTGCCCATCGACTTAACACTTCCCATAGACTTAATACTGCCCATAGACTCAACACTGCCCATAGATTCAACACTGCCCATAGACTTAATACTGCCCATAGACTTAGCACTACAAATAGACTTAACACTGCCCATCGACTTAACACTGCCCATCGACTGCACCCTGTCTATAGGCTAAACGAAACCATGTTATTAATTGATGACATCTTCTCACCACTTGCGGGGATTGGTGAAGAGCTTATGCAGTACAGAAAGTGAACTAATCTCCATCTGTTTCCATCTGTATGGGAGAAGGGATATAGTGTTAACCCTCGCCAAGGCCAATACGATTGTTTAACACGTAGGATTCGGCGACTGATATTATTCCCAATAGAGGTTTTTTTGGGTTAGATCGCGTAAATATAAATTAGTCATTTAACCCGTCACAGCCCAACCCAGGCTGGCTGTAAATGCCAGAGAAACGACACAGTACTCGAATCGTAAATGTTGTTGTGGGTTTACTCTCCAACACACAACCGGTTAGTGCTGAACTAGTTAACTGCATAGGCCAAGTTTTTTTGTTTACTTGACAAAACCTTTAGTCATTGGCCATGTCGGGTGGTGGCGGTGATGGTGGCGGCTGGTTTGACGACACACACATTTATATTTACGAAATCTTTAACACCCCCCCCCCCCCCACTAAAAAAATAACCCTCTGTTATAGAGATAAGATTATATGGGGGCAGTGGTGTCATTTGACGGAGTCTCCTCCCCTCCACAGTTGCCGGCTGTCATCTCCCCGAAATATCCGAACCGAGTGAATGATCGTCCCCCAGGATACCAACATCCTTCCTAAAAAAGGGGCGAGACTTCTCCACCACGATTCAGGGTCTGTAGGGGGTTAGAGGCGGTGGAGTGGTGTGGAGGGGTGGCGGGAGGGGGGTGGTGTGTTGAGGACGGGGGAGGCTACAGAGGACGCGGTTATAAACCAGACGATCACCGCATTGCGTGCTTTCAGATGGTATATTCACTACACTGTACACTACACTATACACTACACAGTACACTGCTATACAGTACACTACTATAGATTACACTACTATACAGTGGCAGCTCCTGCAAAATCTCTCAGGGGGGGCAAATGTCTGGATGATTGATAAGGATAAGGTCCACCCATGCAATGGATAAATTAACAGCTTAAGCATGTAAAGGCAACTTCACTTCTTTAATATTAATGAAAAATAAGGTTACTCTTACAATACATCTTGTTTGTTTCTATACTCACTATTATTACAATCCACTAAGTTTATTTTATTAAAGATTCCACTAGGTGGCGACAAATAATATTGTTGACTGA
The DNA here is from genome assembly GCF_015708825.2 of Lethenteron reissneri. Lineage (NCBI taxonomy): Eukaryota > Metazoa > Chordata > Hyperoartia > Petromyzontiformes > Petromyzontidae > Lethenteron > Lethenteron reissneri. The sequence goes on along the minus strand of NC_083844.1, from coordinate 4,242,198 downwards.
AACGTGCTTACGTATGATGATGTAAGCACGTTAGTGCGAGCCCTCCCGGAAGCCATAGAGAATGCATTGGAGCGCCCGCCGTTCGAAAAAAACATCTTTGAATGTAAGTCTATGGGAACACTCTGGGCGATTCTCAGCCAGAGTGAAATCGCCCAAAAAGAGGCGGTACTCCACAGAACGTGACATGACGCTGATTGGACTATATCCAGAGGCACAGTAACGGCTCGCGTAACTCTGGGTTCAATGACATTGGTAGGTGCGTCGCTCAATCGCCCTAATGAAGAAACCGCCCCTGCTACTATACACTATACAACTATACTCTACACCACACTATACACTACTGTACACGACACCACTATACACTACACTCTACTATACTAAACTACGATACACTGCACTAATATACACTACACGATACACTACACCCCACTATACACTACACTTCTGGCTAACCATCGAAAACGATGGTCATTGCATCATGCGGCGCTTTCAGATGCGCTTCTATGGCCGTCTGGAACGCTCTTCCCTTCCGATGTTTATAAGCCACTAGGAGCTACGCACTTTTACATCATCATTTAGATTGTCGAACTAATTTATTTAGAACTGCTGCTTGTTGTTGTTGTGTTTAGTTTGTTGTCCATTCCCCCACTGCACTTGCAATTGGCGTGGTTGGCTATGTACGGTGTGAAAGAAGTTCAACGTACACACACACAGTGATGATGATGATGAATTGCTCGATCTGTCTATCCAAGAGAGTCACGCCAAGTCACGGGACTCTTATTCTCGAGAGGCCTGCCACTGCCACATTGGGTTTTACTTTGTATTAAGATTTTAGTTCATTAAAGAGAGATGCAAACTATCTGAGGCGTACCGGCTTCTGCTTTCAGCGACAGATAGTGGACGACCTGAGACTCTGGCGCTATGAAAGCAAAGAGTGAATCGGCCAATCCCCAACAAGTCATGGGCCCCGATTTTGAATTCCACCTCTCAAGGGGTCAGATCCCTCCCCGTGAGAACTGTCCAATTCAAATTTCTACACGGGGCCTACAGCAGAGGGCTAAGTTTAGTGCAGCTCGTCTCCAGACTGCCTGAGGTGCCCTCCAGGTGTAATACACGATTACGAACATGCTTTATGGTCATGTTCAACTATTGGGGGTATTCAATAATATTAACAATACATCTGTACAATTAATGCAGAAACTACCCTGTGGGGCCTAAGAGAAGTGGGGCTGACTCGAGAATTTTACTTTTGTTGTTGATAATAGGTTTATCCACTTTTTTCTGGCAACAAAACAGGTGTTAAGATGTAAAAACACCAAACTTAAATCTTTTTACAAGTGTAATGTGAGCGTAAACGGAAGTTCGCTGCTGGGCTCTGGCCCAATCATACGGCCCGGGGTATTGGGGGGCGGAGCCCAGTATAGGGGCATATGGGAAGGGCCCGCCGTTCACCTCGGGTCCAATCGGAAGCAAGGTGAATGGGGGTGGAGCCAGCAGGGCGCTATGGGAAGGCCGGATCTGACGGTCCGGAAGGGGAGGAGACAGGATCATGTGGTAAAGGGGATATAGGTGGGAGCCCGGAAGGGCTCCGGGTCAGTTGTTGGAGTGAAGAAGCTGGACCACGTTGGGTGGCCGGAGGGGATCCGCGCCATCAGCCACGTGGCTGGAGGAGCTTCGGCACACCGTCGGCCAGCGGTGTGCTGAGTGGGGAGGGGGGGGCGGAAGGACTGACGAGGGAGCGCGTGCAGGGCGCGCGTGAGGAGACGCTGGTCCGCTGTCAGGACCAGCGGGGTGCGAGCAAGAAGCTAAATAAAGAGCAACGGAGACCAGCAGTGTGTGACAAAGTCATTTAGTACACAAGTTATCATGTCTGCATTAACCACAATGAATGTGGTCAGAATACAAAAAATGCCTTTTGGCGTCCTCTGGTCTAACACCGTTTGAGACGAGGCTCCAAATAAAGCTGTCTCTGGTGTGGACCAATCAGTTTCAAAGACAATGCATAAATTACCAGAGTATCGTTTTTTGTTTGCATTTGACTGCAAGTTTTGTGGTTAATGTAAACATGATTCCTTGCAAAAGGTGTCAGTTTTGTTGCCAGAAAAAAGGGGAAAACCCCTATTAGTATATTTTGGTACTGGCAAAGAGGTCCCATGATGTAGCTGCTCACCCCGAGCCCTCATTACTCTGGTAGTGCGTTGTCTTGAACTGTGCGCCTTTTGGCGTCATCTGGTCGAACACCATATGAGACGAGGCTCCAAAGAAAGCTGTCTCTGGTGTGGACCAATCAGTTTCAAAGACAATGCATAAATTACCAGAGTATCGTTTTTTGTTTGCATTTGACTGCAAGTATTGTGGTTAATGTAAACATGATTCCTTGCAAAAGGTGTCAGTTTTGTTGCCAGAAAAAAGGGGAAAACCCCTATTAGTATATTTTGGTACTGGCAAAGAGGTCCCATTATGTAGCTGCTCACCCCGAGCCCTCATTACTCTGGTAGTGCGTTGTCTTGAACTGTGCGCCTTTTGGCGTCATCTGGTCGAACACCATATGAGACGAGGCTCCAAAGAAAGCTGTCTCTGGTGTGGACCAATCAGTTTCAAAGACAATGTATAAATTACCAGAGTTTTGTTTGCATTTGACTGCAAATATTGTGGTTAATGTAAACATGATTCCTTGCAAAAGGTGTCAGTTTTGTTGCCATAAAAAAGGGGAAAAACCCCTATTAGTATATTTTGGTACTGGCTAAAGAGGTCCCATGATGTCACTTATTTAAAGACGCATAGCCATCGGAATGCGCTCAATTGAAAGATTATATTCTTTTTTAAGAAAGAACACGAAATAATAAACTTGATAGTCTATGAGGGGAAGCTCCCCTATCTTTGAGCTTTTCGAATTATTCAGATGTGAACATCATAAAATGCGTGTTTTTTTTGTTCAAACTGCTTTAATCCAAAATTAAAAAAATGCTAAAATAATGGTTCTCACTTTCATTTTATTATCTGTTTAACGCTATATAAAACGTCAAAAACCGCAATCATATATTGAACAGTTTCTGAATGACACCACGCACACAAACATGTTAATGGGGCACTTAAAATCGAGATTTTGGGACCTTAAATGAAAAATCTCTGACTTTGAGAGTGTCCCTGTTATATGTGTTTTTAAAGCTACCTGTGTATGAAATTGAAGCTTTCCACCTTGTCGAGAAGTACCCTAGAGTTTTTGAGACAGATTAAGGTCTTTATTTATATGGAGATATTTATTAAGGTAATATTTATCAATATATGTGTATTCATATTTGTAGCGGAGTAGTGGATGACGTCATGTCACCCTGGGGAAGATAATGGATGACGTCAGGTCACGCTGGGATATAATCTGGGACCGGTGACGTGATCAGGGTCGTCGTCAGGGGCCGGGAACGAGAGAGGTTAAGAGTTGGGACCCAGGGTAGGGGGAAATTAGCACCAGGCTAGGGCGACTACTTCACCCGGCTGACTGAGTCAGCTGATCCCTCGGTCGGTGCTGAGGGAAGAGCCCGAATATATTGGGTGGGTGCTAGGGACCTCCCAGTACCCTTTCCCTGGGGAGAACTATACCAGCTGTCCACTGTTAGGCGTAAGCCCCTATTAAGTTCCTAGGCGTAAGCCCCTATTTAGTTCCTAGGCATAAGCCCTTAATAAAACTTGGCATCAGCCCTTATCAAAGAACTGCGTCAGCGTCGTCATTTGCACCACTAACAACTAGTGCCAGAAGTGGTTTTGTCACGCGCCGCAATGTCAAAGTCCGGCGTGAGATGAAAAACTAAGCCTGCGGTGCATCTAGACAATGAGGACGCCGGCGAGGAAGAGCTGGCGACAATCCCAGAGGCTGGGGGCCCCGGAGATGTGCCCCGCAGAGACGGACGGGTTGGAGTTAGAGGAGTCGGCAGTCGGAGGAGCTGCTGCAGTTCACGATGGCGCAGCTCGCCATCATGTTGGCCGAGGTGGGAGACTGCGTACACTCGGCGGGTCAAAATCGCGGAGTCACCGACATCGCGTCGCCCATGAAAATGGATCTTGCCGCAAACTCGCTGGTGGACGTGCCTCGGCACTCGGGCGCCATTTTTTGTGCGACGCCGGTACCAGGCGCCATTGTTGGTGCGATGCCGGAACCGGGCGCCATTTTTGTGCGACGCCGGGACACCGCCACCATGATACCTGTCATGGCCGCACCCATGGGCGCCGCCGCTCTGGACGTTGCCGCCGACGCGAACGTGGGCCCGTGGTACGCCGCGGTGGTGATGCTTGCCGCGGCCGCGCCTGCGGTGACGTCCTCGCCGGGTGCCAGGGCTGCCGGCGAACCCGGTGCCGGGGCTGCAGCCTTGGAGTCGTCGGCGAGCGGCGCAGCAGGTGAGTCTGGGCCGGGTGCGGGGTCGGCTCACCTGCGGCTGCGCAGGTTGCCCCCCCGTCACGCCGTTCGCCATGAAGGGGGGGGAATGGCCCATGGCGTTCCGCTGCTCCCTCCTGGCGCTGGCTCGGGCCGCGTACCCCGACCTTGAGGGGAGGGCGCTGGACCTCTTGGCCCTAGAGAGGCTGTTGGGCCTCGTGGGGGAGCTGGGCATCGCGTTGTCTATTGCCGAGGAGTCCAAAATCACGTCGTTGGCCATCGCGCTGAACATCCAAACGCATCTCGCACTGCGACGACCACCTGCGGTGGCAGCGTGTGTTGGAGTTCCCACGCCAGCAGCGGCGGCGGCACCTCAGGGGGTGGACGCCCTCGCTACCGTGGCGGTCTACGACCGACGCGGGATGGGTGCTGCTGATCGCCGGCCGGAACGGCGGTGGCGGACGGGTCCCCTTCGTCCGCAGGCTGCGGGGCAGTCGACCTGTTTCAGCTGTGGCCAGCAGGGCCACTTCGAGCGGGGCTGCAACAATGCCCCTGGGGCCTTCATGAAGACCTCCTCTCCTGCGACCGGTTCTCCAGCGGCGGGACCTCCGGGTCCACAGGCAAGTCGCGACGCATCGATCGTATGGCCGCTCCCCCCACCTCATGCATCTAGCGAGGTTAGGGTCCATCCTCAGGGTATCATCTCTAGGAGTTCGGGCTTGAGTGCGGGGTCGTGGCCGTCGGTTAGGTGGCCCAGACAGACTCACCAGTGGAAGGCCCTCATACACCGCGTGGTAGCCACCGTGGCAGGGTCCTCGGCAGTTGTGGGGCACGTGCAGGGGGTCCAGGTGCGGATCCTGGTGGACATTGGTGCGTCCACCTCCATGGTCTCAGAGGCCATTTTTCATTTACTAACACGCAGCGTTGGGCTGTTGCGGCTGGTTCTCGAGGCTTGCGTGGCCGCCAACGGCGACAGCCTCGGCATTTTGGGCCGCATCAGTAGCGATCGGTGAAATTGAATTGGTGGGGCCCATTTTGGCCTCCAAGACCTTGGCTGTACCATGGCTCTTGGGAACCGATTTTTTGGCTCGGATGCCCGGGCATATCCTGGTCGACCAATGGTGCGTGGAGATGCCGTCGGGGGGCCGCTTGCATTTCCTATGATCTCCCACGGGGTTGGGCCCTCTGGCTGCTAGTGTGCGGGCTTTGACTACAATGTCTGTCACGGTTCCACCTGGTTCGTAAATCCTGCTACCCCTCAGGCTGTGCTGGCCGTTGAGATTAGAGTCCCCGGAGACAGGAATACTCTTGTCTCCCTCGAATTATTTTTAAAGATTCGACAGGTTGGTGGGTGCTTTTATGGCCGTGTCGGAGGGCCAAGAGCCCTTTTTGCAGGTCACGTTTGGTACCGTGTTGGCACATGCCACCCCGGTCGTGGCAGGCATGTTTCAAACTACCGAAATGCCATGTTTTGCAACCATCGGTGAAGTATTTGGGACACATTGTGAGTGCGTCAGGTGTGGCCACGGATCTGAAAAAGACTGCTTGTGTCCGGTCATGGCCGGCTCCTACATCTGTAGCTGAGGTGCGTAGCTTTGTTGGCTTCACGTCATACTATCGCCGGTTCGTCCGTGATTTTGCGACCATTCCAAAGCCACTGCACTCACTTTCTGCTAAGGGTCAGAAATTTCGCTGGGGGAAGGAGGAGGAAGTCGCTTTTGTGGTGCTTCACACGGCCTTGGCAGACACGTCGCCCTTGTGGTACCCAGACTTCTCACGGCCATTCCTCCTCGACACCGACGCCAGTGACACTGGGGCTGTCCTGGCTCAGGTCGTCGATGGGGCGGAGCAGGTAGTTGCCTATGGTAGCCGTGTTTTGTCCCCCACTGAGCAGCGGTACTTTGGACCAGGAGGGAGCTGCTGGCTATAGTTTTTTTTTGTCGAGTTGTACAGACCGTACTTGTTGGTTGCCGGTTCACCGTCCGAACCAACCATGCAGGCCCTGCAATATTCCCTGTGAATTGACCAGCCCTCGGGTCAGCTTCTCCCGCTGGCTCGTGGTGCTCCAGGAGTACCCCTTTGATGTCATCCACAGGAAGAGGACTCGGCATGGGAATGATGATGGCCTTTCCAGGCTACCCCTGGATGGCGGTTGCGCTTATGCTCTCGGTTCCAGCCGCTGTAAGGCCCCAGCGGACACCGTGGCCCAGTCGGTAGAATCGGCCAAAGCGGCGCCCCATCCGGGTGTGGCGTTGCCTGCTGATTTTGGCATGGGACTCCCCCGGGAGGTATGGTCCAAGATGCAGATGGAGGATTGCTCTCTGTTGAGTCTGTGATGCCGTGTTGGTTCAAAGGCCCGGAGCTCAGCTCCGTCGGCTGCCCCGGTGATTGCCGTGCATGAAGGCCTCCTCATGCGTTGGGATGCCCAGTTGGATGTGGTTGTGCCCATTGGCTTGCGAGGTAAATTGACCCGAGTCATTCACGAGAAACGTATGCACCTCGGCTACCATAAGACCTTGTTGACCCTTAAACGGGATTACTGTTGGCTGGGGGTGGAAGATGATGTGGTTCTGATTTTGAAGGGGTGCCACGACTGTGTGCGGAGGAAGGCTCCAGTTGGTTAGGATCGGGCCCCACTGCAGTCCACCCGGGTTTCTCGTGTAAATGAGCTCGTGGCGCTCGACATTCTGGGGCCATTCCCTGCATCCCAACGGGGCCACAGGTACCTCTTGGTGGATGTGGAGTACCTCACGCGTTGGCCTTTGGCGTGGCCTCTTGTGGACTAATCGGCCTCGTCCATCACTGAGGCGTTCGTTCAGGGGTATATTCTTGACAAGGGGGTGCCAGAACAGCTCTTGACGGATCAGGGGTGGCATTTTTCTTCCCGGTTGCTCAAGGAGGTCTGTGACCTCCTTGGCACAAAGAAAGTCCGCACCTCGCCCTACCACCCCCAGTTTGACTGGATGGTAGAGCGATTGAACCGCACACTCACGTCCATGCTGTGTCATCACGTCAGCATGTCCCAATCGGACTGGGGACCTGTTCATCCCGGGAGCGCTGGCCGCGTACAGATTGGCTCCTCATGCCTCGACGGGGTTCTGCCCTTTTTACCTCATGTATGGGAGAGAACCCGATACCCTGATGCACGTCCAACTGGACCTGGGTCCTGGCAAAAAGGAACGTGAATGAAATAATTTTCGTGAAAAGATAAATGCGTTTGAACGGCGTAATTAAATAAGTTGTTTGTTGTTCTGTGACCCACCGCTGCTGTTGTTGAATACAAATCTCATCACGGTGGTTGTCTCAAGGGCCCCCCCCCCTCCCCAACTCATAGCTTTGGTCACCAGGGGGGGCAAGGCACTCCCCCCTCCTGCCTACCTACCACACTGCTCGTTAGGGGCCGTCCATAAATGACGTCACACAATTTTGGACGATTTTGACCCCCCCCCCCCCCTAGTCACACGGCATCACAAAAAGTGAGACTCCCCTCAAATATGACGTCACAAAGCTCTACCCCCCCCCCGCCCCAAATATATAAAACATGCTTCTAATCGCTTTAAACTATTGTCATTGTAGTGCATATTTAATGTGGTGCTGCGCTCGGATGTTGTAGGAGAAAGATGTATTAATAAGTATATTTAATTAAGTAGAACGTGTTGTCTATATTTATTTAAAGTTGCGCATTTTAATATGACGTCACATTTCTCACCCCCACCCTCCCCCGTCGTCACACATCGGCACAAATATCTGATCCCCCCTTGGTGCGTGACATCATTTATGGACGGCCACTTACCCTACTATGAGGTTGGAGATCCATATCGTCTCTGGCCAAGTCATGTTAGCCCTGACCGGGAATTGAACCTAGGTCACCGGTCAGATGAGCGTCGTCGCGAATCCCTCTCGCGGCGGCGTGGCAGAGATAGACTCCAAAAGATATAAAACATATAAATGTATTTTACCATTCATGTATATTGCATGTTGAACTTGTTTCGCACTGTACGTTGGGTAAGGATAACAGACTAACACGCAACGAGAAGAAGCGTTCTAAATAAATTAGTTCTCAATTTAGTATCGTGGTGTAGAGTGTCGTGGATAATCTATTGTATAGAAGTGTACAGCAGTGCAGTGTATAGTGTAGTGTACCGTGCAGTATATAGTAATGTATGGTGTAGTGTATAGTAGTGTAGTAGGTAGCATAGTACTATGTATGTTGACTTTCTATAGCATCGTATATAGCCAACCGTGCTAATCGTAGGTGCAGGGGCAGTACAACAAACTAAGAGGCCCACTGAGCTATGTAGCTCGTTTTCAGAAGCCACATGGCCACAAATGATAGCTCAACGATGTGGCTGATATAATCATCATGATCATCACGTGGACATTTATAGCAGCAGCCGAATACTCAAAATGCGTGGTGATGTTGATTCTCGCCATGAAAAGGACCCGGAGACAAATGCACGCGACCACAAGGAGGTGGGGGGGGGAGAGACGCAAACTCCAAATGTACAGCAGGGGTCGGGGTCGGGATGGAACCCACGATCTTCCTTTTGCCACCGTGGCGCCTCGACTCGTCCGCTCCATCTCCGTGGTGTGTTCAGATTTTAAATTCCTTGCCCCCCCCCCCCCCGTCGCACCTCCAATGAGCGCATTTGCCTGCGTACGGTGCGCATGAAAGTTCAACATACGGCACATACACGGCTGCCCGAGCATCAGCAGCCGTAAATACACGGAGCTCGCCTGCCTTGAGACGGCCCTGGGGGAAACTGGAACCTCCCTCCAGGCATCCTGGATAGGCGAGCACTGAGCTCCTCCCTCCCTAAATGGCTCCTTAAATTTAGCATCTCGCTCGCTCGCTCGCGACCGACCGGCCGGCCGCTGCCCGACTCTTCAGCGCATGCTGGGCACAGCTGCTCTCACTGCCCAGTAGCCCCCCCACCACCACCACCATTCCTCCTACCTAACTTCAGCACCCCGCCTCCAAAGATAAAGCTCCCCCGTATATCACCGTTGCATTGCTTTTATAGCTTTATTTTGGTGATTTCGAAAACGTTTTGGTTTAGCCATATTTGTTTGTTGTAGTACAGAGTTAGACTGATAACTTTAATCTAAATTGTCTTACGGTTGTTATTGTTTGACTTGCATCCCACTGGGATTTTTTGCACACAGCATTGATATACGGTGCTTTTTTTTGGAAGACTTTGCTGGTTTTTTCCTGGATTTTTCTGTTTGCGCGTCGTCACTTTAAGAAGTTTTCTTGTTCATGTTTTTGTTTGTTGCGGTTGCACCCGTTTCAAGAGCCGAATGGCTCACAGGGCTATACCAAATAAATGAAACTGAAACTGGATAGCCTCAACGGGACTTGTTGGGGCAAGTTTTACGTCGGTATGTTGAACTTTATTCGCAACGTCATCCATGGATGCTGTGATGTTGGGATGATGTGATGGATGATGCGATGATGGGAGATGGATGATGTGGTGGTGATGATGAATGATAATGTGGTGATGATGTAATGGATTATGTGATGATGAATGATGTGATAGACGATAGGATAATGTGATGTGATGATTTGATAATGTGGTGATGATGTGATGGATTATGTGATGATGAATGATGTGATGGATGATAGGATGATTTGATGATGAATGATGTAATGATTTGATGATGATGTGATAGGATCACGTGATGATGGATGATGTGATTATGCGATGATGAGATGGTGGATGATGTGATAATGTGATTATTGATGGTGTGATGATGATGGGATGGTGAATGTGCTGGATGATGTGATAATATGATGATGGGATGATGTGATGATGGATGATGTGATGATTGGATCATTAATGGATAATGGGTTGACGTGATGGGATGATGTTACAATGTATTATGTGATCATGTAATGTTCGGATGATATAATGTGGTGATGATGGATGATGTATGATGTAATGATGGGATGATGTGATGAGAGTAGATGTATAATGTGATGATGGTATGGATACTGGGATGATGTGATAATGTGATGATAGACGATTTGATGATGGTAGATGTGATGGATGATGTGATGATGGATGATGTGATAATGGATGATGTGATGTGGGTGATGTGATGATGGTAGATATAATGGATGATATGATGATGGGATGATGGATGATAGGATGATGATGGTATTGTGAATGTGCTGGATGATGTGATATGATGAGATGATGGATGATGTGATGATGGGATAATGAATGAATAATTGGATGATGTGATGATGGGATGATGGATGATGTGATGATGGGATAATGAATGGATATTTGATGATGTGATGATGTAATGTTGGTATGATGTGATGATGTGATTATGGGAGATGGATGATGTGGTGATGTAATGTGGTGATGATATATGATGTGATGTGATGAGAGTAGATGTATGATGTGATGATGGGATGGATAATGGGATGATGTGTGATGTGATGATGTGATGATGGTAGATGTGATGGTGGGAGACGATGTGATGATGGTTGATTGGACAAAGCGACCACAAATCGTTTGGATCACAACTGCCGAGAGACGGTGCCGACGCCTCCGATGAGCACGGTTCATTACGTACGGTGCGAAGGAAGTTCAACATCTCACACACGACCGATTAGGGGGGGGGGGTCAACGTTGATTGCCCGTCTCTGATGTATCGTCCCTTAAACCGCTTAGCCTCCAGGCAATCCGCAGACCTGCAGACGCAGCAGCAGCAAGCAACCAGTAACTCAGTCGTCGGCCTGGTCCCGCGAGAAGACCTCGGGTTCACATTTAGCCACTCGCGGTCATCTCCTTTGGCAGAAAGGGGGACTTATATGGCCAGAGCCAAGGGGAACCTTTGGGAGCAGACAGCGATCCCAATGCGTTTGGGGAGTCGAGCGCGCATGCGGGTCCGTGCAAACGCGTATGTGTGTGCACGTGTACGTGTGTGTACGTATGTGTGTATGTGTACGTGTGTGTATGTGCACGTGTATGTGAGTGCACGTGTACGTGTGTGTATGTGTACGTGGGTGTAACGTGTATGTGTGTACACTGGTGTGTCTACACGTGTTTGTGCACGTGTACGTGTGTGTGCACGTGTGTGTGTATGTGTACGTGTGTGCAAGTGTACGTGTGTGTATGTGTACGTGTGTGTGTGCACGTGTGTGTATGTGTACGTGTGTGTGCACGTGTATATGTGTGAATGTGTACGTGTCTGTGTGCATGTGCAGTGGTTAGCGTGCTGCACTACGAACCTGGCCACCCGAGTTCGATTCCCGCTCACGGCCAATACCAGTGATGATTATCTGAACCGGTCCTAGGCCTCCCCTAGGTCGACTCAGCCTGAAATAAGTACGTGGTGCGATTCGTAGTAAACATCGCCACTGGGGAGACAAAGGCGGCCGGGCGCGGTGTGTGCCACAGTGCCGATAGCCTTCACAAGTTCTACTCGCTAATAGCACTTGCCCCAAACGTCTGTGAAGGCTACACGGGGGATCTTTGTCTTTGACGTGGATGTGAGGGGGTGGGTGCGTTGGATGCGCGTGTGGGGGTGGGTGGGCTGGAGGCTCGAGAAGAGAGGATCGAGTTCGGAGGCGGTGGTGCAGACAGAACGAGGCACGTCAAGTCCACCGACCTTCCAGTTGGCTCGCTGTTCCTTTGGTAGCGTAGCCGCAGAGGTTTGAGACACCTCCAGCACCACCACCAACCATCACCAACCATCACCCGACCATCGAGTGTCTGTCCTCGCATCGCTTCTCTGCCTCTCTGTCGCCTTCCCTGCTGGCGATTGTCGTTGAGTCTTGGAGAGATAGCGCAGGTGAGTGGCACAGGCTGGAGAAGAGAAGGGCTCATGGGTGAGTAGGTGAGTGAGTAGGTGAGTTGAGCGGTGGCGAGTGGAACAGGCTAGAGAAAAGGTGGGCTGATGAGTGAGTGGGTGGCACAGGCTAAAGAAGAGAAGGGCTGATGGGTGAGTGGCTGAGTAGGTGAGTGAGTGGGTGGTATTCTGTGGCACAGGCTAGAGAAGAGATGGGCTGATGGGTGAATGAGAGGCATAGGCTAGAGAAGAGATGGGCTGATACGTGAGTGGGTGAGTAGGTGAGTGAGTGGGTGGGTGAGTTGAGCGGTGGCGAGTGGCACAGGCTAGAGAAGAGAAGGGCTGATGGGTGAGTGGCTGAGAAGGTGAGTGAGTGAGTGGGTGAGTGAGTGAGTGGTGGCGAGTGGCACAGGCTTGAGAAGAGAAGGGCTTATGGGTGAGTGAGAGGCACAAGCTATAGAAGAGATGGGCTGATGCACGAGTGAGAGGCACAGGTTAGAGAAAAATGGGCTGATGGGTGAGTAGGTGAGTGAGTGGGTGAGTGAATGGTGCTCAGTGGCACAGGCTAGAGAAGAGAAGGGCTGATGCGTGAGTGGGTGGGTGAGTGAGAGGCACAGACTAAAAAATATGGGCTGATGGGTGAGTGGATTAGTGAGTGGCACGGGCGAGAGAAGGGATGGGATTTGAGTGGGTGAGTCGGTGGTTGGGTGAGTTAGTGAGTGGCACGGGCTAGATAAGGGATGGGATTTGAGTGGGTGAGTCGGTGGGTGAGTGAGTTAGTGAGTGGCACCCGGCCTCGAGCCTGGCACTCACAAATGATAGCTCAACGAAGTCGCGTATCACGTCGAAATGTATAGCAGTAGCCAAATACTCCAACCGCACGTTTCTAAATGTGGATGAAAAAATTAGGAGGGCACGGAGAAAAATCCACGCAATCACGGCGAGATAGATAGAACATGCAAACTCGAAATGCACAGCAGCCGTCAGGGTCAGCATCGAACCCACGACCTCCTGTATACCAGACGAGGTAGTTAAGATATCCTAACCACCGTGGTGATGATTAGAGAGAGAGAGACACGCAAACTCCAAATATACATCAGCAGGCATCGTCAATGTCGGGATAAAATCGGTGACCTCTTGCATACCAGGCGAGGTAGTTAACATCTCCTAGTGACCGTGATGATGATTAGAGAGAGAGACACGCAAAATCCAAAAATACAGCAGCAGGCGTCAGGGTTGGGATCGAACCCACGATCTCTTGTACACCAAGCGAGGTAGTTAATGTCTCATAGCCACCGTGATGATGATGAGAGAGAGAGACGTAGACTCCACATAAACAACAGCAGCAGGCATCGTCAGGGGTCGGGATCGAACCCACGTCCTCCTGTAGACCAGGCGAGGTAGTTAACATCTCCTAGCTACCGTGATGGTGATGGATGAGAGAGAGAGCGACACGCAAACTCCAAAAATACAGCAGCAGGCGTCAGGGTCGGGATCGAACCTACAATCTTCTGTATACCAGGCGAGGGAGTTAACATATCCTAGCCACCGTGGACCCAACAATAGCGAAGCTGATACAGTGTTCGGCAGACCTTCCATCATCCAGCAGTGGAATTTGTTGATTGAATGCAAACACAAAATCAAATAGCGGATATGTTGCTGTGATCGGTGTTGTTGATGATATGTTTGCAGTGATGGTGATGTTGTAGTGATAGTGATGTTGCAGTGATGGTGATGTTGTAGTGATGGTGATGTTGTAGTGATGGTGATGTTGTAGTGATGGTGATGTTGCAGTAATGGGTGATGTTGCAGTGATGGGTGATGTTGCAGTGATGGTGATGTTGTAGTGATGGTGATGTTGTAGTGATGGTGATGTTGCAGTAATGGGTGATGTTGCAGTGATGGGTGATGTTGCAGTGATGGTGATGTTGCAGTGATGGGTGATGTTGCAGTGATGGGTGATGTTGCAGTGATGGGTGATGTTGTAGTGATGGTGATGTTGCAGTGATGGGTGATGTTGTAGTGATGGTGATGTTGCAGTGATGGGTGATGTTGTAGTGATGGTGATGTTGCAGTGATGGGTGATGTTGCAGTGATGGGTGATGTTGCATTCATGGTGATGTTGCAGTGATTGATGATGTTGCAGTGATGGGTGATGTTGCAGTGATGGTGATCTTGTAGTGATGGGTGATGTTGCAGTGATGGTGATGTTGCAGTGATGGTGATGTTACAGTGATGGTGATATTGCAGTGATGAGTGATGTTGCAGTGATAAGTGATGTTGCAGTGATGGTGATGTTGCAGTGATGAGTGATGTTGCAGTGATGGATAATGTTGTAGCGATGGTGATGTTATAGTGATGGTGATATTGCAGTGATGGTGATGTTGCAGTAATGGTGATGTTTTGGTGATGGTGATGTGGCAGTGATGGGTGATGTTGCAGTAATGGTGATGTTGTAGTGATGGTAATGTTATAGTGATGGTGATTTTGCAGTGAAGGTGATGTTGCAGTAATGGGATATGTTGCAGTGATGGTGATGTTGCAGTTATGGGTGATATTGTTGTTGCTTTGATGGTGTTGATGTTGATAGGGTGCTGATGGGATTGAGGTGATAGTGATGATGATGATGGTAGTGAACATTCTGGTGATGGTAGCGGTGATGATGATGATGGACATTCGGTGATGGTGACAGTGAAAATGATCATGATAGTGAACATTCTGGCATCTGATCTGTCCCCTCCAGTCGTGAATCCTTTTGAGGTCGGAGGGACAGGTCGTCTGAATAGACAACAACGATAATAACAATTAAACAAATAATATAAAGTTCGGAGAGGATGAGTAGTGACTCTGCATTGTGTTTTTTCTTCCGGACAAGTGGTGGACGACTTGACAGCGGCTAAACACATACCTGTGAACCCATATGGTTTACCCCCTATTCTTGTACAGAACATTTGAGTTTTCAAGTCCATACGGCGTACAGCCGTTTTAATGCGGGCCAAAAAAAATGTGTGCCTGTTTATTTGTGTGTCTCCGTTGTGATGGGCCTTCATAGGATGAACGTTGAGATTCATAAGGGGCACGGGGTGACCAATAAGGTCTGACTTGGTCTGTACTAAGGTAGGCGCTAATCAGGGGTTGACAGGAATGCTTATAGACAGAGACCCATAGAGATCCTTAGAGATACATAGAGGGCTTTTGAACGAAAGTTTTACCGTTTCATGACAATCCCCCCCCCCCTGGTGTTCACATACCTGTCAACCCTTTATCAGTGCCTACCTTATTACAGACCAATCCAAACCTTATTGGTCACCCCATGACCTTAGAAATCTCAACGTTCATGCTACAAAGTCCCATCACAAGGGAGAAACACAAACAAAGAAAAAACATTTTTGTTGTCGTATTGAAACAGCTGGGTAAATCGTAAGGTTTTCCAGGTATGTTTTAACGTAAAATTATAATACGTAAATTAGAGAAATCATACTTAACTGACAATAAACATATATAACAATTATTATTTCTTATATCATGTAACCTCTGTAAAGAAAACCCGTGCCACCTGCTCCATGACCTCAATGTTAAACTTAATCTCTAAGTCAGCCATTTTGTGCCATCCTCATATATTGCGCAATGCAATAAAACCAACTGTTTTAACATCAAATTTCTGAACAATATGTAAATTTGATAATTCATATTTTACTTACAATAAACATATGCCACAATTATTCTTTGTTATGTCATGTAACCTCTGAGAACACACCCGTGCCGCCCGCTCCATGAGTTCAATGTTAAACTTAATCTCTAAGTCGGCCATTTTGTGCCTTCCTCATGAACAGCGCAAAGCAACGCAGTGACGCCAAACGTTGTAAACTATTACAAAACAACTTATATTTTCATCACCAAAACACTATCATCGTCTTGCAACTCGATTGTATCTATTCATTCGAGTGGGATTTGATTTAAAATAAATAAGTTACCTCACACTCTCGTAAGCATTTAAATAACCACGAGGCGCGACGCCATCTTATTTTTGTTCGATTTCTCCCTCGCAAAAAACGGCGAACAAAATACAAATAAAAATATAAGTGAACATCTCGCACCTGCGATAGCGAGCAGAGATATCCTCCATGTCGCAACACCGCAACTGAATTCCTCTGCCAATGGGATTGAGTGTCAGTGTTAATATTTGAGATGTGTATGTTATGCAGATGGGAAATCAACTTTAATAACAAAGTCTTAACTATGCATATTTTAGTTACCACCACGAACTCAATCAACAGTCAATTAACATTACCGAGTTCCTGTCAGTCGATTGACATTCAAATTTAAGTTATATATTATTGGAGCTAATGTAGACTGCAGCTTACTGGTGCAGAAAATAGCCCTAAATCTAAAATTGTACTCTACTGTGCACGTGGGGGCTCGGAATCCAATCCCTGATCACCCTTTTCCTGATCTTAAATTATGATCATGAAACGCACCTGGCTACCTTCAGCTATGCAAAATGGTTTATTAGGTACCCATATGCTACAGATTGTACAATAATACGTGCGATTAATCACAGGTGAGCTCACACCGGCTACAGTAGCAATGCTGCTTACTCATAAACACCTTGCTGCTAATGATGGTGGCATCCTCTGGTCGTGGTTGAAAATGATGATGTGATGATGATGGTGAACATGACAACGATGTCTTTTCAGTGTGGTTGAGCATAAGAATGACCCAATCCATCCGTGATAATCTATCCCCCGGCAAACTTCCCCTCTCCCACGTACAGCGCTCATCATCTTCCTTCCCACCTGCTCATCCTCCTCCAACTCCTCCAACTCCTCCGCATCCTCGTCTCCTGCTCTCCTGAAGTCCGTCGCCCTCCTTTGCAATGGACCGGAATCTCAAGGGCGGATTCGAGACCATGAGGACCACCACCACCAAGACGACCAAAATCATACGGAAGGGCAGCACGGGGATTGTCCAGCATGGTTAGAAATACAACAACGCCGTGCACTACGATAGAGGGTGGCCCAAAAGTCAGGATACATAGGGTTAATGTTATTATACAGGGTGGCCCAAAAGTGACGACACATAGGGTTATTGTTATTATACAGGGTGGCCCAAACTTCAGGACACATAGGGTTATTGTTATTAACAAGGTTGGCCCAAAAGTCAGGACACATAGAATTATTGTTATATAGGGCAGCCCAAAAGTCAGGACACATATTCAGCAAACATTGTGACGTCAGCATAATCACGGGGATGTTACCCGTCACTGGAACGTGACCATTGTAATACCAACGCCATCAGAAAAAATACATATTTAATCGGCGACGTTTCGCGCAATAGCCCTTCATCATGAAGAATAATAAGTAACGTAATGCCGTTCATGGCGCAGTAGTGATTTTTCCATTACTCAAAACGTAGTCTCATGACTTTCGTTCTTTTTTCTTAAAACCTGCACGTTTTAGCCTCTGTTAACCTTAAATATGAGAGCAGTGAACTATTGTAGGCACTACGGCATGGGGAGCCTTCCCATTGGCTAAGCAGCTGTGTCTGCACACAGCGGTGTTGCTGATGCTACTACTGCTGCTGATAACGCTGTATCTCCTCCTCTACTACTAATGATGATGTTGTTTTTTGCTAACTCTCCATCCTCACCCCTCACTCGGCACCCCTCCTCACACCACCTCCTCACTCATCCACTCCTCTGCTTCTCACTCCTCACTCCTCCACTCCTCACTCCTCCACTCCTCGTCCTTCCTCCACTATCTTCGCTGCCGCTCCTCACCGTGGCACCCAGAGTCGTCATCCACGAGCAGCACGAGCTCCACGGTGAAGCGCAAGTCGTCCATCACCACGTCCACCGTCTCGCTCGTCACCTTCAACACCAACGTGGAGCCGGGCGACAGCCTGCCCGAGTTCACCATCAAACCCCCTCCCCTCAACGTGCCCGAGGGTGAGCTACAGAGGAAGGAGGGGTCACTTGGGAGGGTGGGGGGGAGCGCGGTGTTGGTGCAGCAATGGTTAGCGTGTATGCCACAGTAGATGTTGACTACCTCGCCTGGTATGCAGGAGGTCGTGGGTTCGATCCCGACCCTGATGTCTGCTGTATATCGGGAGTCTGTGTCTCTCTCATTATCATCACGGTGGCTAGGAGATGTTAACTACGTCGCCCGGTATGCAGGAGGTCGTGGGTTCGATCCCAACCCTGACGTCTGCTCTATATTTGGAGTTTGCGTCTCTCTTTCTCTCTCCCCGTGGTGGTCGCATGGATTCTTCTCCGGGTTCCTCTGGGTTTTCCCTCCACTTTTAGAATCAACATGACGCGTTTAGTGTACGTGAATGCTTTACATTTCCACATGATAAGCCCACTTTGTTGAGCTAAAATTTGTTGCAGCCTGGTCGGCTTCTGAAAAAAGAGTTACATAGCTCAGTGGGCGTCACCTGATAAAATAAAATACAAATAGTTTTGGTTTTTTCGATAAAAACAACTGTCCTGCTGTATCGGTTCCGCCTGATGACGGTCGCTTGTGTTGCAATCGAAACGTCGTGATTTATTTTATTTTATTTCTACCCACGTGACTTTACCAAAAGAACCAATAATATGGATTACTGCAGTCACGAAAGCTTCAAATCAAGATTAAATACAAATAGTTTAGTACAGCGTGCGGGGCTATGAACTCGGCTGACACCCGAGTTCGATGCATGCTCACAGCCTCCTAACACCAGTCATAGCGATTATCTGAACTGGTACCGGGACTCACCTAGGTCGACTCAGCCTCAAACGAGTACCTGGAGCGGTGTGGAGTTAACATCGCCGCTGGGGAGATAAAGGCGGCCGGGCGTGGTGCTGGCCACCCAAATCCCTCGTGTGCCGTGCCGACCTTCATAGGTGCTGCCACTTGCTAACAGCACTTGGCCCAACAGTTTTTTAAGACTATACGGGGGGATCTTTGTCTTTAGTGTCTATAGTGCTGCACGTGGTGGTGGCTATAAAACTGCACTTGGTGCTGGTGGTGGCTATGCTGCTGCTGCTGCTGCTGCGTTGGCTGTCTGTAATCACCCAGCAACTGTGGAGGCCGCAGCAGAGAGGGTTGGTGGATGGATCACACGAAGATGGGTTGTGAGACTCTCTTGGCCCTCGCCCCCCCTATCCCCCTCCCCCCCCCAAGGTAAGAACGTCTTCATGAGGGCCAAGATTGCCGGAGAGCCCAAGCCCAAGGTCTGCTGGAAGCGCGGAGCTGGGAACGACGTCAAGGAGTTCGGAGAGCGATTTCGCGACCGATACGATGCCATCACGGGCGAGCACTCGCTCCAGGTGTCCACCTCACTCATACGCACAGCCACCTCACCCACACCTCACCCGCACGACCACCTCACCCACATCTCACCCGCACAGCCACCTTACCTGCACGCCCACCACCTCAACCACACCTCACCTGCACGGTCACCACCTCACCCACACCTCACCCGCACGGACAACACCTCACCCACCCCTCACCAGCACGGCCTTGGCCTGACCCACTCCTCACCCGCATGACCACCACCACACCCACACCACACCCGCATGGCCACTTCACCTGCACGCCCACCACATCACCCACACCTCACCTGCACGGTCACCACCTCACCTACACCTCACCTGCACGGCCACCACCTTACCCACACCACACCTGCACGGCCACCTCACCCACACTTCACCCACACAGTTACCTCACCCACACCTCACCTGCACGCCCACCACATCACCCACACCTCACCTTTACAGCCACCACCTCACCTACACCTCACCTGCACGGCCACCACCTTACCCACACCTCACCAGCACGGTCACCACCTTACCCACACCACACCTGCACGGCCACCTCACCCACACCTCACCCACACAGTTACCTCACCCACACCTTACCTGCATGGCCACCTCACTCACACCTCACCTGCACAGACAACACCTCACTCACCCCTCAACCGCACGGCCACCTCACCCACATCTCACCCGACCCCTACGGCCACTACCTCACCCACCCCACACCTCAACTGCATGGCCGGGCGGTGCATGCTGCTGGTGGCCACCCACCACCCCCTCTGTGTGTGCCATCGTGCCGGGCTCCATAGGTGCTGTTTCTCGCTACCAACAGCACTTGCCCCACCAGTCTATGAAGGCTACATGGGGAGCTTTGTATGTCTGTTGGGTACAGATCGAAAATGCCACCATGGACGACACGGACACGTACAAGTGCGTGGCCACCAACGCCTACGCAGAGGCGACCTGCACCTTCAGCCTGACCGTGATTGAGAGTAAGTGGGTGGGCGAGTCGATGGCTGGATGTGTGGATGCGTGTGTGGGTGTCTGGGCTGAGTGGGTTTGTTGAGTAGGTACGTGGGTGAGTGGGCGGATGGGTGAGTGGTGGGTGGGTGAGTGAATGAGTGAGTGGGTGGGTGGATGGGCGAGTGGAGTGGATTATTGGGTGCATTGGTGAGTGGGTGGGTGAGTGAGTGGACGGGTCGATGAGCGGGTGAGTCGGTGGGTGGGTGAGTGGCTGGATGAGTGAATGAGTGAGTGTGTGGATGGGTGAGTAAGTGGGTCGATGAGTCTGTGAGTAGGTGGCTGGGTGGGTGAGTGGGTGGATGGGTGGGTGGGTAGTGGGTGGATGAGTGAATGAGTGAGTGGGTGGATGGGTGAGTAAGTGGGTCGATGAGTCTGTGAGTGTGTGGCTGGGTGGGTGAGTGGGTAGATAGGTGGGTGGTTGTGAGAAAGTCTTCAGGAGAGTATTCTACTCCTACCTCACCTCCTCACCCTTCATTTCCTCTCTGTGTGAACGTTTCAGATCAGGAAAAAACAGTGGACTTCAAGTCGATGATGAAAAAAAGGTGAGGGCCAGGAACTCCAATCCCCAATACAAGGCGTCTATATCTATAATCTATATATGAGGGTCAACATCTATATATATTGATTTGAAGCTTTCGTGACTGCAAGAATCCATACTCTTTGGTTCTTTCGGTAAAGTCACGTAGGTATAAAATAAATCTATATATTTACAATCTGTATACGAAGGTCTACAAACTATAGATCGATAATCTATCTACGATGACCTACATCTATAGATCTATTATCATCCTCCTCTATTCTCCTCCTCCTATCTTCTCCTCCTCCTCTATTCTCCTCCTCTATCATCCTCCTCTATCCTCCTCCAGGTCCAAGCTGCCGCCTCCACCTCCACCCAAGGAGGTGAAGGTCCTCACGGAGAAGGAGATCATGGAGCTGCTGATGAACACTGAGAAGAAGGACCTGGAGCGTGTGTGCTTCGAGTTGGGCATCACCGACTTCCGTGGCATGCTCAAGAAGCTCAAGCAGATGAAGAAGAAGCATGAGGAGGCGATAGAGGTGATGGTGGTGATGATGGCGGTGGTAGTCATAATGGTGGTGGTGGTGATGGAGCAGTTGTGGAGTGGAGCGTTTCCCATAACTGAGCAGTGTGCTTATGAACAGCTCCGGTTAGACAGCAGAGATCTCACGTCGAATCAGTCGGTCGGCATAAATCTTTTCACCGGCTGCATAATGCTGTGTGCAGCTATCTGGTCTGTAACTCAGCACGAAACTTCGGATCTCTTTATCCACCGTCATGCCCTTCCTTCTCTATGCTTGTGAAACGTGGAGCCCTCTAATAGAACATCTGCGCTGGTTAGAAACATTCAGGCTGGCGTGTCTACGATCCATCCTGGGTTTAACCAGGCTGGATTGTGTGAGGAGCTCACAACTTCTTGAAAGATCTAGACATATTCCCATCAGTGAGCTCCTCTGGTAGGCAAGGCTGCGTTGGCTGGATCATGTAGCCCGCATGCCCAACCACCGCATGCCTAAACAGCTTTTGTTCTGCCGGATCGAGGGGGCTAAATAGGCACGACGCGGGCTGGAGAAGAGATGGAGTGATGTGGTACAGGAGGATGTGGAGCTTTGTGGATTTGCCAGAGACTGGTACCAGCGGTGTCAAGATCGGCCTCTATGTCGGAGGCTCGTAAAGGACGCTGCTGCTGGGCAGTTGGAGGCAGTCGCCCTCCAACAACAACGGAGGGCGGAGGATCGATGCTCACAACAACGAGCTAAGCACCGGGTGGCTAAAGCACATCCAGTTGGCACAGTAGGGGGCACAGGTGGTGCATCAACCAGTCATCTCAGTCAGTCGATCCGTGGCACCTGGATCTGCCCCATGGTCTCCTGTCAGCGGGAATTCGACATTTCACGTGGCCTCAAGGTGCACATAGCCTTGCAAAAGCGTCGTGGTGATGTCACCGCCACTTAGTGGCGAAATGCGCTTTTTGTTGTATGTGCGTCTCTGTGTTCGCGTGTGTGCGCGCGTGAGCAGGTAGTGTAGCGGTTAGCGTGCTGCGCTACGAACCTGGCGAACCGGGTTCGATTCCCGTTCACGGCCAACAGCAGTAACGATTATCTGAACCGGTCCTGGGCCTCTCCTAGGTTGACTCAGCCTCAAATGAGTACCTGGTGCAATGTGTAAACATCGCCACTGGGGAGACAAAGGCGGCCGGGCGTGGTGTTGGCCACCAATCCCCTCGTGTGCCGTGCTGGCCTTTATAGGTGCTCGCTAACAGCACTTCCCCGACAGTCTGTTAAGGCTATACTGGGGATCTTTATCTTTGTGCGCGTCTGATTGCAGACGGTGACACTGCTCAAGGACATGGTGGACGTGGTGGTGAAGACGGGCGAGAAGGCCATCTTCGAGGTCCACCTCGAATTCAAGGACCCCAACCACCAGCGCGTCCGCTGGTTCAAGGTCAGTTCGCATCCCAGATCGAGAGGTCGAGCCAGACGTCACACCGGTTACACCTTGAACCGGCGCGCCCTCTCTCTCTCCCCCACCACTCCCCCCTTCACCCATCGCCCCCCATCGTCCCCCCCCCCCCCCCCCCCATCTACCGCTCCTCTCTTTTTCCCCCATCTCACCCTCCCTCTCTCTCTACCTTCCTCCTCCTTCTCTACTCTCCCCCATATCCTTCCCATCTCCCCCAAATCTCCCCTCCATCGCCCCCATCTCCCCCCATATGTTTCCCCCATTTCCCTCATATTTTCCCTCCCTCTTCTCTATCCAATATCTCCCCCATCTCTCCCCCATCTCTCCCACATCTCTCCCCATCTTTCCCCATCTCCCAACCATCTCTCCCCCATCTCTCCCCATCTCTCCCCCATCTCTCCGCCATCTCTCCCCATCTCTCCCCCATCTCCCCTCATCTCTCCCTCATCTCCCCCATCTCTCCACCATCTCCACTCCATCTCCCACATCTCCCTCATCTCCATCATCTCCCCCCGATCTCCCCCCATCTCCCGCTCATCTCTTCCCCATCTCCCCCACATCGCTCCTCCATCTTCCCTCCATCTCACCCCCATCTCACCCCCATCTCCACCATCTCCCCCCCATCGCTCCCCCATCGCTCCCTCATCTCACCCCTATCTCCACCATCTCCCCCCATCTCCCCCATATCTTCCCCACATCCTCCCCCATCTCCCCCACTTCTTCCCCATATTCTCCCCTCTCTCTCTCTTTTCTCCCTTATCACTCCAATCACCCCCGCCCCCACCCCAATTTTCCTCATCTCTCCCTTCATCTCCCTCATCTCTCCTCCCCCGTCCCCCCTTCTCTCTCCACCCCCCCCGCCCCCCGTCTACCCGCCATCTCCCCTTGGTGGTGGTGCACCAGAACAAGGAACTGCTGATGACGGCCGCGAGTGCGGGGAAGTACGAGCACAAGCAGTTCTCCAGCAAGCACACACTGGTGATCGCCAACGCCGACCTCAGCGACCAGGCCGCCTACTCGGTGGAGGCCAACGAGAAGACGTGGACCGCCAACTTGAAAGTGATCGGTGAGAACGAGGGTGGAGGGTGGGGGAGGAGGTGGTGGTGGAGGAGGTGGGAGAGGTAGTGGTAGACATGGTGGTGGAGGAGGTGGTGGAGGTGATGGTGGAGGAGGAGGTGGTGGAGGAGGTGGAGGAGGTGGTGGTGGAGGTGAAGGAGGTGAAGGAGGTGGTGGAGGAGGTGGTGGAGGAGGTGGTGGTGGAGGAGGTGGTGTTGGAGGCAGGGGAGGTGATGGTGGAGGAGGTGGTGGTGGAGGTGAAGGAGGTGGTGGAGGAGGAGGTGGAGGACAGGGGAGAGGGGAGAGAAGGAGGTGGTGGAGGAGGTGGTGGAGGAGGTGGTGGAGGAGGAGGTGGTGGAGGAGGTGGTGTTGGAGGCAGGAGAGATGATGGTGGAGGAGGTTGTAGAGGAGGAGGTGGTGGAGGAGGTGGTGGTGGAAGAGGTGGGGGAGGTGATGGTGGACAGGGGAGAGGAGGGATAAGGAGGGAGGAGGAGATCTCAAAGTGATCCTTGAAAAGGTGGAAGAGGTGGGGGAGGAGATGGTGGAGGAGGAAGAATAAAAGGAGGTGGAGAGGAGAGAGGAGGAGAAGGAGCAGGGTGGAGGAGTGAGAACCCTTCTCCCCCCATCCCTCGGCCCCTCCTCCCACCCCTCCCTCACCACCACCCCCACCGCCCGTCCGTGCTCCAGATGACCCGTGCCGCATCCTGTCCAACCTGCGTCCGGCGCACTGCAAGGAGAAGACGATCGCCATGTTCGAGGTGGCGCTCTCCAAGAGCCAGGGCGACCTCAAGTGGACCTTCAACGGCATGCCAATCAAGCGCAGCGACAAGGTCAGCGCTCCGTGGCTGGCCGTCGAACAAAGATGGTCGCCTGCATTGCGCGTTTTCAGACGCTATATACACTACACTATACACTACACTATACACTACACTATACACTACTATATATTACACTATACACTAGTATACACTACACTATAAACTACTATACACTACACTCTACACTCCAATACTATGCAGTACCCTACACATCACACTACTATACACTACATGACAATACACTACTATACACTACGTGACTATACACTACTATACACTATACTATACACTACTATATACTACATTATAAACTCATTTCCACTACACTATACACTACTATACACTACACTCTACATTACTATACACTACACTATACACAATACTATACACTACACTATACACTACATGACTATACACTACTATACACTACACTATACACTACATGACTATACACTACACTATACGCTACATGACTATACACAACACTACTATACACTGCACTATACACTACACAGCGCTCTACACTACACTTTGGCTCGCCATCGAACAAAGATGGTCACTGCATCACGCGGCACTTTCGGATGCACTTCTGCGGCCATCTGGAATGCTCTTCCCTTCCGATAGATTGACAAACAAATTTCTGTAGAACTGCTCCTCGTTGTTGTGAGTTGTCCTTCCCCACCCCCACACCTCCAATTAGCGTGATTGGCTCCGTACGGTGCGAAAGAAGTTCAACGTACACACACACACGCGCGCGATAAGACAGACAGCCATCTCGTAGTCACGTCGCACGGGCGGCTCTTGAAATTTCGAGGTTGTCGCGGTTGCTGCTTATTTATTTATTTAATGAATCTAACCGCTAATTCTAGAACCGAACGGATCTTCCCCTTTGGGGGTTGTTGTTGTTGTTGTTTGCCTTTCCGCCGACCGCCTGACCGCCCGGGGCCCCCCACGAAGATGGAGATCGTGTCTCGAGACGGGGGCAAAATCCACCAGCTGATCATCAAGGACGCGCGGCTGAGCGACAAGGGCACCTACGGAGTCTGCATCGGCGACCAGACCTCGTCGGCCGAGCTCATCGTCGATAGTGCGTGGACGGAGGGGGGGGGGCGACGGGGGGAGGGAGGGATGGCGGGGGTAGGATGATTGTGGGAGGAGGGGGGGTGATGGTGCGGGAGTAGAGCTGTATATTTGGAGTCTGCGTCTCTCTCATTATCATCACGATGGACTAGGAGATGTTAACTAGCTCGCCTGGATATGCAGGAGGTCGTGGGTTCGATCCCGACCCTGACGATGCCTGCTGCTGTATATTTGTGCATGGCTAGGAGATGTTGACTACCTCGCCTGGTCTACAGGAGGTCGTGGGATCCGACCTGACGATGCCTGCTGCTGTATATTTGGAGTCTGCGGTATTTCTCTCCCCGTGGTCGCGTGGATTCAACGTCACGCGTTTTGGAGTAATTTGCTCCTGCTATAAATGTCCACGTGATGAAGATGATGAGGATAAGCCACTTGGTTGAGCAGCTATGATTTGTGATAGCCAGTGTCGCTTCTGAAAAAAGCAGCTATATTGCTCAAGAAGACCTTTCACTTGGTAAGATCAAATTAGAATAGCTTAGAGATAAAATTATATCAACCACACGGACACCATGGGCAGAGTACCTACCAAGGCCGTAATTATAATATATCTTGGGGGGGCGGCCACACTACCACCCCCCATCATCACCGCGCTACCCAAAGTTTCGTCACCACTCATGACCCACGTTTCTCTCCCCTCCTCACACCTCCACACCTCGGACTCGACCACCTGCTGCTTCACAGAGGAGCCGATCAAGTTCTCGAGCAACCTGAAGACGGTGCGCGTGAAGGAGAAGAGCGGCGCTCGTCTCGAGTGCGAGGTCACCACCAAGGACGTCACCGTGAGGTGACGCCTCGGGACAACCCCTCCTGCTGCTACTGGGGGTGGTGATGGTGGTGCTCGTGGGGGTGGTGTGGGGGTGGTGGTGTGGTGATGGTGGGGGTGGTGGTGATTGGTGGTTGTGATGGTGGGGGTGGTGGTGATAGTGGTTGTGATGCTGGTGATGTTGCTGATGCTGGTGAAGGTTGGGGTGGTGGTGATGGCGGTTGTGATGGTGGGGGTGCTGGTGATGTTGCTGGTGATGGTTGGGGTGGGGTGGTGTAGTAGTGGTGGTGATGATGGTGGTGGTTGTGCTGGTTGTGGTGCTAGTGGTGGTGGAGCTGGTAATGTTGCTGGTGCTGGTGGTAGTGGGGAGCGGGAGTGTAGCGGTAAGCGCTACGTTGTGCTATGAACCCGGCGACCCGTGTTCGATTCCCGCTCACGTTTCCTGCTCACGGTCGACACCAGTGACCATTATCTGAACCGGTTCTGTGCCTCCCCTAGGTCGACTGAGCCTCAACTGAGTACCTGGTGTGGTGTATAAACATCGCCACTGGGATGACAAAAGCGGTCGGGCGTGGTGCTGGCCACCCACTCCCTGTGTACCGTGCCGCCCTTCATAGCTGCATTTACCCCAATAGCCTGTGCAGGGTATATGGAGGATCTTTATCTTTAGTGTTGATGGTGGTGGTTTTGGTGCTGGTAGTGGCGGTGCTGATGGTAAGTGGTGGTTGTGTGGTAGTAGTGTTGGTAGCTGTTGATGGCATCAAAATATGAGGCCACGTTGACCCTCTTAATCTTCTCCCGCGATCACTCACTCCACTCACAAGCCACCCCCTCACCGTCTCCCATCTGCCCTACCACCCACAGCCAAAGAGAAAGGTCACCCGTGTAGGCTTGGACAGACGATTGGGGCAAGTGGTGGTCGTTAGCGAGATTTGAACTCGGGTCACCAGGTTTGTAGCGCAGGGCGCTGACCGCTCACCTCTCAACTAACCACCCCTCCCCTCCTCTTCTTCCTCCCAACCCTCCACCACATCCATCACCACCACCTTTACTACCTCCACCACAATCACCTCCACCACCTCCACCACCACCACCACCACCTCCACCACCTCCACCTCCACCACCTCCACCATCACCACTACCACCACCACTACCTCCACCACAATCACCTCCACCACAATCACCTCCACCACGACCACCTCCACCACCACCACCTCCACCACCTCCACCTCCACCACCTCCACCATCACCACTACCACCACCACTACGTCCACCACAATCACCTCCACCACCACCATCTCCACGACCTCCATCATCACCACTACCACCTCCACCACTACCTCCACCACAATCACCTCCACCACCACCACCTCCACCACCTCCACCATCACCACGACCTCCACCATCACCACTACCTCCACCACAATCACCTCCACCACCACCACCTCCACCACCTCCACCTCCACCACGACCACCTCCACCACCACCTCCACCATCACCACTACCTCCACCACCACCACCTCATTCACCCCCACCTCCACCACCTCCACCATCACCACGACCTCCACCATCACCACTACCTCCACCACCACCACCTCCACCACCTCCATCATCACCATGACCTCCACCATCACCACTACCTCCACTACCTCCACCACCTCCACCACCACCACTACCTCCACCACAATCACCTCCACCACGACCACCTCCACCACCTCCACCATCACCACTACCTCCACCACCTCCACCACCACCACCTCCACCACAATCACCTCCACCACCACCACCTCCACCATCACCACTACCACCACCACCTCCACCACCACTACCTCCACCACAATCACCTCCACCACCACCACCACCACCTCCACCATCACCATGACCTCCACCATCACCACTACCTCCACCACCACCACCACCACTACCTCCACCACAATCACCTCCACCACGACCACCTCCACCACCTCCACCATCACCGCTACCTCCACCACCTCCACCACCACCACCTCCACAACAATCACCTCCACCACCACCTCCACCACCTCCACCATCACCACGACCTCCACCATCACCACTACCTCCACCACCACCTCCACCACCACCACTACCTCCATCACAATCACCTCCACCACCTCCACCATCACCACTACCTCCACCACCACCTCTACCACCACCACCACCACCACCACTACCTCCACCACGACCACCTTCACAACCACCACCACCTTCACAACAACCACCACCACCGGACAGGTGGCTTAAGAACGGGCAGCCCATCCCGCAGCACCTGCTGGACAGCGGCAAGGTCAAGGTGGTGTCGAGCGGCAAGCACCAGGAGCTAGTGATCGAGGACGCCACGTTGGAGGACGCGGGCCAGTACTCCATTGTGGTGGTGCAGGAGGGTGACACCAAGGAGTACGTGTCCGCCGCTGACGTTCACGTCGAAGGTGAGCTGGCACTAGGGTGGGGGGGCTGAGGCATGTGCCCCCCCCCCCTCAACCCTGATACAATGCTTTTTTTAACCAAGTGTAAGGCCCACTAAGAAAAGCCATGCGTGTGTGTGTTGGTGCTCGCTAACAGCACCTGCTCATCCTCCTCCTATTTCCCCTCCCCTCCTCCATCTCCTCCTCCCCCCATTCTCCCCCCCACCTCCTCCGCACCCCCCGCCCTTCCAGCCAACCTCCTCCGCCCCCTACTTCTCTCCCCAAAATCCACTTCCCCCTCCTGCACCCCTCCTCCTCCCCGTCCTCCCCCCTCCCCATCCCCACCTCCCACCCTCCTCCTCTTCCACTCCCTCCTCCTCCACCTCCTCCCGCCCCCCCCTCTTCATCCCCCCTCCTCCTCCCTCCCCCTCCCCCTCCTCTCCTCTTCCTCGTTCTCCCCCTCCTCCTCCCTCTTCCACCTACTCCCCCTCCCCCTATATGGGGGGTCTTTGTCTTTTCTTTTGGAGGGGGGGGTTGTAGTTAGCGCGCCGATCTACGACCCGGTCCTGAGCCTCCCCTAGGTCGACTCAGCCACAGATTAGTACCTGGTGTGGTGTGCGGGGAGACAAAGGCGGTCGGGATTCATTCACCCCCCCCCCCCCACGCGTGCCGTGCCGGCCTTCATAGGTGCTCCTCTTCTAACAGCACTTGCCCCCACCAACAGTCTGCAGGCTATACAGGGAATCTTTCTCTATGGGGGGGTGGGGGGGTAGGTGCTACAGCTGGCCCATCCACCAGTCGTCCCAGTCGGTCAACCCATGGCACCACCTGGGTCTGTCCCGTGACCTCCTGTTGGCTGTGCCTTCGACACTTCACGTGGCCTCAACGTGCACCTGGCCTGGCACAGGCGCCGTGGTGACGTTAACGTCACTTAGCGGCGAATGGCGTGAGTTTTATTCACCGGTTCACTGGCCACGACCAACCCCAGTGACAGATTATTTGAACCGGTCCCTGGGTATCTCCTAGGTCGACTCAGCCGCAAATGAGTACCTGGTGCTGTATGTAGTAAACATCGCCACTCGGGAGACAACGGCGGCCGGGCGTGGAGCTGGCCACCCACCCCCTCGTGTGCCACAGTGCCGGTAGCCTTCATAGGTGCTGCTCACTAAGACTACTTGCCCCAACTGTCTTGTAAGGCTATACGGGGGATCTTTGGTGGGTAAGCGGTGGGTAAATAATTGAGTGAGATGATGAGTGAGTGAGTTAAAGTTTCAAGTGGATATTACACAGCGAGTGGGTCTCTATGTGAGCCTGGACTTTTAACTGAGTCTGTGGATCTCTGTGTGAGTCCCATGAGTCTCTATGTGAGTCTGTAATTCTCTGTGTGAGTCTGTGGGTCTCTGTGTGAGTCTCTGGGTCTCTATGTGAGTATGTGGGTCTCTATTGTGGGTCTGTGGGTCTATGTGTGAGTCTGTGGATCTCTCTGAGTCTCTGGGTCTCTGTGTGTGTATATGTGTCGCTGTGTGAGTCTCTGGGTCTCTGTATGAGTATATAGGTCTCTAGGTGAGTCTGTATGTGACTCTATGGGACTTTGTGTGAGTCGGTACGTCCCTGTGTGAGTCTATATGTCTCTACGTGAGTCTGTGGGTCTCTGTGTGAGTCTCTGGGTCTCTGTGTGAGTCGCTGGGTCTCTGTGTGAGTCTGTGGCTCTCTGCGTGAGTCTGTGGGTCTCTGTGTGAGTCTCTGGGTGTCTATGTGAGTATGTGGGTCACTGTATGAGTTCATGGATCTCTGTGTGAGTCTGTGGGTCTATGTGTAAGTCTGTGGGTCTCCGCGTGAGTCTGTGGATCTGTCTGAGTCTCTGGGTCTCTGTGTGTATATGTGTCTCTGTGTGAGTCCGTGGGTCCCTCCGCGAGTCTGTGGGTCGCCGCGTGAGTCTGAGTGTCTCTACATTGCCCCCGTCGATCTGTCGAACCTACAACGGGGGACTTGTGTCCGTGCCTGCGTGCGCGTGCATGCAGAGCGCATGGCCACGCTGCAGAGTGGCCTGTCCGACCAGGAGGTTCGCACCGGGCAGCCCTCCGAGTTCACCGTCGTGCTGGACGATGAGAAGGTGGAGGGTACCTGGAGGTGCGACGGCAAAGTGGTGAGTGTGGCCACCGGGGAAGGTTGCATTGCCACGGTGACCATTGTTATAATCATCGCCGCGGTCATCGTCATCATCATCACCACGGTTACCGTCATCATCATTGCCATGGACACCGTCATCATCACCATCCCCATCGTCATCACCATCACCATCATTATCACCATCAGCACCATCATCGCCATCATCGCCACCATCACCAACATCGCCATCATCATCACCATCATCATCGTCACCATTATCAGCATCATTGCCACCATCACCACCATCGCCACCATCATCGCCACCATCGTCACCATCATCGCCATCATCATCGCCATCATCATCACCATCAGCACCATCATCGTCATCACCATCGTCATCACCATCGTCATAATCGTCGTCGCCATCATCACCATCATCACCATCAGCACCATCATCGCCATCATCGTCATCACCATCGACATAATCGTCGTCGTCAACAACAACAGTATCACCATCAGCACCATCATGGCCATCATCGTCATAATCGTCGTCGTCAACAACAACAGTATCACCATCAGCACCATCATGGCCATCATCGCCATCACCATTGTCATAATCGTCGTCGTCAACAACAACAGTATCAGCAAGTTGCAGAACTATCCAGAGTATAATCACCACCCTGCTGGACCACCCCACCCTTGCCCCCCCTCTCCCCCCGGTAGATCGAGCAGGATGACAACGTGAAGATCGTGAAGCAGGGAGCGGTGCACAAGATCACCATCAAGAACACGCAGGACAAGAACATGGGCCGCTACACCTTCACTGCCAAGGGGGTCAAGACGGAGGGAAACCTCAACGTGGCCGGTACGGGAGAGGGGCTGGAGGGGGGGGGGGCTATTGCTCGTAAGGGGGCCTATAGCCCGCAGCGTAACGATGAGACAATGCTGCTGCTGAGTTACAATACTCTCTGTGGGTTAACCCGACAACAACGACATGGCAGGAACTCCTCCCTGTTCATATCTCTCTCCATCCTCCAACCTCTTACACCTCCACTCCCTTCCCCTTCTTCCCCTCCACCCTCCTCCACCTCCTCCACCGTCCCCCTCCCCCTTCTCCCCTCCTCGCTCCTCCACCCCCACCCGGCCTCCTCAACCTCCTCCTCACTCATCATCCTTAAACTTTATCTCTCCCCCTTCTTTCCCTCCCCCTCCCACCTCCCCACGCGTTCACCTGCCTTCCCCTCTCCTCCCCACCTCTTCCTCTCCCCCCTACCGTCACCCCTGTTCATATCTCCCTCCTCCCTCCCTCTTCTTCCCCTCCTCCCTACTCCCTCCTTCCTCCTCTTCCTCGCTCCTCCATCTCCTCCCACCTCCCCACGTGCTCTCCCCCCCCCCCCCCACACCGTCCCCCCCCCTCCACCCACCCCAGACCCACCCGAGATTGACGCGGACCTGCTGGAGCGCCTGATGCGCGAGCCCATCACGGTGCGTGCGGGCCAGACGGCGCTCATTGACATCGCGTTCACGGGCAAGCCGGTGCCCAAGATCACGTGGCTCAAGGACGGCCTGGAGGTGGAGGAGGACGCCCGCACCACGCTCCACCGCACCTCCTCGCAGACCTCCTTCTGCCGCGCCAACTGTCAGCGCGAGGACAGCGGCGTGGTGACGCTGCGACTCAAGAGCCCCTGTGGCTCGGTCAGCGTGGACATGCAGCTCAACGTCATCGGTGAGATAATTGTTTTTTTACCTTTCTATTTGGCAACAAAACTGACACTTTTTTTTTTTTACAAGGAGTCATGTTTGCATAGACCACAATACCTGCAGTCATAATGCAAACAAAAAACATAACTCCGATAATGTTCACTGTCCTTGGGGTAGAGGTGGTCGTGGTGGAGGTGGTGGCGTCATCTGGTCCAACCCATGTGAGACTAGGCTCAAGGAAAGCTGTCTCGGGTGTGGACCAATCAACTTCCAGGACAGTGCATACATTATCAGAGTTATGTTTTTTGTTTGCATTATGACTGCAGGTATTGTGGTCTATGCAAACATGACTCCTTGTAAAAAAAAGTGTCAGTTTTGTTGCCAGATAGAAGGATAAAAAAACAATTATCATATTTTTTACTGGCAAATGAGGTTCCAATGGTGTCATCGGTGAGATCGAGGGACGCAGTCGCGACACCCACTGGGGTGGAGGTGGTCGTGGTGGAGGTGGTGGTGGAGGAGTAGGTAATGGTGGTGGAGGTTTTAGGTAATGGTGGTGGTAGTGGTGGAGGTGGTGAAGGTTGTGGTTATATTGCTGCTGGTGCTGGTTATGGTGATGGTGGTAGTGTAGGAGGTGGTGGTCAGTTAGCAAACCCATGGCACCTGCTTAGTCTGGCCATAGACCTCCTGTTAGCGAGCCTTAAACACTCCACGTGGCCTCAAAGTGCACCTGGCCTGGCATAGGCGCCGTGGTGATGTCACCGTCACTTGGTGGCGAATAGCGGGTGTTGGTATTGGTGGTTATGGTGCTGGTGGTGGTTACGGTGGTGGTGCTGGAAGGGGTTGTCAATGAACTGCCATTGCTTAATAAACAACTTAGAGTGGGCGACCACGGAACGGAGCGGGGGCGCTCCTCCACACTTCCTCCGCTCCTTCTCTGTTACTACTCCGCTAATCCTCCACTCCTCCGCATGATAAGCCACTTCGTTGAGCTATTATTTGTGTCAGCTTTTGAAAAAGAGCTACATAGTTTAGAAGTGGGGGCTTAGTAATTTTATAGTTTAACAGTTTTCATAGTTTTATGTTGTTTATAGTTTGTATAGTTCATGGTTTTTTATAGTTAATAGATTTATTGTTTAATATGTTTTATATTTTAATTGTGTTATAGTTTTACTTTATATTTTTTATAGTTTAATAAAAAAAATAGAATTTTATAGCTTTTATCGTTTCATATCTTTAATCAGTTTGATAGTTTTAAATTTTGTTCTATAGTTTATAGTTTTTTTTTATATTTCATCGATTTTAATAGTTTTATGGTTTATATAGTTTTTCTAGTTCGTAGTTTCTTCTAGTTTAATAGTTATAATTTTATAGCTTTTTTCGTTTTATATCTTTATAGTTTTTATAGTTGATAGTTTTTTTATGTTTTATAGTTTTTACAGTTTTTGGTTATAGCTATTATAGTTAATCGTTTTATAGTTTAATAGTTTATTTATTATAGCTTTAATCGTATTATCGTTTTTATAGTTCATAGTTTTTATAGATGATAGTTTGTATAGTTTATCGTTTTGATAAGGTCATGTTTTTTTATAGTTTACAGTTAGTAGTTTTTTTATATTTTCATAGTTTTTACGGCTTCGTTGTTTTTACACTTTAATATTTTATTTTGATCTGTCGGCGGCTGCGGCGACAGACGTGCCCAAGCCTCCGCAGGGCCCCGTGGAGTTCACCGAGCGGACGGGCCAGTGCGTGACCATGAAGTGGAAGGCAGCCCAAGGACAACGGCGGGCGGCCGGTTACCAGCTTCGTGGTGGAGAGGCGCCAGGTCGGTCGTTCCTCCTGGATAAAGGTGGGCGAGGTGGACAGCAGCGAGACCTCCTTCTCCTACGACAAGGTGGAGGAGGGCAAGCAGTACCAGTTCCGCATCCGCGCCGTCAACACGGAGGGGGTGAGCGAGGCGCTGGAGTCTGCCGAAGTCTACGCCGGGGAGCCCTACGGTGAGAGGGGGTGGGGGGGCTACGGAGGCCTGGCATACATCGTCGGAAATGTCAGCGGTGCGCCAAGAATGATCGTCGCCACCAACAATGCTTTCATCAGTGGCACCACCACCGCCTTCATCAATATCAGCAGCACCACGAAAGACTGTAACCATCACCACCACTATCAAAGCCTTCATCAGCACCACCATCACCACCTACATAAATATCAACGGCACCACAACATCATCAACAACAACAACAACCGCCATTCACCACTAAGTGGTGGTGACGTCACCATGGCGCTTGTGCCACGCTATGTGAAGTGTTGAACGCCCGCTGGCAGGAGGTCGTGGGACAGACCCAGGTGCCACAGGTCGACTGAGATAACTGGTTGATGCACCACCTGTGCCCACTACTGTGTCAACCACAATCATCACCACCATCACCACCTTCATCAAAAACACCACCACCATCATAATCATCACCACCATCACCACCACTGCCACCACCTTCACCACATTCACTATCACCACGAAGCTGTTGTCCCACACCTTTGGGTCTTCACTGCTGTGCGTTGAAACCTCCCCCCACCCCCTTCCTCAGTACCCCCGGGGTCCCCCTCTGCCCCCGTCGTGAGCAACGTCACCAAGAGCTCGGTGACGCTCAGCTGGCAGCCTCCGCAGAGCGACGGCGGGTCGGCCATCTTGGGATACATGGTGGAGCGCAGGAAGAAGGGCAGCTCCCTTTGGGTGCCCGTCAACACGCAGCTCGTGCAGGGTACACGGAGTGGCGAGGGGGACACGCGGGGAGACACACGGGGACACACACGAAGACACCGGGAACAAGGAGAGACACACGGGGACATGCGGGGTGACACGTGGGGAGACGCGGGGACACGCGGAGGGACACGCGGGAGGGGATGTGGAGACACGTGGGAACACGCAGGGAGATGCACGGGGATACGTGGGGACACGCGGAGACACACAAAGACACACGGGTGACACGCGGGGAGACACACGGAGACATGGGGACAAGGGGAGACAGACCGGGACACGCGGGGGGACATGCGGGGAGACACACGGGGACACGGGAGGACATTCGGGGAGACAGAATACGTGGAGACACAGGGTGACAGAAACACAGACACAGGGTTACAGAGACATGGAGACGCGGTCCGGCTGTTTGTGCCTGTCTGTGTGTAACACAGAGTGGGGAGCGGTGGTGCAGAGGTTAGAACGCCGTGCGACTAACCAGGCATAGACCCGCTTTAAGGAGGTGCTCGCGAACAGGGCTTGCCTCGACGGTAGTGTTGAGGCTACATGGGGACCTTTGTGTGTTGTTGTGCAGGGACGGAGGTGGAGGCCGGGAAGCTGGCGGAGGATGTGGAATACGAGTTCCAGGTGACGGCCGTCAACGCGGCCGGGCCAGGGACGCCCAGCAGCACCTCGATACCTGTGCTGGCACGCGACCCCATCTGTGAGCACATGCCCACCCACCTGCTCGGTCACCCACCAAACGACCCATTGACTCACTCACTCACCTATTCACCTACTCACCGACCCATCCAC
The DNA here is from genome assembly GCF_015708825.2 of Lethenteron reissneri. Classification (NCBI taxonomy): domain Eukaryota; kingdom Metazoa; phylum Chordata; class Hyperoartia; order Petromyzontiformes; family Petromyzontidae; genus Lethenteron; species Lethenteron reissneri. The sequence goes on along the minus strand of NC_083844.1, from coordinate 4,205,670 downwards.
CCACTCAACCACCCTCTCACCCACTCATCCATCCACTCACGCACCCACTCACTCTAGATTTGAAGCTTTCGTGACTGCAAGGATTCATACTTTATGTTTTTTTCGGTAAAGTCACGTCGGTAAAAAATAAAATAAATGATAACTAAATTAAATCACGCCCGAAACGTGACCCACTTACCGATACATCCACCCACTCACCCACCCGCTCACCTACCTGCTCACACACCCACTCACCCACCCACTCACTCACCCACCTACACACCGACTCACTCACCCATTCACACACTCACCAACCCATCCCCTCTTTCACCTACCCACTCACCCAATCACCCACTCACCGACCCATTCATCCACTCATCAACTTGCTCACCCACCTGCTCACCCACCCATCCATTCACCCACTCACCGACCCATCCACTCAATGACTTGAATATTCACCCACTCACTCCACCACCGACCCATCCACCCACCCACTCACTCGCCCACCCCACTCAGTCAGCCCATCCACTCACTCAACCCCCTCCAACTGTCACCCCTCCGTCCCCGGCAGACCCTCCGGGCAAGCTGGAGGACCTGTGGGTGACCGAGACGACCTACTCCAGCGTCTCGCTCGCGTGGAAGCCCCCGCTGGCCGACAGCAACAGTGGCAGTGGCGGCAACAGCGAGGCACAGGGCTACGTGGTGGAGATGCGCTCCGAGGATAGCGGGGAGTGGGTGCGCTGCAGCAAGGAGCTGGTGACTGGCACGCGTTTCACGGCCACGGGTCTGCGCGAGAAGGGCCGCTACTTCTTCCGTGTCAGGGCCGTGAACGAAGCCGGCGTCGGTGAGGCGAGGGAGCTGGACAAGTACGTGGTGGCCATGCCACCACCTGGTGAGACAACGACACATTTAAGGGCGTTTTTATCGGCAAACAAAAAACATACTATATTATACGCTTTGGTTTTTTCGGTAAAGTCACGTACTGTATCAAGTAATTTTGCTGTGACGGTGCCACCTGAAGACGGAAGCTTGTGTTGCCTCCGAAACGTCGTGATTTAATTTATTTTTATTTTATTTTTCACCTACGTGACTTTACCGAAAAAAACAAAGAGTATGGACCCTTGCAGTCACGAAAACTTCTAATCTAGAAATACTATATTATACTAATATATTATAATAATATTATAATTATCTTACCTATAAAAGATATTTTTGACTGTGTGTGTGGATGCCTATCCTTGTAACGCTTTTAACTGATAAACCGTTGGGTTTACATATCAACAAAGTACACAGATACAAACTTTACACGCTTTCCTCTCACAGCGCAGTGGCTCTGACTTTGACATTTAGTTTGTCGGAGCGATCCTCCGCCAGCTGTAATGAGGCATCACGTCAACGCTGGGAGTGTGTGTGTTGAGTGTGTGTACGCACGTGTGTGTGTGTGTGTATTAGTGTGTGTGTGTCTGTCAGGAGCGGAACTGTAGCGGTTAGCGCTTCGCTACGAACCCGGCGACCCGAGTTCGATTCCCCCTCAAGCCGAACCCCAGTGACGATTGGCTAATCCGCTCCTGGGCCTCCCCGAAGTCGACTCAGCCTAAAATGAGTACCTAGTGCGGTGCGTAAACATCGCCACTGGGGAGACAAAGGCGGTCGGCCATGGTGTTAGCCACCCACCCCCTCGTGTGCCGTTCGGGCCTTCAGATGTGCTGCTCGCGAACAGAACTTGCCCCGACAGTCTGTTAAAGGCTATACGGGGGATTTTGTCTTTGTGTACGCGTGTGCGTGCTCGCAATGCCGCCTCCCCTCCCCCGGGAGACACCAATATCAACAATTACTTTTATTTGTATTTGTATATTTCATTATACTTGCAAATTTGCCACGCTAACATATTCTTATTTTCCTATATTTTAACAAAAAGAATTTTAACCTTAAAACAAACTATATCTTTTTATCTATTTATTCATTTCAATACTTTTCACCCATTGAGACTACTTTTATTAACATCTAAATATACATTTTATAAGCTTCTGTTCTATATATATGAAGAACGTTTAAATGTTTTGACATGGGAGTAAAGCGGGAGCTGAGCTCTTGAACACAGCTCTGGGTTTACAGGTCGATCTACGTTCCCACCCTCACCTATGATGGCCATGAGCTTTGCGTAACGACCGAAATGATGAAATCACGGGTACAAGGGGCCAAAATTAGGTTTCATCTTCTTGGTTCTTTCGGTAAAGTCACGTAGAATGGAAATAATAAAATAATAATAAAAACCAAAAAAACCGTAATATTATTTCCATTCTACGTGACTTTACCGAAAGAACCAAGAAGATGAATCCCTGCAGTCACGAAAGCTTTAAATTAAAAATTAGGTTTCTCCGCAGAATTGCCGGGCTCACTCTCCGTGATCGGGTGAGGAGCTCGGTAATCCGGGAGAGCCTCAGAGTCGAGTCACTGCTTTGCCTCCGGATCGAGAGGAGCCAGTTGAGGTGGATCAGGCACCTGGTCAGGATGCTCCCAGTAGATTTCCCCTGGAATCTACCGGGCACTTCCCACTAGGCAAAGACCCCAGGATATGCTGGCAGGATTACGTCCCTCGACTCACCTGGGAACGCCTGGGAATTTCCCAGGAAGAGCTAGAGTCTGTGTATAGTAGTGTATAGTAGTGTATAGTGTAGTAGTATATAGTAGTGTATAGTGTAGTAGTATATAGAGTAGTAGTGTATAGTAATGTATAGTAGTGTATAGTGTAATAGTGTATAGAGTAGTAGTGTATAGTAATGTATAGTAGTGTATAGTAGTGTAGTGTATAGTAGTGTATAGCATAGTAATGTCTAGTGTAGTAGTGTATAGTAATGTATAGAAGTGTACAGTGTAGTAATGTATAGATTAGTAGTGTATAGTAATGTATAGTGTCGAGTAATATATAGTGTAGTAGTGTATAATGTATAATAGTGTAGTAGTGTATAGTTATGTATAGTAGTGTACAGTAGTGCATATTGTAGCAGTGTATACTAATGTATAGTAGAGTAGTGTATAGTGTATAGTAATGTACTGCTGGAGTCTGTCGCCAGGGAAAGGGAGGTCTGGACCGCCCTACTCAAAACGTTGCCACCGCGATCCTCAATAGGACAAGCGGACTGAGAAACGAAACGAAACGGAAATGAAAGACATGTCAAATTGTGAGAGAGGTGACTGGTGATTACCCGTGGTGCTTTGCCTCGGTGCTGATAACTCTGCACCACCCACCCGCCTTCCGCTACCCTCCCTCCCAGCCGCTCCCAGGTTCCACCTGACCTCGCGCCACCAGAGCTACGTCTTCCTCAAGGCCGGCGAGACCCTGCGGCTGGCAGTCCGCTTCTCGGTACGCACCACCGCTCCCTTCAATCGATCGACCGATCGATCGCTCGCCCGTTGGTTGCAGCGACAGGGCACTCAGCTCCGGGACTTCTTTCTCCAGTACCAAGATGTTGAATGATAATACGATGGGGTCCATCTTCTTGGTTCTTTCGGTAAAGTCACGTAGAAGGGAAATAATAAAATAATACAAATAAAACATAATAAAATAAGATAATATTTTATTTTATTATTATATTACATTATTATATTATTTTATTGTTTTATTATATTCCTTTATTTTATTATGTTTAATTTGTATTATTTTATTATTTCCCTTCTACGTGACTTTACCGAAAGATGCCAAGAAGATGAATCCCTGCAGTCACGAAAGCTTTAAATCGAAATACGATGGGGCTTTCATGCTTTCTTGCGTCAATACCGCGGGTGTCAAGGTGTTCATACGTGTGGTAAAAAAAAACGCCAATGAATGTGCTTTCTGAGTGTACGCACTCTCCTTGAAAGTGATTGGCCTGCACCAGAGACAGCCTCCTCCATGGCATTATTGTCCCAAGACTGCTAGACTAGAGGCCGCCACGAAAAGGCAAGCAGTACAAGGGCAATGCGCACACCCATGCATTAGTAAGCTGGAGTTAAGCAGCTGCAGCGAGTTGAAGCCTTTCGCCTGCAGCAAGATGTTGAATGAAAAAGCAACAACGGGATTCTCGCCTTTCTGGCAGAAATACAGGGGGGCGTAGCGATGTTCAAACACCAAACAGACGCCAATCACAGGGGCATCAAACTGACCACGTGGCCGTTTTTGAACACCTTATTGTGCTGCTTCTGCGGCTGTCTGGAACGTTCTTTTCTTCTAATATGAGGAAGCCACTGGGAGGTACGATGCACTTCTACATCATCTAGATTGACGAGCTCATTTGTTTAGAACTGCTTGTGGTTCTTGTTGTGTTTAGTTTGTTGTCCTTCCCCCACCCCCACACCTCCAATTAATGCGGTTGGCTATGTACGGGGGGGAAAGAGGTTCAACATTACACACACTACACCGTACACTACACTATACATTACACTAAGATCAACACACACACACACAGTTGAGAACTGCCCCTTGACCCTGATGCTACCCTCCACCCTCCCTTCCCACCTGCAGGGCATCCCCACGCCCACGGTAACCTGGCACAAGAACACGCTGGCGCTGCCTGACCGTGCCAACGTGTCGACGGAGGGTGGCAGCACCCACATGGTGATCTCCAGCGCGGACCGCTCCGACTCGGGCATCTACAGCGTGAATCTGGCCAACGAGGCCGGCTCCGAGACCATGAAGATCCGCGTCACGGTCGCGGGTGAGCATCATCGCGCCGACGAGCATCGCACCGAGCACTCACACACTCACTCACTCGCTCACTTGCTCACTCACTCACTCACACATGCACCCACTCACTCACACACTCACTGGCACACTCACTGACACACTCACTCACTCAGTCACTCACTCGTTTGAACATTCACTCACTCACTCGCTATTTCACTCACTTACTCAAGCACTCACTCACTCTCTCACTTGCTCACTCACTCACACATGCACCCACTCACTCACACACTCATTAACCCACTCACTGACACACTCACTCACTCATTCACTCACTCATTTGCACATTAACTCACTCACTCACTCGCTATTTCACTCACTTACTCAAGCACTCACTCACTCGCTCACTTGCTCACTCACTCACACACGCACCCACTCACTCACACACTCACTGGCCCACTCACTGACACACTCACTCACTCAGTCACTCACTCGCTTGCATATTCACTCACGCACTCGCTATTTCACTCACTCAAGCACTCACTTATTCTCTCACTTGCTCACTACAACCACTCGAACCGAGCCATTGATGCTTTGATATTTGCATTGCCCTCGTGTTGTTCGCCTCATGGCATCGTTCACTGGTCTAACACCGGTGAGACACGGCTTGCGTAGCTCTGGTGTAGGCCAATCAGTCCCAAGGACGATGCGTGCGTCATTACAATCACAGAATGTTGGTTTTCATGCACCAAAAGCACGATTTGTGGATCATGCAGACTTGATGACGATGCCTTGTAGTGACGATAGGTGGATCTGTTTGGTGTTCGAACATCTTAACACCTCCTGCATTCATGCCAGAAAGACTGAACCGTGATGTTGTATCACTCAACATCTTGATACTTGAAAATAATTTCTTTAGAACCACTTGTTGTTGTTTATGTGTCGTTGCCCTTCCCCCGCACCACCAATTGACGCGGTTGGCCACGTACGGTGCGAACGAAGTTCCACGTACGTACACGGACAAAATAATCCCATGGCTACAACTGGCTCAAGCCGAGCTATGAATGCTTTGGTGTGTGCATTTTCCTTGTACCTGCCGCATGCCTCATCTCTGTCTCACTCACCGTCCCCGTATGTCCCCGTGTGTCCAACATCTCTTCATCTTCCCCCCCACAACCAAATTGCCAGACGTTCCTCGTCCTCCGGGCGAGATCACCCTGGCGGAGGAGATCAGCCAGACGGTGACGCTCACGTGGGAGCCGTCGCCGGACGACCTCCCAGAGGAGCGTGTCTACTACGTGGTGATGAAGCGCGACTCGAGCACCATGAGCTGGTTCATCCTGTCGGACCGCGTGGCTCACACGCGCTACACCGTCACCAACCTCGTGCCGGGCCGCAAGTATTTCTTCCGCGTGATGGCGCGCAACGACCTCGGCGTGAGCCAGCCCACCGACTGCAAGGACGCGTGGCAGGTGCCGAAGCAGAAAAGTGAGTCCTGCGTCACCGTGCGCGTGCGTCGATGTGTCTGTGTGTGTGGTGGGTACGTAGGTGTGTGTCACTGTGTGTGTGTGTGAATGTGTGTGTGCGCATGTGGGGAGCGGTAGTGTAGCGGTTAGCGCGCTGCGCTATGAACCTGGCGACCCGGGTTCGATTCCCGCTCACGGCTAACACCAGTGACGATTATCTGAACCGGTCCTGGACCTCCCCTAGGCCGACTCAGCCTTAAATGAGTACCTTGTGCTGTGTGCAAACATTGCCACTGGCGGCCTTAGCGTGGTGCTGGCCACCCACCCCCTCGTGTGCCACAGTGCCGGCCTTCATAGGTGCTCGCTTACAGAACTTGCCCCTACAGTCTGTTAAGGCTATACAGGAAACTTTGGTGGATAATCGGCGGGTAAATAATTGAGTGAGATGATGAGTGAGTTAGCTGAAGTTTCAAGCGGATATCAAACAGCAAGTGCGTCCTTGTGTGAGTCTGTGGGTCTCTGTGTGAGTCTGTGGGTCTCTGTGTGAGTGTGCAGGTGCTTGCTAACAGTACTTGCCCCAACAGTCTGTTAAGGCTATACGGGGGATCTTTGTATTTTTCTTTGTGTGCGTGCGTAGTTGTGACACTGTGTGTGCCAGAAAGGGGGGGGGGGCACAGCACAGGTGGTGCATCTGCAGGTCATCTCGGTCATCGTGGAACAAGAGTCAATCATTGCCCTCTATCCTAATTGGCCTATACCACCTTAACATGTAGAGGACTGCAGATCTTGGTGCAAAGGTTTATGATTGCTGGCTCTCTCCATATATAATACCTTTAATAACGTATTCTCGCCCCCCCCCCCCCCGTTGCTATCATCACCGCCATGATCTTTTCCATGATCTTTTCCATCATCGTCGCCATCATCGCCGCCATCATCGCCGCCATCATTTTCGCCATCATCACCGCCATCATCTTCACCATCATCGCCACCATCATCTTCGCCATCATCACCGCCATGATCTTCGCCATCATCTTCGCCATCATCGCCGCCATCATCTTCGCCATCATCACCGCCATCATCTTCACCATCATCGCCACCATCATCTTCACCATCATCGCCGCCATCATCTTCGCCATCATCGCCACCATCATCTTCGCCATCATCGCCGCCATCATCTTCGCCATCATCACCGCCATCATCTTCACCATCATCGCCGCCATCATCTTCGCCATCATCACCGCCATCATCTTCACCGTCATCGCCACCATCATCTTCGCCATCATCATCGCCATCATCACCACCATCATCTTCGCCATCATCACCGCACCCATCATCATCATCATCCACCGCGGCGGCCAGACCTCTTCGAGGTCAAACTCAACCAGTACCAGGACAAGGAGCGTGAATTCGCGCCCGAGTTCGTGCTGCCCCTCAAGGACCACGTGGCGCCGCCGGGCAACGACGTCAAGATGAGCTGCGCAGTCAGCGGCAACCCGCGGCCGCGCGTCGCGTGGCTGTGCGACGGCGAGCCGGTGAGCGAAACGTCCAATGTCTGGTGCAGCGACACGTACGGCGTGTGCTCGCTGCACGTGGCGCTCGCCACCGCCAAGGACAGCGGCGTCTACTCGGCGGTCGCCTCCAACCACCTCGGGGAGGCGTCGTGCTCGGGCAAGCTCGCCGTGACTGGTGAGTGGCGGTGGCTGGTGAGTGAGTGGTGAGTGAGTGGTGAGTGACTGGTGAGTGACCGGTGTGTTTAGTTTGTTGTCCTTCCTTCCCCCGCACCTCCGATTAGCGCACGGTTGCCTCCATACAGTGCCAATCACGTTTACCACACACACAGACACAGACACTCACACACAGACACACACAGACACAGACACACTCACAGACACACTCACTCACAGACACACACGCTCACAGACACACACTCACAGACACACACACACAGACACACACACTCACAGACACGCACACACACAGACACACAACAACAACCGCCATTCGCCACTAAGTGGCAGTGACGTCACCACGACGCTTGTGCCAGGCTATGTGCACCTTGAGGCCACGTGAAGTGTCGAACGCCCGCTGGCAGGAGGTCACGGGGCAGACCCAGCAGGTGCCACGGGTCGACTGACTGAGATGACCGAAATGACTGGCTGATGCACCACCTGTGCCCCCTACTGTGCCAACTTGCTGTGCTTTAGCCACCCAGCGCTCCGCTCGTTGTTGTGAGCGTCGCTCCTCCGCCCTCCGTTGTTGTTGGAGGGCGACAGACACACACACAGACACACACAAACAGACAGCAACAACCGCCATTCGCCACTAAGTGGCGGTGACGTCACCACGGCGCTTGTGCCAGGCCACGTGCACTTTGAGGCTGCCACGTGAAGTGTCGAAGGCTCTCGCTGCTGACAGGAGGAAGTCACGGGACAGACCCAGCATGTGCCATGGCTTGGCCGACTGAGATGACCGATAGATGCACCACCAGCTGTACCCCCCCCCCCTCCCCACCGACTCTGCCAACTCTCACCCTCACTCACTCACACACAAAGACAAAGATCCCCCGTATAGCCTCAACACACGTGTACACACACGTGTACATACGCACGCGCGCACGCATCGTTCGTTCGTACCAACGGATCTCTAACCCCCAGCACCCCCCCCCCATCCGTTGCCCCCCCCCCCCTCTCTTGCAGGAGAAAACTAACGGCGAGAAGGGATTGGTGCGACGGCCCTTCTCCGATCGTCGACCGCCCAATCGTCGCAGCCCAAAAGCCGTCTTCTTCCCCTTGTCCCCCATCTCTTTAGAACGTCCGGTCGATGGGTTGGGTGGGTGGGGGGGTGGTCGCTCGATCGTGTCGCAGCCTTCGTTCGGGTCCGACGGTTCGCACCCCCCACCCCCCCCACCGCGCTCCCCCCCCCCCCCCCCCGCGTGTGCCCACCGGGATAACGTCACGCCGCCTGGTACGAAGGAGGTCGTCACGGGGTCGGCTGCTTCTAGCTACGACTTATTTTCGTTTGGGCCGGGTGTGGATGCCCCCCGCCACTGATCCTGCCCCGTAGCTGTTTTGACTTTTTGAGGGGGCCGTCCATAAATGACGTCACGCACCTAGAGGGGGGTGCGGGGGGGGTCAGACATTTGTGACAATGTGTGACGAGGAGCGGGGCGTGTTTGGGAAATGTGACGTCGCATCAAAATGCGCAACTTTAAATAAATATAGACAACACGTTCTACTTAATTAAATCGACTTTTAAATAAATGTTTTCTCCTACAACATCAGAGTGCAGCGCCACATTAAATACGCACTACAATGAGAATAGTTTAAAGCGATTTGAAGCATGTTTTACTTTTTTGTTGGTGGGGGGGGGGGGCAGAGCTTTGTGACGTCATATTTGAGGGGGGGGGGGTGTGACTTTTTGTGACGCCGTGTGAGGAGGGGAGGGTCAAAAATCTCACAAAATCGCGTGACGTCATTTATGGACGGCTGATATCATCGTCGTCATCACGTTGACATTAATTGCAGCAGACAAATAACTCTTAAATGCGCGGCGACGTCGCTTCTAAACGTGGAGTGGAAATAACTGAAGGACCCAGAGAAATATCCACGCGAACCACGGGGAGAGAGTGATAGAAATATACAGCAGGCGTCAGGGTCGGGATCGAGCCCACAGCCTCCGGCATACAAGGGGAGGTAGTCAACGTCTCCTAGCCATGGTGATGATGATGATGAGAGAGAGAGAAATTTAGAGCAAGTGTCAGGGTCGGGATCGAACCCACAGCCTCCTGTATACAAGGGGAGGTAGTCAACATCTCCTAGCCATGGTGATGATGATGAGAGAGAGAAAGAGAAATGCAGCAGCAGGCGTCAGGGTCGGGATCGAACCCACAACCTCCTGTATACCTGGCGAGGTAGTCAACATCTCCTAGCCATGGTAATGATGATGAGAGAGAGAGAGAGAAAATTAGAGCAAGTGTCAGGATCGGGATCGAACCCACAACCTCCTGTATACCAGGCGAGGTAGTCAACATCTCCTAGCCACCGTGATGATGATGAGAGAGAGAAGGAGAAATACAGCAACAGGCGTCAGAGTCGGGATCGAACCCACAACCTCATGTATACCAGACGAGGTAGTCAACATCACCAACCCCACCAACACCCGAATCCTTATGACCCCTATCACTTCCCCTATCACGACCCCAACCCTGTGGTCGAGTGGATTTATTTTCTGGGTCCTCCGGTTTACCCCTCCACATTCAGAACCAACGTCACCACGCGTCTGTAGTATTCGGCTGCTGCTTGACATATCCACGTGATGACGATGATGATATCGGCTAAATCGTTAAGCTATCATTTGTGAAAGTCAGGCCCTTTTTGAAAAGCAGCTACACAGCTTAGTAGTGGGCCTTACCTGGTCAAATCAAAATAGTTCATTTAGTTATTACCTTGGGCCGGTGCTGCAAAGGGTTAGAGGGTTAAGGTTAGAGCCTGGTCAAGGTTAGAGTCTAGCACCCATGTGCATGTGGGAGTTTGCATATCACATGGGGAGTTGTGGTGCAGTGGTTAACACGCTGCGCTACGAACCAGGCCTGCTGAGTTCAATTCCCTTCCACGGCCGCCACCAACCACGGTTGTGATTATCTGTACCGGGTCCTGGCCCTCCCTTAGGTCGTCTCAGCCTCAAATGAGTGCCTGGTGCGTAGTAAACATCGTCATCACTGGGGGAGACAAAGGCGGCAGGGCGTAGTGCTGGCCACCCACCACCACCTTGTGTGCCACAGTGCCGGTCGCCTTCACAGGTGCTGCTGCTCGCTCATAACAACACTTGCCCCGACATTCTGTTAAGAAGCTATACGGGGTGGGCGGCGGAGTGGATCTTTCCTTTTATGTGCATCACTTTGGGAGCGGTTGTGCAATATGGAGCATAATCTTAGGTTTTTTCGGTAAAGTCACGTAGGTAAAAAATTTAAATTAATAAAAGTAAAATAAAAATCAAATGAAAATCACGACGTTTCGGAGGCAACACAAGCTTCCGTCTTCAGGTGGAACCGTCACAGCACGATAGCACTTGATACAGCGAGCGTGCTGTGATGGTTCCACCTGAAGACGGAAGCTTGTGTTGCCGCCGAAACATCGTGATTTTTATTTTATTTTTATTTTACTTTTATTAATTTTAAATTTTTTACCGACGTGACTTTACCGAAAAAACCTAAGAATATGAATCCGTGCAGTCACGAAAGCTTCAAATCTAGAATCAATATGGAGCAAGTCCACTGGAGCCCCGAGTTTGCATCCCGGCTCGATTCCCGAACGACAACGAGGGCAGTGGAGAGCAGCGAACATCTGAACCGGCCCGGAGGCTTTCCCCCCCGAGATCGGCGTCAGGGTCGGGATCGAACCCACGATCTCCTGCGTACCAGGCGAGGTAGTCAACATCACCTAGCCGCACACAAATCTACAGCAGCAGGCATCGTCAGGGTTGGGATCGAAACCACGACCTCCTGCGTACCAGGCGAGGTGGTCAACATCTCCCAGCTACACACAAATATACAGCAGCAGGCATCGTCAGGGTCGGGATCGAACGCACGAATTTCTGCGTCCCAGGCGAGGTAGTTCACATCTCCTCGCCACCGTGGCGAGATGTTAACTAGCGACCGCTGGGAATCGAACTGCGATGCCTCTGTGTGTGTGTGCGGTGGGGGGAGTGGTGGCGCACTGATTAGCACGCCGCGCTATCGAACCCGCTCGCTCAAGTTCGATCCCCGCTCACGGCCACCACCGACATCAGTGATAGCGCTTATCTGAACCGCTCCTTGGGATTCCCCTAGATCGACTCGGCCTCAAACGAGCACCTGGTGCGTTCGGCGGCGGTGGTGGTGTTTAGTAAACATCGTCATCACTGGGGAGAGACAAAGGCGGCCGGGCGTGGTTGTTCATCACTTCCCGCACGCCGATCCACCGCGCGTGCCACCGTGCCGTTCTGCGTCGGGTTGTGCTCGCTCGCGGCACTTGCCCCACAGGAATGTTGAGGCTATACCGATGGGGGGGGGAGCTTTGCCTTTGTTATGCAGCATTAAAATTGAACGTGAAAATGTAAGCGCGTGTCGGTGCGTTTGTTGTTTCCAGGACGCCATTCACCCGGCAATGATTGATTGTTGACGATGATGATGGTGATGACACCCAATGCGACGATTGCATAGCTGTCAACCCACGTGGTTTACCCCGTATTCTTGTACATTGAGGTCCATGCGGCGTACAGCCGTTTGTGATGGGACTTTGTAGGATGAACGCTGAGGTTTGTAAGGGGCACTAGGTGACCATTAATGTCTGAATTGGTCTCTGATAAGGGAGGGCACTGATAAGGGGTTGACAGGTATGCACTACACTATACACTACACTACTATACACTACACTATACACTACTATACACTACACTATACACGACACTATACACTGCACTACTATACACTACACTATACACTACACTATACACTACACTACTATACATTACACTGTACACTACACTATACACTACACTATACACTACTATACACGACACTATACACTACACTATACACTATACACCAGAGGTGGGACAAAGTCATTGTTATGCAAGTCCAAGTCGAGTCTGAAGTAATCAAATTCATGACTCGAGTCTGACTCGAGTCCAAGTCACATGACTCGAGTCCACACCTCTGCTATACACTACTATACACTGCACTATACACGACACTATACACTGCACTACTATACACTACACTATACACTACACTATACACTACACTACTATACATTACACTATACACTACACTATACACTACACTACTATACATTACACTGTACACTACACTATACACTACTATACACGACACTATACACTACACTACTATACACTACACTACTATACACTACACTATACACTACACTACTATACACTACACTATACACTACACTATACACTACACCATACCATACCTCTAAACCCATATGGCTTACCCCGTGATCTTATACAGGGAATTGAGTTTTCAGGTCCATACGGTGTACAGCCGTTTATGATCGGACTTTGTAGGGTGAACGTTGAGATTTATAAGGGAAACTGGGTGACCATTAAGGTCTGAATTGGTCTGCAATAGGTTAGGGCGCTGATACGTGGTTGACAGGTTTGCTATACACTATACATTGCACTATACACTACACTATACACTACACTACTATACACTACAGTCTAATCCTAATGTTAATTTAAGCTGAGATATTCCTCAAAGTATGGCTTCTCATGTGTATGTCAGATAATACAATCAAGCAGTGAGAGTGAGTTTGAGACAATGACAGAGAGAGAGAGAGCAGACAGACAAGCAAACAAAAAGGTGCAGTAGAGGGAGGGGATGAGCTTGGACCTCGCCCAAATCAGCCAAATGTTAATGTCATACCTAGTCAAACCCTACCAAATAGGGTGCAAGCCATTTTAAGGAAAGAACAACCGCTGGCTATGTGTTGTCAATGGTCCACACTGCGTGAACTTAGTTACTCAGGCTGCCTGTGTAGCCTCTCCACTAGTAAGAGGATGAATGGGTCTGATGCATGAATTGGGGGGGGCTTCTTTAATCAATCTGGCAAGTTCAAGGTGATTTTCCAGGAAATCGCAAAATCAGAGCATGGTTTCAACTCGTTGAAACCTATCTGCGTCCCTGCCATCCGCTCAGTTCTCAGCCAGTATGAGTCAGTGCTGACATCCCTTGAAGAAATGACATCGTGCAGCTCATCTGACACTTCAACTAAGGACAATGGTCTTCATGGAACATTTCTAAAAAGGAACACTGTGCTCGGCCTTGCAATGGCTGAAGACCTGATGGCGGATTTGGAGTGCCTGAACACCTCCCTGCAGTTTCGATTTAAAGCTTTCGTGACTGCAGGGATTCATCTTCTTGGTTCTTTCGGTAAAGTCACGTAGAAGGGAAGTATTAAAATAATAAAAAATAATAAAAATAAAACATAATAAAATCATTCTCACGACGTTTCCCTTCTACGTGACTTTACCGAAAGAACCAAGAAGATGACCTCTCTGCAGCTTAGGAAACAGACTGTTTGAGGCATGTTGGAGGCTGTGGACCATGTCAAAACAAGCATGCAGGGTAAGCGAACGGAGGATCACTTTGATGTTTTGTTCGCAAAAGCAACTGCTATGGCAACAAAGTTGGACCTACAACCTATTCAGATGCCTCATATCAGCAAACCAACAGAGCGTTACACCATTCAGGCTATGGCCCATATCCAGCCGGAGGCCCAGTCTTTGTACAGAGCCCAATTCTACAACGCCTTGGACACAGTGCATACTCAATTCATAGAGAGTGTTTGATCAAGCTGGATTCCACAAGCAGCAGCAGCAGCTTGAGAATGTGCTGCTACGCGGAGATGTGGACAAGGTGATAGACGAGTCTCCTGAATTAAATTCAAAACTACTGCAGGTGCAACACCATGTGAGACTAGGCTCTAAGAAAAGCTGTCTCGGGTATGGACCAATCAATTTCAAGGACAGTGCATACATTACACTGGTCAACAAAAAAAACATTTTTTTTCTGGCCTGGACTTTTGCAGCTGTTTTAGACTAATTTCAGGGTGCTGATTCCAAATCTGATCTCAGATTTGCTCTATCACATCTCATTTTATGCTATCGGCATACCCCATTTTCATTGATTTTACCCGAAATTATCTCTGTCACTTATGATTGCAAGTTGTTGCGAGTCAGTGACTGCTTTAGTGTTAAAATATGGTGCTGTATTTTTAGGATAGTGTGTTTATAATATCATTTTATGTAGATATCCACATTTATTTAATATTTTTCTCCTGCAGTTTTGATTGAAAATGCAATATCTGATATCTCAAAAACCTGATGTCAGATTTAGAATCAGCACCCCCAAAATTACCTTAAACCCGTTGGAATACCTGATGCCAGAAAAAGTGTGTTGACCAGTGTTATCAGAGTTGTGTTTTTGTTTGCATTTTGACCGCAAGTGTTGTGGTTAATGCACACATGATCCCTTGTATAAAGGTGTCAGTTTTGTTGGCAGGTAAAAGGGTAAAAACCTATTACTATTTCTTGCTACTGGCAAAGGAGGTCTCATAATGAGCTCAGATGTTGCTAGCGTTATTAGAGAAATGGTGCCAGAGGTGAGAGGTCTCTTCAATCAGGTGGAAGCTTTAGTAAGGCTTCTGCTGGTCGTGCCTGGGATGGAGTTTTAGTGCCCTAAGGAGGCTTAAGGCATGGTCTAGACCTTCGAGGCTGAATAATGTGGCCATGTGTCACATGCACCAGAGGAGAAACTGGACAGACTGGACCTTGAAGGAATATGGCAATCGTTTATGGGTGTCAACGATAAGCGCAAAAATGCCTTTTGGGCCCTTTGCTTGAAGAATGACAAGTCAAAACGCTCGTCATTGCCTGGAGAGGAGGTGAGAGGATGGGAGAGGAGAGCAGAGGAAAGGAGCAGAAATGACTGCAGAGCAGGGGAGAGGAAAAGAGATTGGTGGAGAAGAGAGGAGAAGATAGGAGCAGAGTAGAGGACTAGAGAGTGGGCTGGAGAGAAGATAGGAGAGGAGTGCAGAGCAAACGCCCCTCCTGCCCACCCGAGTTTACTTGTAAATATGTAAATAAAAGCAACAATTTGCTAAACCTTGGCCACAAAATCTGGACTTCTCTTCATCTCACAATGCATTGATGTCTGTTTATATGATTGTGGTTATGGTCATCTCAGTCAGTCGACCCGTGGCACCTGCTGGGTCTGCCCCGTGACCTCCTTCCAGCGGGCGTTCGACACTTCACGTGGCCTCAAGGTGCACATGGCCTGGCACAAGCGTCGTAATGACGTCACCGCCACTTAGTGGCGAATGGCGGTTGTTGGTTATGGTTGTACTTTATCAATCCCTAATCTCTGTCATTACATACAATGAAACAAGAAAAGATTTTAAAAAATACACAAAACAGAGCAATGTTATTCAATACACTATTAGACATTATTGTAAAAAAAAAAGGCCATCCCAAGTGTTAGTGAATTTTTTGTTATATTTTAGGCAGGAAATGGCAGAAAATCTTTTCAAATTTAGATTTTTTTTCCTGGGGGGGGGGGGGGGCCCAGACCCCCTAGAATATTTGGACCCCCTAATGTTGACTGCATGGCGAAGGCCTTGCACTACACGATACCATAGAATCCGTCCATAAATGACGTCACGCAATTTTGCACGATGTTTTGACCCCCCCCCCGTCACACGGCGTCACAAAAAGTCAGACCCCCCCCCCCCTCAAATATGACGTCACAAACCTCTGCCCCCCCCCCAAAAAAAATATAAAACATGCTTCAAATCGCTTTAAACTATTGTCATTGTAGTGCGTATTTAATGTGGCGCTGCACTCTGATGTAGGAGAAAACATTTATTAAAGTCGATATAATTAAAGTTGCGCATTTTGACGTGACGTCACATTTCTCAAACCCCCCCCCCCTCTTCGTCACACATCGTCACAAATGTCTGACGACCCCCCCTCCCCCTACATGCGTGACGTCATTTATAGACGGCCCCAAACCGGTTTTAACCACTCGCTTGCAGCATCTCCGTGCCTTCGTCCCAACAGTCGCAGCGTTGTGTTAGTCGCCATATACCTCGGATGTGCGTAAACCGGTTTACGTCCAAGCGGTTACCGGTTACGAGCGATTACTAAAACAAACGGGTTTAACAACCCCCTTAAGTCTCCCCCTCTCCCCCACGCCCCTCCTCAAATTGTCTGCGGAGTTGAGCGCGACTCGCAGTACCCAGGCAAGCAGGGCGCAGCATCAACTATCGCACCAGCAGAGGGCGGTAGTCCACCACGACCAACATCGTCAGCAGAAGCAGCAGCAACAAACACATTGTCCAGCGGAGAGAGCTGGTAGGAACGTTGGGTTGCTCGGTCAATGGCCAGGGTCAACGGCGGCGTGGTGTATTCCGCAAATGTGCCCGACTGTGAGGGCGGGCACAAGCCGGCGTGAGTAGGTTAAACGTTGAGTTTTATAAGGGCACCACGGGGTGACCAGCCCCTCACCACCCAGCCCCACCCTCTCCACCCAGCCCCACCCCAGCCCCACCCTCCCCACCCAGCCCCACCCCCCACCCAGCCCCTCCCCACCCACCCCTCCCCACCAGCAATTCATTTTTTATAGCAAAATATGGGGGGGGGCATATTTTGCATATTTTAATATCTATTATAATTACAGCGTTGGTGGGAGCCGACGAGGAGCCGTACCCCCACTGCTTTGCCAGTAGATGGCAGCAGAGCAGAAGAGAGTGTGGACTAATCTCCATCTGTCCCATCTCGCTCCCTTCTACCCCGTGGGTGAGAGCAGAGGAGTAGCCGTGCCCGCCACTGCCCTGCCAGTAGATGGCAGCAGAGCATCAGAGAGGCGTTGTTCATTGTGTCGCGTGGTGCGTTCTCGCCGTGCGTCGGTGCATCTCACCGCACACAGGGCGTCCTGAAGATAGGGACCTGGGGGGGGGCATCCATTGAGAACGCACGCAAAAATCTGTCAAAACTTGACCCCTTTCCCCGCTCCCTGTACGCACGCGTACTTTTTACACCTCCCCCCACCTGCGTACGTACGCCTGACGCACCCCCCCCCCTCCCGAATCCTATAAAACGGCTGATATTTAATCCACGCAGAAACGATCAAGGATGAATAATAATCAAACAGATAGTCCACCGACGGACTATCTAACTCATTTGAAGGCCAATGTAGACAAATTATAATTATCGAAGCTTCACTCCCCCCCACCGTTTCAAATGCGCACATTGTCAGTAGACCCCCCCATACGCAAGCTACGCATTTGGGTTACCCCCCCCTCACCCCTTGCCCACCTCCATGCGTACGTACGAGATGGAACCTGGTCCCCCGAGCGAGCTGCTGGTTCAGAAACAAGAGCGGAAAAAAAAGAGAGAGGGAGAGCGAGAAAGTGAGCGAGAGGTGGGGTTTACATAAAGCAAAGTTTAAAAAAATATACGAAATGATGAACGAAGCAAAGTGCCGAATACACCGAGCATCTTCTTGTTTCCACCGATCGTAAAAACAAGAGAGCGAGAGGGGGTAGAGAGAGGGGGGGGCAGAGAGGAGGGGGGGTACATAAAGCAAAGCATAAAAAACTAAATGATAAACGAACCAAAGTGCCGACTACACCGAGCATCTTCTTGTTTCCTTTGATCGTAAAAAAAATGAATAACAAAATAAAGAAGAAAAAAGGAAAAATGAGCGACGGCTTTCACTCCGGCAGTTGGAGGGTGAGAAGCAGGCGAGGGGGGGTGGGAGAGGGGGTGCAGGAGACCAACCAACACAGCAACGTGGAAACCGCCTTATCTGTGTTTGTACAAACATCGGCAGACCACCTCTTGACGTACGGGGGGAGCTCGCTGTCTCTGGGTGGAAGGTTGATCGAGCGTGGAACGCGCGGTGCGAGTTTGAGAAGGACCCCAGGGGGTTAGTGGGGGGGGGGCACGCGATGACCCCTGACTTGCGGGGAGTCGAGTTCGATTCCCGCACACGGTTGGTGATTATTGAGGGCACCCCCCCCCACCCCCGGGTGGCTAGGAAATGTTGACTACCTCGCCTGGTGTACAGGAGGTCGTGGGTTCGAACCCGACCCTGACAATGCCTGCTGCTGCTGTATATGTGGAGTCTGCGTCTCTCTCTCTCATCATCATCATCACGGTAGTTAGGAGATGTTAACTACCCCGCCTGGTATACAGGAGGCCGTGGGTTAAATCCTGACTTTGAAGCCTGCTGTTGTATATTTGTAATTTTCGTGTCTCTCTCTTCCCGTGGTCGCGTGGATTTTTGTCTCCGGGTCCTCCGGCTTTCCCCTTCACGTTTAGAATCGACATCGCCACGCGTTCGGAGTATTCGGCTGCTGCTATGCATTCTCACGCGACGATGATGATGACGATAATCGAATCGATTGAGCTGCGATCGTTTGTGGCCAGGTCGCTTCTGACAAAGAGCGACTACACAGTAGCTCAGTGGAGCCTTGGAAGCTAAATAAGTCTAACCCGTAAAAACAAAGTTTTTAACTATAAATCCTTTATATGCGTGGCGGCTAGAGTCCTCTCGTCCTCTGGTTTGAGATGGCTGCCACCTATGGGTCAGATGATTGTCTGCCAGTATTAAGCAATTGGTAATTAATTATTTAATTTGTTTTCCCTAAACAGTGTAAAATTTTTGAAAAAAAATTTTCACGAACATTAATTGTCTCGCACAACGAGTCTGTGTGCAAAATGTCAGCTCGATTGGATCACGGGAAGTGGGTTAAAAAACGACCGAAATATTTGCACGGTCGTAAGCAAGCAGGCAAGCACGCAAGCACGCAAGCAAACAAGCGAACTTAATATAAAGGATTTAAAAACACATTCCTGCGAAGGGAGCTGGTAGGAACGTTGGGTTGCTCGGTCAATGGCCAGGGTCAACGGCAGCGTGGTGTATTCCGCAAATATGGCCGACTGTGAGGGCGGGCACAAGCCGGCGTGAGTAGGTTAAACGTTGAGTTTTATAAGGGCACCACGGGGTGACCAGCCCCTCCCCACTTTGCTTTCGTGAGCATGTCATTGATTTTTCGATTTAAAGCTTTCGTGACTGCAGGGATTCATATTCTTGGTTCTTTCGGTAAAGTCACGTAGAAGGGAAATAAAAAAAATAATGGAAATAAAACATTATAAAAATCCTCACGACGTTTCGGCCGCAACGCAAGCAGCCGTCCTCAGGTGAAGAACAGAGCTGTCGGAAAAACAGCGTCCCATGAACACCGCTAAGCTTGGCAGCGTATTTTCAGCTGGGTGGGAGGAGGAGAGCGTCTTGACAAAGAAGTTTACATATCAACAGAGGAATTTAGCATATTAATATTATTTTATAATGTTTAATTTTATTATTTTATTACTTCCCTTCTTCGTGACTTTACCGAAAGAACCAAGAATAAGGACATTGATATTTTGAAATGCACCTATTGTCAGTGAGAAAACGCGTGCATTTGCGTCATTCCTTCACAGAAAGTCCCGGTCGCAAACACGAAGTTTGTGGGGGAACGACAGCCATTTTCCGTACTTTTCATTCATAAGCAATTCGAGAATAACACTTACTACCCAGGAATAAAATAATCGTGTTACATAGTGAATTATTGGCCGGTGGAGGGGGTCGGGGGGGGGATGTTTGCCGAATTGGTGAATTGGAGACGGAGAGCGGTGCGCTCCTTTTGTCGAGAGCAATGCGAGCCGGAGCGGGTGGGGAATCGGATCCTCACCTCTCATCCTCATCCTCGCCTCTCCTCCTCGTCGCGGTTGTCGTCCCGAGCAGCTTCATGTGGGGTCGAGCACCGCAGCCACCTGTTTGCGGCATCAACAACAACAACACCATCAACATCAACAACAACAACGACGTCAGCAACAGCATCATCAGCAACATCATCAGCAACATCAACAACAACATCATCAGCAACAGCATCATCAACAACATCAACACCACCAACATCAACAAATATCGATAGCATCAGCAGCAACATCAACAACAACATAATCAGCAATATCAACATCAACAACATCAACAATATTAAAAAAACATGAACATCAGCAACATCGACAAACATCAACACAATCAACACCATCAGCATCATCAACAAACATCAATAACATCAACATCAACAACAACATCAACAACAACATGAACATCAACATCAACAACATCGACAAACATCAACACAATCAACACCACCAGCAACATCAATATAATATCATCAACAACAACGACACCAATAACATCATCAACAACATCAGCAACATAAAAACATCATCATCAACATCAACAACAACATCAACAACAACATTAACAACAACAACTACGTCAGCAACAGCAACATCAGCAACATCATCAGCAACAGCATCGGCAACAGCATCATCAACAGCATCATCAGCAACATCACTCACCACCAACATCAACAAACATCGATAGCATCACCAGCAACATCAACAGCAACATTATCATCAACATTAACAACATCAACAATATTAAAAAAAAACATAAACATCAGCAACATCGACAAACATCAACACAATAAACACCATCAGCAACATCAACAAACATCAATAACAACAACAACATCAACAACATCGACAAACATCGACAGACATCAACACAATCCACACCATCAACAACATCAATAACATCAACATCACCAGGAACATTAACATCAACAACAACTTCAACAACAACATGAACATCAACATCAACAACATCGACAAGCATCAACACAATCAACACCACCAGCAACATCAACAATAATATCATCAACAACAACGACACCAATAACATCATCAACAACATCAGCAACATAAAAACATCATCATCAACAACATCAGCAACATCAACAACACTACACTACACAATACACTCTAATCGTAAACGCTGTAGTGGTGTTTACTCTCCAACACACCGGCGGGATGAAGTCGTAAACGAATTGGCGCCTTGTTTACGTGATAAACCTCACTTGGCTGTGTTGGGTGGTGGAGGGTTACGACACAACATTTAGACTCACGCGACCTAACCCACAGCGACGTTTAACACATTCCTGCGGAGGGAGCTGGTAGGAACGTTG
Organism: Lethenteron reissneri; assembly: GCF_015708825.2. Taxonomy (NCBI): domain Eukaryota; kingdom Metazoa; phylum Chordata; class Hyperoartia; order Petromyzontiformes; family Petromyzontidae; genus Lethenteron; species Lethenteron reissneri. The sequence continues at coordinate 4,183,915 of NC_083844.1, read as the reverse complement.
GGTTGCTCGGTCAATGGCCAGGGTCAACGGCGGCGTGGTGTATTCCACAAATATGGCCGACTGTGAGGGCGGGCACAAGCCGGCGTGAGTAGGTTAAACGTTGCGTTTTATAAGGGCACCACGGAGTGACCAGCCCCTCCCCACACAGCCCCACCCCTCCCACCCCCCCACCCAGCCCCACCCTCCCCACCCAGCCCCTCCCCACCCTCCCCACCCAGCCCCTCCCCACCCTCCCCTCTTCACCCAGCCCGACCCCTCCCATTTTTGGATTCACGACGGACGGACGGACACAATAATCCCCTGTGGGCTGGTGGAACCAGGTGGTTCCTACCAGTATGAATAATTTTGGTCGCAGAAAGCCGTTCGTGTTAAACAAACACAATACTCGTAAATACGATAGTAGTGCAAAGCATGGTGAAGGTGAACACATCACTTAACGAAAACACGCGAATTAAACTCAACTATTGTTGTTATCTTACCAGGCGTAAGTCACCAGCGAGCCGTGTAGCTTATTTTTCATCACAAATGATTGCAGCTCAACCACGCGCTGATATCATCATCATCATGATGATGATCATCACCACGTGGCTGATATCGTCATCGCCATCATCATTATCATCATCATGATGATGATCATCACCACGTGTCTGATATCATCACCATCATCATGATTATCATCATTATCATCATGATGATCATCACCACGTGTCTGATATCATCATCACCATCATCATGATTATCATCATTATCATCATCATGATGATCATCACCACGTGGCTGATGGCATCATCGCTATCATCATGATGATCATCACCACGTAACTGATGGCATCATCGCTATCATCATGATGATCATCACCACGTAACTGATATCACCATCATGATGATGATCATCACCATCATCATGATGATGATCATCACCACGTGGTAAAAAAGTTTATAGCAGCAGCCAAATAATCGAAAAACTCTGAAGGCGTGCTTCTCGACTCGCATTTATAGGGGTCGCCGGGTTCGTTCCGCAGTAGCGCGCTAACCACTGCCCCCCTACATCCCCCCCACCACCTCCACCCTTAACCACAACATCGCTATCTTGAGACCCGGGCGGCAGGGGCAGACGATGCGTGACGAGCCGATGGCGTGAGCGCTGCGTGAGACGACGCAGGGCTGGAGGGGGAGGAGAGGGAGGAGGGAGGGGAGGAGAATAGAAACGAGAGGTTACTGCGAGTCAAGGGGAGGGGAGAGAGAGAGAGAGCGCTAGAGAGAGGGAACTAGAGAGCGCGAGCCGTCGGCAGACTCGGTCGGATGATCGGGCGTCACGAGCGAGCCCCGTGGCTACTTGCGGTCATGGTGACATGAGGGTGGTGTGGTCGTGTATGTGTGTGTGTGATGAACTTTTACCTACATTCCTCACCAGCTGCATCGTTTACTGAGCCATCATTAATTCGCCTCCATGACTGAACTATTACCTACACACCACCATCATCAACATCATCATCAGCATCGTCTACTCGGCCATCATCAATTTGCTTCCATTATTGAGTAATTACACACCACCATCATCAACATCATCATCAGCATCGTCTGCTCGGTCATCATCAATTTTCCTCCATTATGGAGCTATTACCTTCACACCACCATCATAAATTGCCTCCATTATGGAGCCATTACCTACACACCACCATCATCAACATCATCATCAGCATCGTCTACTCGGCCATCATCAATTGCCTCCATTATGGAGCCATTACCTACACGCCACCATCATAAATTGCCTCCATTATGGAGCTATTACCTACACACCACCATCATCAACATCATCAGCATCGTCGACTGAACCATAATCAATTGCCTCCATGACTGAACTATTACCTAGACATCACCAACATCATCATCAGCATCGTCTATTCGGCCATCATCAATTTGCCTCCATTATGGAACTATTACCTACACACCATCACCAACATCAACATCATCAGCATCGTCGACTGAAGCATAATCAATTGCCTCCATCATGGACCTATTACCTACACACCACCATCATCAACATCATCATTTTCTACTAGGCCATCATCAATTGCCTCCATTATGGAACTATTACCTACACACCACCATCATCAACATCATCATCAGCATCGTCGGCTGAGCCATCAACGATTCGCCTCCATTATTGCCATCATTTTTTTTTATTTTATTTTACCAGCCGCGCAGTGGCTCCTTTGCAGAAGCGCCCCTGGCTGCCAGGAATGATAGCAAGTGAACCCAAGTGGCTGATACCATCGTCATCATCATCGCGGGGTAAATGTGTAATAATGCTCGTTGAGGCGACTTCTGGAATCCGTCTTTAATTCAACTTGTATTACAGCTTTCCTTCACGCTGCTGACAGGCAGTGTGAGAGGGACAGATAGAGAGAGAGAGAGACGCACTGCCACGTGGCAACCCGGAGCCCCGCTTCCACGTGGCCCCCTTCCTCTGTTCGTTCCCGTTCTGACCACGTGTCGTTCGTCTCCACCCCTATTTAATACCCGGGTCACGTGGTACGTTTCCGCCAATCCTCGTTAGCCTCCATGGAATATTCCAGGCCCCCTCGTAAGCTCCCGGGACCACGCCCCTGACTCCTCTCCCCATTGGCTGTGGCCAAAGCCAGCAGAACCAATCCTTACAGCTGTCACCTTACCATTACGTCAGGGCCACGCCCCTAGGCTTCCCCCCATTGGCTATGAACCAGGACCGGCAGAGCCAATCATCATGACGAGTTGTGATACGTCAGTGAGCCGGATATATCCTCACATTACATCTGTATAGCAGCAGCCGAATACTTTGAACGCGCATTTCTAAAGGTGAAGGGGAAAAAAACCTGGAAAAACCCACGCGACCACGGGGTCGGGATCGAACCCACGACTTCCTGCTGTAGACCAGGCGAGGTAGTTAACATCTCCGGACGGGGAGAGAGAGACACGCAAACTCCAAATATACAGCAGCAGGCGTCAGGGTTGGGATCCAACCCACGACTTCCTGCGTACCAGGCGAGGGAGTTAGCATCTCCCGACGGGGAGAGAGAGACACGCAAACTCCAAATATAGAGCAGCAGGCGTCAAGGTTGGGATCGAACCCACGACTTCCTGCGTACCAGGCGAGGTAGTTAACATCTCCCGACTTGGAGAGAGAGACACGCAAAATCCAAATATACAGCAGGCATCAGGGTTGGGATCGAACCCACGACTTCCTGCGTACCAGGCGAGGTAGTTAACATCTCTCAACTTAGAGAGAGAGAGGCACGCAAACTCCAAATATACAGCAGCAGGCGTCAGGGTTGGGAAGGAACCCACGACTTCCTGCGTACCAGGCGAGGTAGTTAACATCTCCTAGCGAGCGTGGCGCCCAATCATCAACAGCATTATCAGCATCGTCAACAGCTGCCTAGCCATCATTAAGTGTCCCATCATCATCAGCAGCAAAACAAGAATCAGCAGCAGCATACTCAACAACGCCACTCGCCACCTAGGGGATGAGGCCCAGGACCGGTCCAGATAATTCGTCACTGGGTGTTGGTGGTGGCCGTGAGTGGGACTCGAATTCGGGGGGGGGGGGGTGGGGGGGTGTCTCTCGGATTCTCAGCACGGCGTGGCGCTAACCGCTGCGCCACCGCTCGCTCGCCCGCACAAAGACAAAGAGAGGCACACAGAGTGCGGTCGAAATGCCAGCGTCGCAGATCCGGCATGAACCCGATTCGTCCTGACACACGCGCTCACTGACACTCTCTCACGCACACACACAAAAGGCAACGATCTCCTCCCCCCCCACCCCCCCCCGTAGCCTTCACTCGCCTGTTGGGGCAAGTGTTGTTAAGTGAGCGCCAGACATACGCACAAAGGGAAAGATGGCCCCCGTTATGGCGCTGCCCATATACTCATCACTACACTCGAGACTCAACAATGCACATTCATTCAACACTGCCCATAGACGAGCACTGCCCATAGACTCAAGACTGCCAATAGACTCAACACTTTCCATAGACTCAACACTGCAGACTTAAACTACCCATAGACTCAACACTTTCCATAGACTCAACACTGCCCATAGACTCATCACTACACTCGAGACTCAACAATGCACATTCATTCAACACTGCCCATAGACGAGCACTGCCCATAGACTCAAGACTGCCAATAGACTCAACACTTTCCATAGACTCAACACTGCAGACTTAAACTACCCATAGACTCAACACTTTCCATAGACTCAACACTGCCCATAGACTCAACACTTTCCATAGACTCAACACTGCAGACTTAAACTACCCGTAGACTCAACACTGTCCATTGACTCAACACTTTCCATAGACTCAACACTGCCCATAGACTCAACACTTTCCATAGACTCAACACTGCATCATAGATTCAACACTGCCCATTTCCTCAACACTGGCCATATATTAAACACTGCCCATAGACCCAACACTGCCCATATACTCAACACTGCCCATAGACTCAACACTGCCCATTGCCTCAAAACTGCCCATTGACTCAACACTGCCCATAGACTCAACACTGCGCCATAGACTCAACACTGCCCATAGACTCAACACTGCCCACATACTCAACACTGCCCACAGACTCAACACTGCCCTTTGACTCAACACTGCCCATAGACTCAACACTGCACCATAGCCTCAACACTGCCCACAGAGCCAACACTGCTCTATGGGCAGTTGTGAGTGTCACCTCATTCCTCGGCCCTTGCACTGCCCCTGCCATCGTTATCACTTCGTTATCATTACCGCCGTTTAACCTCTGCCAGAGACCACATTGAGATAATACGTTCTCTTTCTCAATATATAAATGTAAGATAAGATAACGGGAGAGGTCCCCCTTATCGACAACCATGCCGTGACAACGCACTTGCAGGGCTGAACTTCTACCTTTGTCGTTTTACTGCGGCCTGTAAAATTTAAATGACCCCCGCGGTTAATGGGTAGTCCACGGTTCATGTAATTGGCTGCTGCGGTTTAACTGTTAGTGCCTAATTTATTTATATATCGTGGGTTCATCTCGGTTCAACTGTTAGAGACCCAGAGACTCACATAGAGACCCAGAGACTCACGTAAAGAGCCATAGACTCACATAGAGACCCATGGACTCAACACATAGAGACCCATAGACTCACGTGGAGACCAAGAGACTCACACACAGACCCAGAAACTCACACACAGAGACCCATAGACTCACATAGAGAGCCGTAGACTCAGAACTTTACTCAACGACTCACATAGATACCCATTGGCTCACGAAGAGAGTGATAGTCTCACACACAGAGACCCAGAGACTCACACACAAATACCCATAGATTCACACAAAGATACCCATAGACTCACACAGAGAACCATAGACTCACATAGAGACCCATAGACTCACATAGAGACCCATAGAATCACACACAGAGACCTATAGACTCGCACAAAGATACCCATAGACTCACACACAGAGAACCATAGACTCACACAAAGATACCCATAGACTCACACAGAGAACCATAGACTCACATAGAGACCCATAGACTCACATAGAGACCCATAGAATCACACAAAGATACCCGTAAACTCATATAGAGACCCATAGACTCACATACAGACCCATAAATTCATAGAATCACAAACAGAGACCCAGAGACTCACACACAGATACCCAGAGACTCGTAAAGAAACCCCTACCTAGACTTCCGTAGAAACGCAGACTTACACAGAGACCCGCAGACACACACAGAGACTCGCAGACACACACGGAGACTCGTAGACACACACAGAGACTCGTAGACACACACAGAGACCCGCAGACACACACAGAGACCCGTAGACACACACATAGACTCGTAGACACGCACAGAGTCTCGTAGACACACACAGAGACCCGCAGACACACACAAAGACTCGTAGACACACACAGAGACCCGCAGACACACACAGAGACTCGTAGACACACACAGAGACTCGCAGACACACACGGAGACTCGTAGACACACACAGAGACTCGTAGACACACACAGAGACTCGTAGACACACACGGAGACTCGTAGACACACACAGAGACTCGTAGACACACACAGAGACTCGTAGACACACACAGAGACCCGCAGACACACACAGAGACTCGTAGACACACACAGAGACTCGTAGACACACACAGAGACCCGCAGACACACACAGAGACCCGCAGACACACACAGAGACTCGTAGACACACACGCGGTCCTAACCTCTAAGTGTCAGGTAGTTCGCTAGCATTGGGTCAAGCTACCCTAGCCTCTGCTGATAAGGCACTGCATGTTGAAACAAGTCCGTGCATATACACATTTGGCATATTCTTGGTTCTTTCGGTAGTCACGTAGAAGGGAAATAATAAAATAATAAAAAATTTACTAAATACAATTCTCATTTTATTATAAAATAAAATTCTCATTTTATTTTATTATGTTTTATTTTTATTATTTTATTTTTCCCTTCTACGTGACTTTACCGAAAGAGCCAAGAATATGAATCCCTGCAGTCACGAAAGTTTTAAATCGAAATTTAAACATTTGGCAGTTCACTCAGCAACTGGGTCACGAGGGAGACTGACACTGCTGATGAGACGCAGAAAGTGGAAACCGGTCCAGAGTTGTTGATCGTACGCAAGCAATGCCGGTGATAGTATGCATATGTGGGATGTGTTAAAAAAATAATTATAACCCGTAAAAATAAAGTTTATCACTATAAATCCTTTATATGCGTGGCGGCTAGAGTCCTCTCGTCCTCTGGCTTGAGATGGCTGCCACCTATGGGTCAGATGATTGTCTGCCAGTATTAAGCAATTGGTAATTAATTATTTAATTTGTTTTCCCTAAACAGTGTAAAATTTTGGAAAAACATTTTCACGAACATTAATTGTCTCGCACAACGAGTTTGTGTGCAAAATGTCAGCTCGATTGGATCACGGGAAGTGGGTTAAAGAACGACCGAAAGATTTGCACGGTCGTAAGCAAGCAAGCACGCAAGCACGCACGCAAGCAAGCAAGCTAACTTAATATAAAGGATTTAAAAACATCCTTCGCTGTTCGACATGGAGATCCGCGTTTGCGAAGGGAGCCCAATCGCCCGCTCATCTGCCGCGGCGTCATCTTCTGTGAGTCGTCGTCTCGGTTCCAAGCGAGACTCAAGACGACTCAAGGCGACTCGCTGTGAAACGAGGTTTTGTTGTGACCAGGTGTGGCCATCACACGAATGATAACTGAGTTGCATCCCACTGGGATTTTTGCACACGGTGTTGGTGTACGGTGATTTTTCTGCAATAACTTACTGTCTTTTCTTGGATTTTCTGTTTGCACTTAGTCATTCGAGATTTGAAGCTTTCGTGACTGCAAGGATTCATATTCTTAGGTTTTTTCGGTAAAGTCACGTAGGTAAAAAATTTTAATTAATAAAAGTAAAATAATTAATTTAAAAAAAAATTTACCTACGTGACTTTACCGAAAAAACCTAAGAATATGCACATAGTCACTTTAAGATGTTTTCTTGTTCATGTTTTTGTTTTTTTGTTTGTTGCGGTTGCAACCGATTCATGAGCCGATTCTCAAGACAGCATCTGATTCTCACGACGCTGTCTTTCCGACAGACCTGTTCTTCACCTGAGGACGGCTGCTTGCGTTGTGGCCGAAGCGTCGTGAGAATTGCATTGTATTATGTTATATTTTTATTATTTTATTATTTCCCTTCTACGTGACTTTACCGAAAGAACCAAGAAGATGTGTGGAGCTTTTGAGAGCTCGCTCGGGCACACGCGTACCGCGTGTGTGTGTGTGATATACGCGCTACCGCCGCTGCTCGCTACTGACAGCACTTGCCCCCACAGTCTGTTAGAGGCTATATGGGGGATCTTTGTCTTCGTAGCGGTGGTGCAGGCATCGGTGACGAATGTCCCAACCGGAAGTGGGCCTCGCACGAGGTCGACTCAGTCTCAAAAGCAGTATACCCGGTGCGATGTGTAGGCGACATTGACACTGGGGGAGACAAAGGCGGTCGTGCGGGCGTGGTGCTGGCCCTCCCTCCTCACCCCATCACGGTGCCGCTCGCTGCTCGCAACACTTGCCCCCGTGACAGTCATGTTGAGAGGCTACACGGGGGACCTTTGCCTTTGACCGCGACATCGCGAGAGATAATGACGGCATTCATGAAGGCAGAGAGAGAGAGAGGGAGAAGACGAGAGAGAGGGGGGGCCACCCCTTTGGCATTTTGCAAGGGAAAGGGGGAGAGCGCTGGCCAGGGGAGGGGGGGGGGGGCAATGCATGAATTGGGGAAACTCAGCCCCATCAACAAACGAGAGGGAGGGCGACTGAAAGTAAGGAAATAAATAAATGAAACAATCCTTACATTTATTTAACTGGTCAACATAAAAAGAACATTTTTTTCTGGCTTGGACTTTTGCAGCTGTTTTAGACTAATTTCAGGGTGCTGATTCCAAATCTGATCTCAGATTTGCTCTATCACGTCTCATTTTTATGCTATCGGCATACCCCATTTTCATTGATTTTACCCGAAATTAACTCTGTCGCTTATGATTGCAAGTTGTTGCGAGTCAGTGACTGCTTTAGTGTTAAAATATGGTGCTGTATTTTTAGGATAGTGTGTTTATAATATCATTTTATATAGATATCCACATTTATTTAATATTTTTCTTCTGCAGTTTTTATTGAAAATGCAATATTTGATATCTCAAAAACCTGATGTGATAGACAAAAACTGATGCCAGTTTTAGAATCAGCACCCCAAAATAACCTTAACACCGTTGGAATACCTTATGCCAGAAAAAGTGTGTTTACCAGTGTAATTCATTACTTATTTTTCCGGTTCAGCGGGGCAGCAACAGTGGGGGGCGTGCTGTTACAGGGTAATTTTTTTTTACCCGCGACAGAATGAATGATACATTTTATTCGTGTTTCGGCCCGCACATGGAGTATGGAAGCGGCGGCTTTTTCCACATTAGGAATAATGGGACGGGAATCCACGTGTTTTTAACGATCCAATGCTCGGTTAAACGGGAATCGACCGGTTTTGTTTAACAATGCAAAGCTTGATCTGTTCGAGCATGGATGGAGCATGGATCCAGCATGGCTATCATACTCTTAGGTCTTTTCGGTAAAGTCACGTAGGTAAAAAATTAATAATAAAAATAAATAATAAAAATAATATAAGAAATAATAGAAATAAAATCATATTATTTCTTATATTATTTTTGTGCCTATGTGTTCGAGCGTGGTTCGGGTATGGCGATGATATTTTCAATACCTGTGCCAATGTGTTCGAGTGTGGATCAGGCATGGCTATGACATTTTCAATACCTCTGCCTGTGTGTTCGAGCATGGATCGGGCATCGCTATCATATTTTCAATACCTCTGCCTATGTGTTCAAGCATGGTTCGGGTATGGCTATGAAATTTTCAATACCTGTGCCTGTGTGTTCGAGTGTGGATCCAGCATGGCTATGACATTTTGAATAAAAACACGTTCATCGTCACGTGATTTCTGGACCTAAAGGGACGAGTTGTTGATTGAAAAAGCCCCCCAAAATATTAGGCCACCCTCCTTGACGCCGATTGGCTTCCTTCCGCATGAACATACCTCACCATTCATTGTCGCGGATTCACTTTCTTTCCTGTTACAGCAGTCGCCGGAGAGACACTCCCCTGCAGCAGCAGCGCAAACACAAGCAAAGACAAAGACCTGTGTCGTTTGCGAGCAAGCCACTTCCTAAAATGTGAGGCCAGGGGACGCCGCACCTGGAATCGTGTTCAGTTTTTTGTTCAGGTTGAGTCGACCTAGGAGTGAATCAGCATCCGTCCGGTGGTTTTTGGCATTGCGGCTCGGAGATGTTAACTACCTCGCCTGGTTTGCGAGAGGTCATGGGGTTCCATCCCAACCATGACGATGCCTGCTGCTGTAAAGTTGAAGTCTGCGTCTCTCTATCTCACTCTCTCCTCCCCATGGTCGCGTGGTTTCTCCGGGACCTCCGGTTTTCACCCCTCCAAATTTGAGAATCAACGTCACCACGCGTTTAGAGTATTTGGATGCGATTAACACGTTCCTTCGGAGTGGGCAGGTAGGAACTTGGTTGGACAGCGCATTCGTGGACGACAGACAGACAAATAATCCCTGGTGGGCAGTGTGGAACCTGTTGTTCCTACCTGTATGTATAAAAGATCACTTGACTTGAGGTAGCCAGGCAGACAGCCCCCTTAACTATCGCCCCCCCCCCTCCCTTAGGCCCCTCCCCTGACCCCCCTTCCCTTAGGCCCCTCTCCTGATTCCCCCCTTCCTTAGGCCCCTCCTGACCCTCCTCCCTTAGGCACCTCCCCTCTCCGTACCCGACAGACAGTCAGACAGACAGACAGTCAGACAGACATACAGACAAAAAATCCCTGATGGGCAGTGTGGAACACTGTTCCTACCTGTATAAATGTCCACGTGATGATGATGAGCCACTGCGTTGAGCTATCATTTGTGATGGCCTAGTCGCTTCTGAATAAGAGCTGCATACTCTTTGATCGAGATTTGAAGTATTCGTGACTACAGGGATCCATATTCTTTGGTTATTTCGGTAAAGTCACGTAGGTATAAAAAAAAAACTTTAATGAAATACATTAACATCATGCTAATCTCCACGTTACATGCTCATTTCTCACTTTCACATCATGCTTATCTCTCACATTATCACAGCTACTTCTATGCTAAATTCCTCTGTTGATATGTAAACTCCTTTGTCAAGGCGCTCTGCTCCTCCCACCCAGCTTAAAATACGCTGCCAAGCTTAGCGGTGTTCATTGGAGCGCTGTCTTCCCGACAGCTCTGTATCCTCACCTGAGGACGGCTGCTTGTGTTGTGGCCGAAACGTTGTGAGAATTTTATTAGATTTCGTAACTACAGGGATTCATATTCTTGGTTCTTTCGGTAAAGTCAAGTAGAAGGGAAATAATAATAAAAAAACATCATAAAATAAAATGAGAATTTTATAATAAAATGATAATTTTATTTAATTATGTTTAATTTTTATTGTGTTATTATTTCCCTTCTACGTGACTTTACCGAAAGAACCGAGGAGAAATTTTTAATACATTTAATCACGACGTTTCGGGCGCAACACAGCCGCGTATAGTAGCTTTACACATGGTAACATTAAAGTAAAAAGCCAGTTATAGTTTTCTGCATTGGCACAAAAACTAAACTATTTCATACTTGCCCAGATAAGGCTCCACTGAGCTGGCTATGACAAGCGATAGCGGCTCAGCAAAGTGGCGAATTAACACGTGGAAATTTATCGCAGCAGCCAAATCATCTAAACGCGTTGTGACGTCCAAGAGAAAAATCCACGCGACCACCGGGAGAGAGCCACTGCAAACTCCAAATATACAGCAGGCGTCAGGGTGGCGATCGATCCCACGACCTCGTGCATACCAGGCGAGGTAGTTAACATCACCTAGCCACTGTGATGATGATGAGAAAGACGCTGACTCCAAATATACAGCAGCAGCAGGCATCGTCAGTGTCGGGATCGAACCCACAACCTCCTGTAGACCAGGCGAGGTAGTTAACATCTCCTAGCCACCGTGATGATGATGAGAAAGACGCTGACTCCAAATATACAGCAGCAGCAGGCATCGTCAGGGTGGGGATCGAACCCACAACCTCCTGTAAGCCAGGAAAGGTAGTTAACATCTCCTAGCCACTGTGATGATGATGAGAAAGACGCTGACTCCAAATATACAGCAGCAGCAGGCATCGTCAGTGTCGGGATCGAACCCACAACCTCATGTAGACCAGGCGAGGTAGTTAACATCACCTAGCCACTGTGATGATGATGAGAAAGACGCTGACTCCAAATATACAGCAGCAGCAGGTATTGTCAGTGTCGGGATCGAACCCACAACCTCCTGTAGACCAGGCGAGGTAGTTAACATCACCTAGCCACTGTGATGATGATGAGAAAGACGCTTACTCCAAATATACAGCAGCAGCAGGCATCGTCAGTGTCGGGATCGAACCCACAACCTCCTGTAGACCAGGCGAGGTAGTTAACATCTCCTAGCCACCGTGATGATGATGAGAGAGACGCTGATTCCAAAGGTACAGCAGCAGATGTCAGGGTCGGCATTGAACCCACGACCTCCTGTGTACAAGGCGAGGTAGTTAACATCTCCTAGCCACCGTGATGATGATGATGAGAGAAAGAGAGAAACACACCTTAAATATACAACAGACGTCAGGGTCGGCATCGAACCCACGACCTCCTGTGTACCAGGCGAGGTAGTTAACATCTCCTAGCCACCGTGATGATGATGAGAGAAAGAGAGAAACACACCTTAAATATATAGCAGGCGCCCACGACCTCCTGTGTACTAGGCGAGGTAGTTAACATCTCCTAGCCACCGTGATGATGAGAGAGACGCTGACTCCAAACCTACAGCAGCAGATGTCAGGGTCGGCATTGAACCCACGACCTCCTGTGTACAAGGCGAGGTAGTTAACATCTCCTAGCCACCGTGATGATGATGATGAGAGAAAGAGAGAAACACACCTTAAATATACAACAGACGTCAGGGTCGGCATCGAACCCACGACCTCCTGTGTACCAGGCGAGGTAGTTAACATCTCCTAGCCACCGTGATGATGATGAGAGAAAGAGAGAAACACACCTTAAATATATAGCAGGCGCCCACGACCTCCTGTGTACTAGGCGAGGTAGTTAACATCTCCTAGCCACCGTGATGATGAGAGAGACGCTGACTCCAAACCTACAGCAGCAGGTGTCAGGGTCGGCATCGAACCCACAACCTCCTGTGTACAAGGCGAGGTAGTTAACATCTCCTAGCCACCGTGATGATGATGATGAGAGAAAGAGAGAAACACACCTTAAATATACAACAGACGTCAGGGTCGGCATCGAACCCACGACCTTCTGTATACTAGGCGAGGTAGTTAACATCTCCTAGCCACCGTGATGATGATGAGAGAGACGCTGACTCCAAACGTACAGCAGCAGGTGTCAGGGTCGGCATCGAACCCACGACCTCCTGTGTACCAGGCGAGGTAGTTAACATCTCCTAGCCACCGTGATGATGAGAGAGACGCTGACTCCAAACGTACAGCAGCAGGTGTCAGGGTCGTCATCGAACCCACGACCTCCTGTGTACCAGGCAAGGTAGTTAACATCTCCTAGCCACCGTGATGATGATGAGAGAGACGCTGATTCCAAAGGTACAGCAGCAGATGTCAGGGTCGGCATTGAACCCACGACCTCCTGTGTACAAGGCGAGATAGTCAACATCTCATAGCCACCGCCGCAGCGCCCCTAACAGTGATATCGATTCCAGCAGTTGTGGCGCGCATATCGATCTAAATCGCCATCAACACGACCGTTGCTACCCCCGTTCTGTTCATCTGCGGTGGCTTTGGCCTGTACCGGATTCACTTCGTAGCAAAAGTAGCACATGCTACTTATCAGTGTCTTATTATAGTGGTAGCAAAAGTAGCAAAATGCTACGCGCCCCGCACTTTCAAGGGCCCCGCGCTAAATGCTTTCAAGCTATCAATTCCGGTGCAGTGATTCTGCACTTGCTCTATTACTATAGTACTATACCGCCTTCAACTTTTATGAACGATTGGGCGTTTAAGGTTAGCGATTTGTCGTATTATCCGGCTGTATAGCAAGTGAAAAAATATAATTACTTTACTATGCAACTAAAACATGCGTGTGTTTTAATATTTATGGGTTTTTTTTATTTAGAGCCCCTTTGTAACATCTGCAACAGGCCCCGCACTAGCTTAATCCGGCACTGTCTATTGCTATAGTACTACACTGCCTTCAAATTTTATGAACGACTGGGTGTTTAAGGTTATCGATGTGTCGCATTACACTGGTCAAAAAAAAAAACATTTTTTTCTGGCCTGGACTTTTGCAGCTGTTTTAGACTAATTTCAGGGTGCTGATTTCAAATCTGATCTCAGATTTGCTCTATCACATCTCATTTTATGTTATTGGCATACCCCATTTTCATTTATTTTACCCGAAATTAACTTTGTCACTTATGATTGCAAATTGTTGCGAGTCAGTAACTGCTTTAGTGTTAAAATATGGTGCTGTATTTTTAGGAGAGTGTGTTTATAATATCATTTAATGTATATATCCACATTTATTTAATATTTTTCTTCTGCAGTTTTTATTGAAAATGCAATATTTGATATCTCAAAAACCTGATGTGATAGACAAAAACTGATGCCAGATTTGGAATCAGCACCCCAAAACTACCTTGACACCGTTGGAATATTTTTATTTAAAGCTTTCGTGACTGCAGGGATTCATCTTCTTGGTTCTTTCGGTAAAGTCACGTAGAATGGAAATAATAAAATAATAAAAATAAAACATAATAAAATACAATTCTCACGACGTTTCGGCCACAACGCAAGCAGCCGTCCTCAGGTGAAGAACAGGTCTGTCGGAAAGACAGCGTCGTGAGAATCAGACGCTGTCTTGAGACTCAGACGTTGTCTTTCCGACAGACCTGTTCTTCACCTGAGGACGGCTGCTTGCGTTGTGGCCGAAACGTCGTGAGAATTATTTTATTATGTTTTATTTTTATTATTTTATTATTTCCATTCTACGTGACTTTACCGAAAGAATCAAGAAGACCGTTGGAATACCTTATGCCAGAAAAAGTGTGTTGACCAGTGTTATCTGGCTCTGTAGCAAATGAAAAAAATCCAATTAACTTTACTGTGCAAGTAAAACATTTGTGTAGTTTTCAAATGTACGCGTGTTTTTCTTTTTTTAGGCCCCATTCATAGCATATGCAACAGATCCCGCACCAGTCTAATCCGGTACTGACCCTCGTCGCTGCTCGTGCTTGCCTCTTCCTACCGGCACCTACACCCGCACTCCACATTCCTGCTCCGCGTGCGGGCTGCGACGTCCTGGTGACGTTGAGAATTAAGGTCGAAGGGCGGTGGGGGTGGGGGGCTTAGGGAGCTTCGAATGCCTCTGAAACGCCAATAACCAAACTCTGCTGGGGGCCCGCATGGTCGGACTCTGGTAGCAACCGACTTTTTAATAAAAAAAAATTCTACAACATCGGAGTGCAGCGCCACATTAAATACGCACTACAATGACAATTGTTTAAATCGATTTGAAGCATGTTTTTTTTTTTGGGGGGGGGGGCAGAGCTTTGTGATGATGTGTAACGAGGGGGGGGCGGGGTTTGAGAAATGTGACGTCACATCAAAATGCGCAACTTTGAATAAATATAGACAACACGTTCTACTTAATTAAATATAATTTTAATAAATGTTTTCTCCTACAAAATCAGAGTGCAGCGCCACATGAAATACGCACTACAATGACAATTGTTTAAATCGATTTGAAGCATGTTTTTTTTTTTTGGGGGGGGGGGGGGCAGAGCTTTGTGATGATGTGTAACGAGGGGGGGGGGCGGGGTTTGAGAAATGTGACGTCACATCAAAATGCGCAACTTTGAATAAATATAGACAACACGTTCTACTTAATTAAATATACTTTTAATAAATGTTTTCTCCTACAAAATCAGAGTGCAGCGCCACATGAAATACGCACTACAATGACAATAGTTTCAAGCGATTTGAAGCATGTTTTATTATTATTTTTGGGGGGCATAGCTTTGTGACGTCATATTTGAGGGGGTGTCTGACTTTTTGTGACGCCGTGTGACGAGAGGGGGGGGGGGTAAAAAAATCGTCCAAAATCGCGTGACGTTATTTATGGACGGCCCCTAGGTGGACTCAGCCTCAAATGAGTACCTGGTGTGGAATTTAAAAACATCGCCTCTTGAGAGACAAAGGCGGCCGGGCGTGGTGCTATCCACTCACCCCCTCAGTGTCGGCCTTCATAGGTGCTGCTACTCGCTACTAACAGCACTTGCCCCAACAGTCTGCTAGAGGCTACACGGGGGATCTTTGTCTGTGTATAGGCGCTGCTGCTTCTCGCTACTAACAGCACTTGCCCCAACAGTCTGCTAGAGGCTACAGGGGGGATCTTTATCTGTGTATAGGCGCTGCTGCTACTCGCTACTAACAGCACTTGCCCCAACAGTCTGCTCGAGGCTACATGGGGGGGTCTTTGTCTATGTATAGGCGCTGCTGCTACTCGCTACTACGCTACTAACAGCACTTGCCCCAACAATATGCTAGAGGCTACACGGGGGACCTTTGTCTTTCTCATGGACAAGTTGTCCGACAACCAATAACAGCAATAGGAGCCAAGAACAAATCGTAGGCTCTAATTTACTAGAAAAGAAAATGTACAAAAACATCAACTCAACATTGTATTTGTAAAGCTACAATGCCACGTGGCATACAAGACCGGGTTGGTCCGTTTTAAAAATGCTGTAATGAATAATAATCGTAACATTTGGATCGTAGATAGTCTACGTGTAAGGAGGTCAACACCCCACCCCCCACTCTCTCAGCCCAACGTGTTCCAGGAATTCTATCGACCGAACAGCTTTGCCTGTGTGTGTGTGAGCTCCTCCGGCAGGCAAGGCTGCGTTGCCTGGGTCATGTAGCTCGCACGCCCAGCCACCGCATGCCTAAACAGCTTTTGTAGGGCCGGGTCGAGGGGGCTAAACGGGCGCGGCACGGGCTAGAGAAGAGATGGAGTGATGTGGTACAGGAGGACGTGGAGCTGAGTGGACTTGCCGATGACTGGTACCAGCGATGTCAAGATCGGCCACTGTGGAGGGCGGAGGAGCGACGCTCACAACAACGAGTGGAGCGCCGGGTGGTTAAAGCAAAGCAATTACACTATGAGACCTCCTTTACCAGTGGCAAAATATAGTGATCAATTTTTACCCTTTCAACTGGTACAAAAACTAACACCTCTAAACAAGGCATCATGTTTGCAATAACCACAACACAAGCAGTCAAAATGCAAACAAAAAGAAACAACTATGATAATGATACGCACTGTCCTTGAAGTTGATTGGTCCACACCCGAGACAGATTTTCTTAGAGCCTAGTCTCACATGGTGTTGGACCAGATGACGCCAAAAGGTGTCAGTTTTTCTACCAGTTGAAAGGGTAAAAACCTATCACTAAAGCAAAGCAAGTTGGCACAGTAGGGGGCACAGGTGGTGCATCAGCCAGTCATCTCGGTCATCTCAATCAGTCGACCCGTAGCACCTGCTGGGTCTGCCCCGTGACTTCCTGCCAGCGGGCGTTCGACACTTCACGTGGCCTGAAGGTGCACATGGCCTGGCACAAGCGTCGTGGTGACGTCACCGCCACTTAGTCACGAATGGCGGTTGTTGTTGTTGAGGTCGACTCAGCCTCAAATGAGTATCTGGGGAGACAAAGGCGGCCGGGCGTGGTGTTGGCCACCCACCCCCTCGTGTGCCGTGCCGGCCTTCATAGGTGCTGCTCGCAAACAGCACTTGGGGGCCGTCCATAAATGACGTCACGCGATTTTGGACGATTTTTGACCCCCCCCCCCCTTTGTCACACGGCGTCACAAAACGTCAGACCCCCCCCCTCAAATATGACGTCACAAAGCTCTGCCCCCCCCCCCAAACCATATTTCCAATTTGAAAATTAAACATGTTTGAAATCGCTTTAAACTCTTGTCATTGTAGTGCGTATTTAATGTGGCGCTGCACTCTGATATTGTAGGAGAAAACATTTATTAAAAAGTCTATTTAATTAAGTAGAACGTGTTGTATATATTGATTTAAAGTTGCGCATTTTGATGTGACGTCAGATTTCTCAACCCCCCCCCCTCGTCACACATCGTCACAAATGTCTGACCCCCCCCACTCCCCCTATGTGCGTGACGTCATTTATGGACGGCCCCCTTGCCCCAAAAGTATGTCACAGGCTATACGGGGGATCTTTGTCTTTGTGCTAAGCCGCTGTTAATGAACTGAAAGCCGCTCGTATTTTATGTCGCCCGGAATGTTAATTAGGGGCCGGCGTGTAAACGGACGTTTCGCGTTGGACCCTTTTGCAGCTGAGGCCTATTCTGCAGGTGCTCGAGATTGACATTTTTGGGGTCGTGAGCGGAAATGGAACCTCCGAACCCCCCTGGGTTTGTAGCGCTAACCGCTGCGCCACCGCTCCCCACCGCTACACACACAAAGACAAAGTTCCCCCAGTACAGCCTGAACAGACTGTTGGGGCAAGTGCTGTTAGCGAGTAGCAACCTTTGCAGGCCGGCACGCCACACGAGCCCGGCCGCCTTTGTCTCCCTGTAGTGGCAATGCTTTCACACAACGTGCCACAGGTATTCATTTGAGGCTGAGTCAACCTAGGAGCGGTTCAGATCATCGCCACTGGTTGTTGGCCGTGAGAGTGGGAATCGAATTCGGGTCGCCGGGTTCGTAGTGCAGCGTAGCGCGAACAGCTACACTGTCGCTCCCTGCTACCACCACCACAACCACCACCACAAG
Source organism: Lethenteron reissneri (assembly GCF_015708825.2). Classification (NCBI taxonomy): domain Eukaryota; kingdom Metazoa; phylum Chordata; class Hyperoartia; order Petromyzontiformes; family Petromyzontidae; genus Lethenteron; species Lethenteron reissneri. The sequence continues at coordinate 4,165,427 of NC_083844.1, read as the reverse complement.
CACTACCAGCACTACTACCAGGACCACCACCCACCAGCACCACCACCACAACCACCACCACCAGCACCATCACCAGCACCACAAGCACCACCACCACAACCACCACCACCAGCACCACCACCAGAACCACCACCAGCACCACCAGCACCACCAGCACCACCACCACCAGCACCACCACAAGCACCACCACAAGCACCACCACCACCACAAGCACCACCACCACCACAAGCACCACCACAAGCACCACCACCACAAGCACCACCACCACAAGCACCACCACCACCACAAGCACCATCACCAGCACCACCAGGACCACCACCAGCACCACTAGCACCACCAACAGCATCACCACCACCAGCACCACTACCACCACAAGCACCACCACGCCATTCGCCACGAAGTGGCGGTGACGTCACCACGGCGCCTGTGCCAGGCCACGTGCACTTTGAGGCTATCACGTGAAGTGTCGAAGGCTCGCTGCTGCTGGCAGGAGGAGGTCACGGGACAGACCCAGATGACATGGGTTGGCTGAGATGACCGGTAGATGCAGACACACAGACACAGACACACAGACACACACACAGATACACACACAGGCACACACACACAGACACACAAACACAGACACACACACACAGACACACAGACACAGACACACACACACAGACACACACACATACACACACACAGACGACACACACACACTCTCACGCTCCTGTGTTGCTCATGGTGACCTCCATAATGTGAGAGAAGATTACCCGGTTTACTGGCCACGGGTTTCTGGAAATGATCCGCTTACTCCGCGAGGGGCAGGGGGGTTTGTTGTTTGTAAGTTGGGGAACGTTTGGGAATCCCCACGGTGTCGAGCGGCTCCTGGGCACGGGTGAATCAATCGGTGTGAAGTTCGCGGGGCACGGTGGCAAGTAGCGTAGTCGTACTGCAGTAGAGTCGTTGGATGGGCGAGTGAGTCGCTTGGGTGGTTGACTGGACGAGTGAGTGTGTGAGTTGATGACTGGGTGAGTGAGTGGGTGAGTGGATCGTTGGGTGAGTGATTGATTGGTTGAGTGAGTGGGTGAGTAAATGATTGGGTGTGTGAGTGGATGACTGGGTGCGTGAGTGGGTGAGTGGATCATTGGGTGAGTGGTTGACTGGTTGAGTAAGTGGGTGAGTAAATAACTGGGTGTGTGAGTGGATGACTGTGGGAGTGAGTGGATTACTGGGTGAGTGATTGACTGGGTGATTAGCTGGGTGAGTGAGTGGCTGAGTGGATCATTGGGTGAGTGATTGACTGGTTGAGTGAGTGGGTGAGTCAATTACTGGGTGTGTGAGTGGATGGCTGTGGGAGTGAGTGGATTACTGGGTGAGTGATTGAATGGGTGAGTAGCTGGGTAAGTGAGTGGGTGAGTGGGTGAGTGGATCATTGGGTGAGTGATTGACTGATTGACTGAGTGGGTGAGTAAATTACTGGGTGTGTGAGTGGATGGCTGTGGGAGTGAGTGGATTACTGGGTGAGTGATTGACTGGGTGAGTAGCTGGGTGAGTGAGTGACTGGGTTAGTTAGTGTGTGAGTTTATGCCTGGGTGAGTGAGTGGCTGAGTGGATCATGAGGTGAGTGATTGACTGGTTGAGTGAGTGGGTGAGTAAATGAATGGGTTTGTGAGTGAATGACTGAGAGTGGATTACTGGGTCAGTGATTGACTGGGTGATTAGCTGGGTGAGTGAGTGGCTGAGTGGATCATTGGGTGAGTGATTGACTAGTTGAGTGAGTGGGTGAGTCAATGATTGGGTGTGTGAGTGGATGACTGGGTGAGTGAGTGGGTGAGTGGATCATTGGGTGAGTGATTGACTGGTTGAGTGAGTGGGTGAGTAAATGAATGGGTGTGTGAGTGAATGACTGTGAGAGTGAGTGGATTACTGGGTGAGTGATTGACTGGGTGATTAGCTGGGTGAGTGAGTGGCTGAGTGGATCATTGGGTGAGTGATTGACTGGTTGAGTGAGTGGGTGAGTCAATGACTGGGTGTGTGAGTGGATGGCTGTGGGAGTGAGTGGATTACTGGGTGAGTGATTGAATGTTTGAGTAGCTGGGTGAGTGAGTGGGTGAGTGGATCATTGGGTGAGTGATTGACTGGTTGAGTGAGTGGGTGAGTAAATGACTGGGTGTGTGAGTGGATGACTGAGAGTGAGTGGATCACTGGGTGAGTGATTGACTGCGTGAGTAGCTGGGTGAGTGAGTGGGTGAGTGAGTGACTGGGTAAGTGTGTGAGTGGATGAGTGACTGGGTGAGTGAGTGTGTGAGTACGTAAGTAAATGGGTGACTGTGTCAGGGAGTAACGGGATGAGTGGATCACTGGGAGAGTGAGTGACTAGGTGAGTGAGTGACTGGATGAGTGAGTGACTGGGTGAGTGAGTGCCTGGGTGAGTGAGTGCGGTGGCAGGAACCGACAAGGCACTCCGGTCCACATCTTTCCAAGTTTAATTACTCTTGTTGAAAGTTTGCACACAGCACTAAAAACAGTAAAATGATTAAACACCACGAGGTCGAATATCTCAGATAGTCTCCAAGTCCCCTCTGCTGTCATCTCCTCATCCCGGCGCCTCTCTCTCCACATCGCCACCATAATCATCAACGTAGCCACAATTAACTTAAGCGTCACGCGAATTCCATCTTTCAAAAATCAATTATCATTGTTTGCCTGTAATTCAAACCATCGCCGTCGTCGATGGCCGCTTTTACCCACAAACGCACCACGGGATTTCAGTTCTACGAGCGCGTGCGTGAGCGCGTGCGTGGGCGCGTGCGTTTCGAACAAAGGGGGGGGGGGGGGAAATCCACCCCCGAACCATTTCCTCCGCGAACACGCCATCGATGATGGAGAGGGGTGAATGTCTCTCCACCTCGCGCGATCTTTGAACTCCCCCCCACCCCACCCCAACCTCCTTCGGATCGACCACGGGCCGCCAACATCACCAGAGGGATCGGCCTCTCGCCTCGCTCTTCGTTGAACCCAAATGAAAACGAAACAATAACGAAATTCATCATATCGGGCTCCTACAAAAGTCAACCGTTCGCTCGCTCGCTGTGACAGCGACGTAGAGTCAGATTTTCCCGAACGTTCCCCCCCTAACATTCCCCGAACATTGCCGTCACCGGATGGATCGCCCTCACCGGTCATAAATGCGCGCACCGCACGAGCCCTATGATTGGTAAACAAAAACAAACAGCAGCGGCTTGTGCCAGGCTAGGTGCACTCCGGGGTTCTGGCTGCTGGAATTATGTCACGGGACAGACCCAGCAGGTCCCGTGGGTTGACTGCTGTGCCAGGCTAGGTGCAGGAGGAGGTGGTCACGGGAACAGACCCTGCAGGTGTCATGGGTTGTACTGATTGAGATGACTTGCAGGCGAACCACCTGTGCCCACCACTGTGCCAACTCACAGACACACTCACTCACACACTCAGCCAATCACACACATTATAACCCACTCACTCGCCCACTCGCTCACCTGCTCACACTCTCTCACTCACTTTCACACTCACACACTCAGCCAATCACACACATTCTCACCCACTCACTCGCCCACTCGCTCACCTGCTCACACTCTCACACTCACTTACACACTCACTCACACACTCACCCAATCATACACATTCTCACCCACTCACACTCTCACACTCACTTACACACTCACACACCCAATCACACACATTCTCACCCACTCACTCGCCCACACTCTCACTTACAAACTCACCGACTCACTCACCTGCTCACTAACTCTCACTCGCAAACTCACCCGCTCACTCTCACGCACCCACTCACAAACTCTCATACTCATTGTTAGCAATCAGCACTTACAAAGGCTGGCACAGCATACGAGGGGGGTAAGTTGCCATCACCACGCCTGTCCATCTTTGTCGCCCCAGTGCCGATGTTCTATACACATACTCCGCACTGGGTACTCATTTGAGGCTGAGTTAATCTAGGTGAGGACCCAGAACCAGTCCAGATTATCGTGGTGGCCGTAGCTCAGTGCAGCACGCTGACCACTGCACCGCCGCTCCCCAAAAATACAAAGATCCCCCTGTAGCTTTTAACAGACTATTGGGACAAGAGCTGTTAGTGAGTAGCACCGGCGAAAGCCCCCACACACACAAACACACACATACGCCGCTCTCCGTCGTGAACTCCAATCGGCCATCCTCCTCTCTTATCGCGTGGGACATGTTGAACAATCATCAGGCAGGTGCGGTGCGTTTGGAAGGGCACAGCAGGCAAATAACCAGGGCGCGTGGCGAGAAGCCAGCAGGCTTAGTGGGGGGTTTTCGGGAAATGAAATCGACAACTCCCTGGAACCAGTCAGCGTCGAACTGGTTTGGGTCTCTGTGTGCGTGTGTGTGTGAGAGAGTGGAATAACTGGCCCAGCCAGAGCCACCACATCAGGGCACCCCACCCATCCACACACTCAGCTTACCAAGCACCATATAAAGGTTGGGGGGGAGGGCAGATATGAATAGAGAGAGAGATGAATAGGCTGGCCAATTGCACAACGATTCTGGCCATATTTAATACGTGGGCTCCAACCTAACCTTCAACTACAGTGGGCCCACTATCAACACTACCAAACCATCGAGAGTGAACGCGCGCAAAATGCTACAATCTGATTGGCCCATCCTGATAGGCATGAGCATGACCCAATTCAAATGCTTTTCTCCGATTCGCTGCTGTCCACATCGCTGTCACGATATTTTGAACAATTAAAAATGCAGCCCGTCGCTCCGATTGGTCGATTCAATGCCACGCAGTGAACCCACTGGCCAAAGATATCGCCAAGGGCCATACAAAATTGGCCAATTCAACACTGTCGTCTTCTGATTGGCCAGTGGCACGCTGCCGTGTGATTGGATAGTTGAACACGGCCATCAATTTCACGGCATCACATCTGAGCAGAGTAGCTGAGTAAACACCGTCTTCCGATTGGTCGAAGATTTAACACAGTGACCCGATGGGCCAATATCACCACAGCCATCCCGATTGGTCGATTCAATACCGTCTTCCGATTGGTCGACGATTTAACACAGCGACCCGATTGACATTTATCACCATGACCATCTCGATTGGCCGATCAAACACCGTCTTCCGATTGCTTGACGATTTAACACAGAGACCCTATCAAGAGCTATCACCACGGCCGTCTCGACTGCCAATCAAACACCATCCACCGATTGGTCAACGATTTAACATGGCAACCCGATCAGCCAACATCGCTATGGCCGTCTCGATTGGCCGAATGAATAATGTGACGCTGCAAATGAGAAGACGTTGCAATGATCGGCACCGTTCATTTGAAGCCGCGAGTCCCCACAAGTAACGCCCCAGCGGGCCTACATCGAGGATTTTCCCCGACTATTAGCAAGGCGGAGGGGATTGCTCAATGGGGCTAACGCTGCGTGCCGCGCTATCGGAGCGTTAAAAGTCCCGGGCGGCATAAACGCTCGCCGCCCCGACGTTTTCTGTACCAAAACAAAAAAAATAACTAAAAAAAAGTTCCCCATGCGGATTTCCTTGGAGGGGTGAAGGTAGCGGAAGTCACGTGGATGTGTGTGCGTGTGTCTCTGTGACGTAGAGGTCGCAAATGGGTTTTGATTCCTTACCCGTACCCGGCCGCACCAGGGTCGCAAACGGGTACCCGTACTCGTACCCGGCCGGGTACGGGTAGGGTACGAGTATCGGGTACCTGATTGCGACTTCTGGAATGAAGCCATGTTGCAGGCGCGGGTGGGTTGATTCTAGGAACTTGAATTGGGAGAAGAGACAAGACGTTGGAAAATGAGTGACAAACGGTTACTCACCAGTGACTCACGGCCTACCCGTACCCGTACCCGGCCGCACCAGGGTCGCAAACGGGTACCCGTACCCGGCCGGGTACGGGTAGCCGGGTATCAGGTAGGGTACGGGTATCGGGTACCCGGTTGCGACCTCTGCTGTGACGTAGAGGTCAGGTGTGCGTGGTGTGGGCGTGGTTTAGTGTCGTCACGGGCTCGCGCGCTCCGCTTGCGAACCTGGAGGACCCGGGGTTCGATTCCCGCTCTCGCAGCCACCGCCAGCACTCGTGACGACTATATCGGAACAGGTCCTGCGCCTCCGCCTAGGTCGACTCAGCCTTAAATTAGTCCCTGGTGCGGTGTGAAAACATCGCCACTCGGGGAGACAAAGGCGGCCGGGCCACCCACCACCTCGTGTGCTCGCTAACAGCACTTGCCCCCCCCCCCCCAAACAAGTCTGTTAAAGGCTACGCCGGGGATCTTTTGTGTTGGTGTGTGTTGATCTTTTTTCGCACCGTACCCTAGGCAACTCTGCCAATCGGAGGTGAGTGTGGGTGCTGTGAACGCGCTGTTTGGTACGAGTGTGGTGCGTGGAGTGTCTGTGCGTGGTGTGTCGGTGTGTGTGCATGTGTACTATGTGTGTACTGCGTGCGCACTGTATCTGTACTGTGTACAGTGCGGTGTACAGTGCGTTATGTGCTGCGTACAGTGCGTACTGTGCTGCGTGGGGTGAGTGTGAGGAGGACGTCTGGGCTTCAATATTGCATCAGAGGTGTGTGTGTGTGTGCTCTGCGTATAAACAGTGGGGTTGGTGGTGAATGGTGGTGGTTGTGGTGGTGGTTGTTGCGGATGGTAGTGGATGATGATGATGGTGGTTGTTGTCTCCCACAATCGTCCACCACCATCTCACTTGTGCAGGTAAGCGTCCAGCCACAGCTCCCCAGACGCTCTCAGCGAGCTGGCGTTGGGGATGGGGGAGACGGGGAGAGATAAACAAAAACGTCGTCACCACCAACAACAACAACCACGCAGACAGACCACGGGGTTTGGCAAGATGTCTCTCATCTGCAGCGCTACAGCCACTGTGTCTCCCCCATGTCCCCATGTCTCCCCATGTCCCCATGTCTCCCCCATATTCTCGTGTCTTCACCATACCCCCAAGTTTCCCCATGTCTCCCCTGTGTCTCCATATGTCTCCCCAATGTCCCCGTGTCTCCCAATGTCTCCCCATGTCCCCATGTCTCCCCTATATTCTTGTGTCTTCACCGTACCCCCGAGTTTCCCCATGTCTCCCCTGTGTCTCCCTATGTCTCCCCAATGTCCCCGTGTCTCCCAATGTCTCCCCATGTCCCCATGTCTCCCCCATATTCTCGTGTCTTCACCGTACCCCCGAGTTTCCCCATGTCTCCCCTGTGTCTCCCTATGTCTCCCCAATGTCCCCGTGTCTCCCTATGTCTACTCCATGTCCCCGTGTTTCCCCCGTGTCTTCCCCGTGTCTCCCCCGTTTTTCCCCACGTCTCCCCCATGTCCCCGTGTATCCCTATGTCTCCCTCATGTCCCCGAGTCTCCCCGTGTCTCACCCGTGTCTCCATGTCTCCACCAGATCTCCCAATGTCTCCCCAATGTCCCCGTGTCTCCCTCATATTCCCGTGTCTCCTCCGTGTCCCCGTGTCTCTCACGTGGCCCCGTGTCTCCCCCGTGTCTCCCCCATGTCCTCGTGTCTCCCCCATCTCCCCACCCATGTCTCACCGAACGACGTCGACGCACGCGGTGATGAGCGGCTTGCTCTGGTAGTCCAGGCCGTGTTTGCTGCAGAGCGACTTGACGAGCGAAGAAATCTTGTGGTAGTTGTGACGCGGCATCGTGGGGAAGAGGCTGGAAACGTCAACATCATCAACATCAATATCAAAATCAACCACACTAACACTAACATCAACAAAATCAACAACATCAACAAAATCAATATCAACATTATCACATCAAAAACAACACCAACACCATCATCAACAGCATTAATATCAACAGCAACATCATCAACACCAACGTTAAACACACCAACACTAACATCAACAAAATCAATATCAACATTATCATCAACAACACCAACAACATCAACATCATCAACAACATTAATATCAACGGCAACATCATCAACACCAACGTCAACCACACCCACACTAACATCAACAAAATCAACATCAACAATATTAACATCATCAACATCTTCAACATCATCATTATTATCAACAACATCAACCACATCAACACAACATCAATATCAACATAATCAACACCAATATGAATATCAACATCATCAATTACAGCAACCACAGACATAAATGGTGACTGTGTGGGTGGTGATGATGACGTTGATGGTGTTTATGATGCTGATGTTTCGTTGATCGTGCTGATGTGTCGTTGATTGTGTTGATGATGACGTTGATGGTATGGACGATGATGGTGTTGACGATGACGTTGGTTGTGTTAACGATGACGTTGATGGTGTTGACGATGATGCTGATGTTAACGACATTCATGGTATTGATGATGATGCTGATGGTGCTGATCTGTCGTTGACGGTGTTGATGATGACATCGCTGGTGGTGACGTTTGGTCACTCACTGGTGCTCTATCTGGAAATTGAGATGGCCGCTGAACCAGTCGTTGAAGAACGATTGGTCCACATTGCACGTGGCCTCCAGCTGCAAACAGATGGCAAACGAACATCACGGACCTACAGGGGTCTGGATTTGCACGACAGCCCATGCGTCTGTGTGTGTGCGTGTTATCACGCCATGCTCTAACAGGTTTAACAATGAATCCGCGACAGAATGAATGATCAATTTAACACGTAGCAGGAGGCTTTCACGACCAATATTATCCATAATAGAGGGTTTTTTGGGGGGGGGGGTTAGATTGCGTAAATATGAATGTCGTTAAACCCGCCACCATCATAATGCCTGGGTCTCTCCCATGACCTCCTGCACCTATCCTGGCACAGCAGTCAATCCATAGTGCCTTGGTCTGTACCATGACCTCCTGCACCTATCCTGGCACATCATGAGGGCACAGCTGGTGCATCTGCCAGTCGTCTCAGTGAACCCATGGCACCATCTGGGTCTGTCCCGTTAACTCCTTCCGCACCCAGCCTGGCACAGCAGTCAACCAATGGCACCTGGGCCTGTCCCGTGACCTCCTGCCAGCAGCGACAGCCTTCGACACTTCACGCGGCGGCTTGGGACAGGCCAGCCCTGTGCTTCCCGCGCGGTCGTGGGCTCACACCTGCATCGTGGTCCAGTCCTTGTGCTTCTCGTGGTCGATGTCCATAGGGATGTGGTTCATCTGTGTCACCCACACGAACCAGTGGCTCTCGATCACCCTGCGCACGGGGGGCACGCGAGACGACGAGGAGTCGTGACGCACGTCTTTCAAGAGGGGCCGACGGACTGCCCAACAGGCGGCCGTAGTAACAACAACAAAACGAACGCGAAAGACATTCAGCCGTGGATAGACAATGGTGATGGTAGTAATTACACTGAGAGACAGAGAAAGGAGCACGTGGCTTAGAGAACACACGCAGGGGAGAGACATCATCATCGTCGTCGTCAGAGTGATCCAGCAGTGGGTAGGCCATGGTGATGGTGATTAGAGAGAGAGAGGGGCACTTGGATTAGAGAACACGCAGGGGAGAGACATCATCGTTATCATCGTCGTCGGAGTGATCGTCAACCAGCAGTGGATAGACCATGGTGATGGTGATTAGACAGAACAGAGGAGCACGTGGATTAAGGAACACGCAGGGTAGAGGAGACATCACCACCAGCACGGTGATCTCCACCCAACAGTGGACAGACCATGGTGATGGTGATTACACAGAGAGACAGAGGAGCATGTGGATTAAAGAACACGCGTATGGTCCAGACATCACCACAACAGTCACATTGATCTCCATCCAGCAGCGGATAATGGCCGCGTCTTCCTGGGCTGGAGTGGGGGATGATGGGATCGACGCTCCTCACCTGACCACGAAGATGAGAGCCATGGCTCCCAGGAGGCCGTAGAAGGGAGTGTAGGTGAGGAAGTAGCGGATGTAGTAGGTGACCGACCACGCCAGGTCCTGCAACGCACGTGTAACGACACCGACAGAAACCGTGTACTAGGAGCCTCTTGACTGTTGTAGTGACATAGAATCGGTCATGTAGCAGCATAGCGCCGGCTGCTGGCAGGGAAGGGGATCTGCAGCCTACAGCAGTCCTGACTGACGGCAGGCCACGTGATAGACGAGAGAGGGATCTATGGGAAGGGTCACGGAAGGGGCACATCAAGAACCCGCTAGTAAGTTCCAGAAAGGGGGTGTGGCCGGGGGCGAAGCCAGGCCACGCTGACAGTATAAGAGGGGCCCCGGGAGGGGACCTCGGGGCTGTCGTTTGGAGTGGGATCCCGTCGTGCTGCTGGAGTCTTCACCAGTCAGGTAGCCTACCAGCTGCCCTGACTGGGAACCGTAGTTCATTTAGTGATGAGTTATAAAGTATTAACTGATAAGGCCATATTCTCTTGGTTCTTTCGGTAAAGTCACGTAGAAGGGAAATAATACAATAATACAAATATAAAACAAACAAAAATTCTCACGACGTTTCGATTGCAACACAAGCAATCATCATCAGGTGTGAAATCCACAGCAAGAAAATTTGATAAGGCCGTGTTAATAAACAGAGTGCCTCCTACTCCTAGTGTCTCCGATGCAGTCACTACACTGTTGTGACACGCAGCAACCACCCTAGGCCCGGCTTCCTCCGGGTCTTTGAAGCTCGACCCTTCCCTCGAACGTTCCCTTCCCCTTGTGTCCTTCTTGAGCCCTCCTTCTCGAACTTTCTCCCACCGCTTTTACCCCAGCCAATTCCCTGTCCTCAACGGTTCTCAACCGTCGCCTCCAGGTTCGAATTCCGTTTTTTCTTCCTTTTCCCGTTTGCACCTTTCCTCCAGTCCCTTCAAACCCTCGCCTCCCGAACAGTCATCCTGGAGGCCACTCGAAGCCAAGAGGAGGCTTTGGTCTACTCCCTGGAAGTCCATCAGAGGGATCGCGACACCATTCGAAAAACCATTAGCCTGCTTTTGATAGAATCTCCACGTGGTGGTGGTAGTGATGACGATGATATCAGCCACTAATCGGTTGAGCTGCTATCCTTAGTGATAAGCCACGTCAGGGTGGCTTCTGAACAAGAGGCTACATAACCAGTGAGGGCTTACACCTGTTAAGATTAAAAAAAACTAGTTTAGTTTTATTTGTATATATTTTGTTCAGTGATGCGTTTACCTTTTCTATACAGTAGGGTGGGTAGAATAATACTTAGGGTAATATTATAGTCGAAGGTATAGAGTGGTGTATAGTAATACAGTATGTAATTTAATGTTGGGTTTGTCTATGGCAGTATATAGTACGGGGTAGACCCGTGTGATGTAAGAGAAAAAAGTTTAGCTGGAAGCATATTATATTTTTTGCGACATAGAATTGTAATGTATGACTTACTGTTAGTAGCTCAGCTTATTGTAGAGTATATTTAGTATACTGATGATACTATGTAGTTTATACTTTAGTTTTTTACTTGGTTGTTTCGTAACTGCAGCTACATACTATTAACATTCCTTCCCTTTGTTAATGCTACCCCCATCCCCTCCCTTTGATGCTGCTAATCCTGCATAATGCACGGGCATAATATGACTTTGAAACCCCCCGCCCACCTCCTACGCATTTCCCATAAATATGCAAAATTCCTCTTGATATGCAAATTATTTTGTCAAGGCGCTCTTCTTCCCCCTCCAACCCAGCTTAAATATACACTCCGAGCTTGGTGGTGTTTCATTCTTCACCTGAGGACGGCTGCTTGCGTTGTGGCCGAAACGTCGTGAGAATTATTTTATTATGTTTTATTTTTATTATTGTATTACTTCCCTTCTACGTGACTTTACCGAAAGAACCAAGAAGATGATGCCTTGTATAAAGGTGTCAGTTTTTGTACCAGTTGAAAGGGTAAAAACCTATCACTATATCATTTAATCTTGTTAGAGCACACGACTCGCGGTGTTGAGTGTGCGAGCCCGGGACCATTGCGATCCCGAGTGTGACTCACCACCCAGTCTCTCCTCTTGAACATCGTGCTGATGATTTGCATGTGGAAGTACACGGGGATGAGAAGGGGTGGCCCGACTGCAAAACACCAGACAAAGACAAAGGTAAAGTATCGGAACACCCACCGACCCAGCCAATGGAACACAGAGGCAAAGGTCAAATATCCATCCAGCCACCCACCACCCACCAACCCACTCAATGCAACACAGACAAAGGTAAAATATCCACCCACCACCCACCCACACAATGCAACAGAGACAAAGTATCCGAACACCCACCCACCCAATGCAACACAGACAAAGACAAAGCTACAGTCTCCACTCGCTACCCACCCAGCCAATGCAACAGAAAGACAAAGCTACAATATCACCCCCCACCACCCAACCAATGCAACACAGACGAAGACAAAACTACAGTATCCACCCCCCCACCACCCACCCAATGCAACACAGACAAAAACAGAGGTAAAGTATCCAAACACCCACCCACGCAATGCAATACACCCACAACTTGTCGAGAAGATTGCTGTTGTCTGTATATCTATTGGACCGTTTTGCTAGTATGTGTGTATGTATGTACGTCGAACTTCTTTTGCACCGTACGTAGCCATCCCTGCTAATCGGAGTTGCGATTGGCACGGCTGACTGGCGCCCACCAACAACAATTACCCGCCATTCACCAGGAAGGTGCGGTGACGTCACCAAGGCGCCTGTGCCGGGCCAGGTGCCCCTTTGAGGCCACGTAAAGTGTGGAAGACTCGCTGACAGAAGGTCACGGGACAGATCCAGCAGGTGCCATTTGTTGACTGACTCAGATGACTGGCAGATACACCACCTGTGCTTCCCACTGTGCCAACTCGCTGCGTTCTAGCTGCCTCGTGCTCCGCGCGTTGTTGTGAACGTCGCTCCTCCACCCTCCGCTGTTGCTGGAGGACAACTGCCTAAAACTGCCCAGTAGTGTCCTTCACGAGCCTCCTCCACGGAGGCCGATCTTGACACCGCTGGTTCCAGTCATTGGCAAGTCCACTCAACTATATATCCTCTTGAACCACATCACCCCATTTCTTCTCTAGCCCTTGCTGTGCCCCGTTTAGTCCCCCTCTATCCACCCAAACAGAAGCTGATGGGAATGTGTCCACATCTTTCGAGGATTTGTGAGCTCCTCACACAATCCCCCCTGGTTAAACCCAGGATGGATGATAGGCAGGCCAGCCTGAATGTTTCTAACCGGCGCAAATGTTCCTTTGGGGGGGGTCCATGTTTCGCAAGCGTAGAGAATGGAGGGCATGACTGTGGCCGAGAAGACCCAAAGTTTCGTATGGAGCGACAGACCAGGTAGCTTCCACACAGTGTTATGCATCCGTTTAAACAATAAGAGTGAGACCTCTGCTGCCAAACCGGAGCCGGTCATGATCACACTGCCCAGGTATGGAAAACTCTCCACTCTCTCCACAACTGTCCCATCACCAATTGGGAATTGTGGGCATGGAGTGTCTGGTGGTACAAAATACCCAGGCAGGTGCTTAGTTTTAGTGGGGCTAATGCTAAGGCCCCACCACACACACACAAAGACAGACATACAAACACAAAGACACAGACACACACACAAAGACAGATATACACAAACACAAGACAGGCACACAAAGACACAGACACACAAAGACACATACACACAAAGAGACACACAAGACACCGACACACGCACAAAACACACAAATAAACACAAAGACACAGACACACTCAAATACAGACACACAAAGACAGATAGACACAAGACACAGACGCACAAAGATACATACACAAATAGACACACACAAGACACGGACACACGCACAAAACACAAATAAACACAAAGACAGACACACACAAAGACACAGACAGACACAAAGTACTCACTTAGAAAGAAGTATTTGTGCTGTTGATTGTAAGGAAGGATTTTCATTTTCTTGACTCCGTACTATACATATGGGGGGGGGGCGTGGAGGGGGGGAATACAGAGCATAACTCAGCATTTATTTTATCGCTCACAATAAAACAATGATCCCCTCCCCCACCGTATCGCTGGGTTCGTAGCGCAGCGCACTAACCGCTGTCACCACCGCCATTATGATCACGACCACTATCACCACCACTACCCCAACTATTTCTATCACCTCGATCATCACTTTCACCATCATCACCCCCACCACTGCCATCACCACTATCCACCACCACCATTACCATATTCACTCTCATCACGAGCATCATCATATTCACATTCACTCATCATATTCACTTTCATCGTCATATTCACTGTCATCATATTTTCTCTTATCATCACTACCATCATATTCACTCGGATCACCACCATCATCATATTCACCCCCCCCCCCACTCATGCCCTTCTCCCAATGCCCCCCCCCCCCCCATTACCTTACCCCCCACCCCCACAGCTCATCACCTCCACGGGTTGCGTGCGTCCCAGCACGAACACGTGCAGCATGTTGACGTCGGGGTCTTTGCGGAAGACGTTGGGCTTGGCGTGGTGCTGGAAGTGGCGGTGGTTCCACCAGCTGCCCGAGGCGCCCTTCAGGTGGCCGATGATGAACTTGTGGAGGAGGTGGTTCCAGCGTGACGAGCGGAACACCGACAGATGCCCGAAGTCGTGCTGCAGCCAGCCAGCCTGGGCCTGCCAGCGAAGATGCGCGCGCGGAGAGAGTGGAGGGCACGGTCGATCGGTCGGTCGGAGATAACGGAGAGAGAGCAGAGAGAGGAGAGTGAGCGAGAGCGTGAGAGAGTGAGCGAGCGAGAGAGTGAGCGAGCGAGTGAGCGAGAGAGTGACCGAGAGAGTGAACGAGAGAGGAGAGAGTGAGCGAGAGAGTGAGCGAGAGAGTGAGCGAGAGAGAGAGCGAGAGAGTGACCGAGAGAGTGACCGAGAGAGAGAGAGCGAGAGAGTGAGCGAGAGAGAGAGCGAGAGGTGAGGGTTTACATAAAGCAAAGTAAAAAAATTACGAAATGATGAACGAAGCAAAGTGCCGAATACACCAAGCATCTTCTTGTTTCCACTGATCGTAAAAAAAAATAGGAGAGAGATGGGCGGATCGACTCGTATAGACCCCCAGACTTACATAGATGCTCATACTCACCACACAGAGATACATAGACTCATCATACAGATCATGGGACCTCCTATGCCAGATCAAAATACGAGAGAGTAGGTTTTCCACTTTTTCTTGCAACAAAACAAGCGTTGAGATGTTAAGGAATGAGTGTTCAAACATCTTGACACCTGTTTTGTTGCCAGAAAAAAGAGGGAAAACCTATTCTCATCAGCATACAGAGACCCACAAACTCGCCACAAACAGAGAGAGACACATAGACTCACACATAGACTCACACAGAGAGACCCACATACCACAAAAACATGGACAGCCATAGACTCACACAGACCCACAGACTCGCCACACACACAGAGAGACCTATAGATTCACACAGAGACCTACAGACTCACCACGTACACAGAGAGACCCACAGACTCACCACACACACACAGAGAGACCCACAGACTCACCACACACACAGAGAGACCCGCGGCTGACCTGCGACGTGGCGAGGATGATGGTGACGAGGACTGTGGGCACCCAGCCGGTACCGAAGAAGGCCAGGAGGCCCCAGGCCAGCACCTCGAGGAGAATGATGTGGCCCAGGTAGAGCGAGAAGAAGGAGGCGGAGGCCCGGAAGAGGCCCATGGTCTCAGCCGTTGCTCGCAACCTCTGGAAGTCCTCCACGAGCTCACGCTGTCGATTAGAGGCAATGGCGGCGGTGAGAGCAAGGTAAGAGAGAGAGAGCCAGGTGAGAGGGAGGGCTCCCTCCTATTTCGGCTTT
Source organism: Lethenteron reissneri (assembly GCF_015708825.2). Taxonomy (NCBI): domain Eukaryota; kingdom Metazoa; phylum Chordata; class Hyperoartia; order Petromyzontiformes; family Petromyzontidae; genus Lethenteron; species Lethenteron reissneri. The sequence goes on along the minus strand of NC_083844.1, from coordinate 4,149,617 downwards.
GCTCCTTACTCTTTAGGCTCCGCTCCTTACTCTTTAGGCTCCGCTCCTTACTCTTTAGGCCCCTGCCTCCATCCTCTTTCGGCCTCATTTATTCCACTTGAGCCCCCTGCCTCCTTCATCTTTAGGCCTCATTCCTTCCCCTTTAGGCCCCACTCCTTCAGATGAAGAACAGGGCTGAATGATAATTCAGACGCTGTCTTTCCGACAGACCTGTTCTTCACCTGAGGACGGCTGCTTGCGTTGTGGCCAAAACGTGAGAATTATTTTATTATGTTTTATTTTTAATATTTTATTATTTCCCTTCTACGTGACTTTACCGAAAGAACCAAGAAGATGAATCCCTGCAGTCACGAACGCTTCAAATCGAAATATGGATGCTTTCATACATTTTTATTATACTTTTAGTTCATTATAATGTGATGTCATTTTGTTAATGTATCATTCTTATTGTTTACTTTGTGTCAGCCACTTCATTTAGTCCCGTAAAGCACCATGTATTGCATGGCTTGCAACGAATCGTCCTCTAAAAGTAAAGTTTGATTGATTGACCAAAGGACATATGGCCGCCAGAAATATGTGGCCACTACTCGACCATATTGGCACTACAAGACAGAGAATAAAGTGGAAATACCAAATGACGAAATGTTGCAGTGGACACCCTTTACGGGCTATTTGCCCGATGGATTGTGATGACGATGATGATGGAAAAAAGACTCAATATTTCAAGAGCCGTGATGCGCACGGTGAATATAAATAACGCCACAGAGGGGTCGTGGAAGAGCCACGTAATGGCTTAGGAATCGCAGGTTGCCGAAGCCTGCCCTGGCCCTGGTCAGTACCTTCTTGCCGTTGTCTTGACTGGGCTCGTCTGGTGCCAGATCCCCGATGTAGAACATCTTCAGGTATTTCTGGGAGAGCGACAGATTCGGGTGGAAGGCCCGGAACGCGTCCTGCGGATCACCCCGGAGAACGAGAGAGAGAACGAGAGATGCGGTAAATAAGCGGGCACTTAGTTGGGTGGTGGTGATGGTGGTGATGGTGGTCAGAGTGGTGGTGTTTATGGTAGCCGTGGTGGTGGTGGAGGTAGTTGATGTGGTCGTGGAGGTGGTGGTGGAGGTCGTGAGGGTTTGGAGGAGGAAGAGGAGGGGACGGGCGGTAGTTGCGAGGTGAGCGATTAGCACGCTGCGCTACGAACACGGCGACCCGAGTTCAATTCCCGCTCACGGCCACCACCAGTGACGATTATCAGACTTGGCCTCAAATGAGTACCTGGTGTGGTGTATAAACATCGCCACTCGGGAGACAAAGGCGGCCGGGCGTGGTGTTGGCCACCCACCCCCTTCATAGGTGCTCGCTAACAGACTACCGAGTGGGCGGCCTAAACCTCGTGCCGGCAGCAAGAGGCCACACTTCACGTGGTGGCCTCAAAGTGCACCTAGCCTGGCACGAGGGCCGGGGGGGGGTGACATCACCGCCACTAAGTGTGGCGATCGGTGGCTGCTGCGTGTGTGTGTGGTGTAAGCAAAGACAAAGATCCCCCAGTGTAGCCTTAACAGACTGTAGGGGCAAGTGCTGTAAGCGAGCACCTATGAAGGCTGACACGGCACACGAGGGGGTGGGTGGGTGGGTGGCCAACACCACGCCCGGCCGCCTTTGTCTCCCCAGTGGCGATGTTTTACACACCATACAAGGTACTCATTTGAGGCTGAGTCGACCGAGGGGGAGAGCCCAGGACGGGTTGTTTAGATAACACTGGTCAACAACAAAAAAAGCATTTTTTTCTGGCCTGGACTTTTGCAGCTGTTTTAGACTAATTTCAGGGTGCTGATTCCAAATCTGATCTCAGATTTGCTCTATCACATAATTTGTATGCTATCGACATACCCCATTTTCATTGATTTTACCCGAAATTAACTCTGCCACTTATGATTGCAAGTTGTTGCGAGTCAGTGACTGCTTTAGTGTTAAAATATGGCGCTGTATTTTTAGGATAGTGTGTTTATAATATCATTTTATGTAGATATCCACAATTATTTAATATTTTTCTTCCGCAGTTTTTATTGAAAATGCAATATTTGATGTCTCGAAAAACCTGATGTGATAGACCAAAAACTGATGCCAGATTTGGAATCGGCACCCCAAAATTACCTTAGAACCGTTGGAATACCTTATGCCAGAAAAAGTGTGTTGACCAGTGTAATGGCTGCTGTCAATGGCGGCGGTGGTGGCCGTGAGCGGGAATTGAACTCGGTCATCCGCCAGAAGGACGTGTGGAGGAATATTTTAACAGCAGTCTCCTGTGGGATGGGTTGTGAGGTGGGAGGGAGGGGTGGGGGGGGGGTAGCAGTGGGGGGTTGAGGGGAGGGTGGTGGTGGTGGTGGTGGGGGGTATCTAATGAGGTCCGTTGCCAGGGCAACGCAGCTTGCCTGCCTCTCACACCATCGCTCTTCCCGTTCCCACGGCAACCGGGGAGATTCACGCTCTGGTCCATGAGCACGCAGAGGCGATGCACACTGATACAAGATCCCCCGTATAGCCTGTGGCAGGCACGTTGGGGGGATGTGCTGTTCGTAGCGAGTGGCAGCACTGTGGCTCACCCAGACACCACGCCCGGCCGTCTTTGTCTCTCCAGCGACGATGCTTTTCACGCATCGCACTCAAAATGTTTACTACGCACCGGTACTAGTTACTCAGAGGCTCAGTCGATCTAGGAAGATGGATGATGGGGTTGGGATGGTGATGATGGTGATGATGGCGGTGATGGTGATGATGATGATATTGGCAATGGTTATTGATGATGATAGTGATGGTGGTGATGATGATGGTGGTGACGGTGATGGTGGTGGTGATGATAGTGGTGGTGGTGATGATGGTGGTGGTGATGATGATGGTGGTGGTGGTGGTGATGATGATGTTGGCAATGGTTATTGATGATAGTGATGGTGGTGATGATGATGGTGGTGGTGATGATGGTGGTGGTGGCGATCATGGTGGTGATGATAGTGGTGATGATAGTGATGGTGGTGGCAGCGATGGTGGTGGTGGTGATGATAGTGGTGGTGATGATAGTGACGATGGTGGTGATTATGATAATGAGAATGGTGGTTACACAACCTCTCACGCAACACCCATCCATTACAGCTACACAGTTAACAACAAAAACAACAGCCCAGCCAAATGGCGTCAGCTTTGGAACATCGTTCACAGTTTTCGTCTGATTAACACCATGAGCTAAAATAGCAAAAAATGAAGACAAAGAACCCCCGTTTAGTATCTAAAAGACCGGTGGGGCAAGTGCTGTCATCAGCGAGTAGCAGCAGTGCATATACACAGGCAACGATCCCCCGTGTAGCCTCTAGCAGACTGCTGGGGCAAGTGCTGTCAGCAGCGAGTAGCAGCAGCGCATATACACAGGCAAAGATCCCCCATGTAGCCTCGAGCAGACTGCTGGGGCAAGTGCTGTCAGTAGCGAGTAGCAGCAGCGCCTATACACAGACAAAGATCACCCGTGTAGCTTCTAACAGACTGCTGGGGCAAGTGCTGTCAGCAGCGAGTATCAGCAGCGCCTATACACAGGCAAAGATCCCCCGTGTAGCCTCTAGCAGACTGCTGGGGCAAGTGCTGTCAGTAGCGAGTGGGTAGCCACCAGCGGCAATGTTTCCCACACACCGCACCAGCCGCTGTACTTCTCCTAGGCTGAGTAGACCTACGGGAGGAAGTGGCTCAGGATAATCGCAACACGTGAGCAAGGTGACAGCAAGTTCACAAATTGAGGATTCCCTCCCATCAGTACCAGCATCTCCCTTCCGGCACCAGCATCGTCATCATCGCCAGTACCATCATCACCATTATCATCATCAACACAACCATAAGCATCGCCAGTACCATCAGCATCACCAGTACCATCATCACCACCATCATCATCATCAACACAACCATAAACATCACCAGTACCATCAACATCATCAGTACCATCATTATCACAACCATCATCATCATCAACACAACCATAAGCATCACCAGTACCATCAACATCATCAGTACCATCATCATCACCACCATCATCATCATCAACACAACCATAAGCATCACCAGTACCACCATCACCACCATTATCATCATGATCATCATCAACACAACCATAAACATCACCAGTACCATCAGCATCATCAGTACCACCATCACCACCATTATCATCAATATCATCATCAACACAACCATAAGCATCGCCAGTAAGATCAGCGTCACCAGTACCATCATCACCAGTTCCATCAGCATCATCAGTACCATCATCCGCACCATCAGCACCATCATCATCAGCACCAGCAGCATCTCTACCATCATAACCATCATCATTATCAACACAACCAGAAGTATCACCACCGCCACCACCACCGAGATGGCGAAAGCTGGAACATTTCCTTTCTCGATGAACAAATAAAAACATTACGCAACAGAAGAAAAAATGAGGCAGTTGACCAGGCTGGCACCTCGTGAATGGCAAATTCCACCCACCACTTAAATTCCACCCACCACTCAAATTCCACCCACCACTCAAATTCCACCCACCACTTAAATTCCACCCACCACTCAAATTCCACCCACCACTCAATTCCACCCACCACTCAAATTCCACCCACCACTCAAATTCCACCCACCACTCAAATGCCACCCACCACTCAAATTCCACCCACCACTCAAATTCCACCCACCACTCAAATGCCACCCACCACTCAAATTCCACCCACCACTCAAATTCCACCCACCACTCAAATTCCACCCACCACTCAAATTCCACCCACCACTCAAATTCCACCCACCACTCAAATTCCACCCACCACTCAAATTACACCCACCACTCAAATTACACCCACCACTCAAATTCCACCCACCACTCAAATTCCACCCACCACTCAAATTCCACCCACCACTCAAATTCCACCCACCACTCAAATTCCACCCACCACTCAAATTCCACCCACCACTCAAATTCCACCCACCACTCAAATTCCACCCACCACTCAAATTCCACCCACCACTCAAATTCCACCCACCACTCAAATTCCACCCACCACTCAAATTCCACCACCACTCAAATTCCACCCACCACTCAAATTCCACCCACCACTCAAATTCCACCCACCACTCAAATTCCACCCACCACTCAAATTCCACCCACCACTCAAATTCCACCCACCACTCAAATTCCACCCACCCTCAAATTCCACCCACCACTCAAATTCCACCCACCACTCAAATTCCACCCACCACTCAAATTCCACCCACCACTCAAATTCCACCCACCACTCAAATTCCACCCACCACTCAAATTCCACCCACCACTCAAATTCCACCCACCACTCAAATTCCACCCACCACTCAAATTCCACCCACCACTCAAATTCCACCCACCACTCAAATTCCACCCACCACTCAAATTCCACCCACCACTCAAATTCCACCCACCACTCAAATTCTACCCACCACTCAAATTCCACCCACCACTCAAATTCCACCCACCACTCAAATTCCACCCACCACTCAGAATCCATCCACCACTCAGATTCTGATGCCCCTACCACTGATCCACTGCAGTGGCAGGGGTCTCTCTGCGCTCCAGACGGAGTCCAGGAGATGGGACCGCCGGACCAACGCTTTTACTCAGGAAAACAAAATTCCTGCGCTCAAAAAACTGAACAATGCGGCTGCCCATTGTGATCGTCACTGGCACTGCCAGAGACTGACATCCGCCCCCGTTCCCACAGCCCTCGCCATCCTCTCGCTACGCAACTGAATCCGTAACTTCTTTCGCTACAGCAACGCAGGCCCAACCGTGGCTCATCGGGCAACATTCTAGCGCCGAATGTCCGTGAGCCAGAGGTCGCAACCGGGTACCCGATACCCGTACCCTACCCGATACCCGGCTACCCGTACCCGGGCGGGTACGGGTACCTTTTTGCGACCCTGGTGCAGCCGGGTACGGGTAGGCCGTGAGTCACTGGTAAGTAACTGTTTGTCACTCATTTCCCAACGTCTCGTCTCTTCTCACAATTCAAGTTCCTAGAATCAACCCACCCGCGCCTGCAACATGGCTTCATCCCAGAGGTCGCAATCGGGTACCCGATACCCGTACCGTACCCGGCCGGGTACGGGTAGGGTACGGGTACGGCCAGGTACGGGTAGGGTACGGGTAGGGTACGGGTACCCGTTTGCGACCCTGGTGCGGCCGGGTACGGGTACGGGTTAGGCCGTGAGTCACTGGTGAGTAACCATTTGTCACTCATTTCCCAACGTCTTGTCTCTTCTCACAATTCAAGTTCCTAGAATCAACCCACCCGCGCCTGCAACATGGCTTCATCCCAGAGGTCGCAATCGGGTACCCGTACCCTAGCCGATACCCGGCCAGGTACGGGTAGCCGGGTATCGGGTAGGGTACGGGTACCCGTTTTCGACCCTGGTGCGGCCGGGTACGGGTAAGGAATCAAAACCCGTTTGCGACCTCTGCCGTCGGTCTCCTGCCGCCAAAGACCCACCGAATGCCATCACCAACCAAAAGATCGACGGCCAATCGTGCTCATCGGCTCCACGAAGCTGAGGCTGATGAGAGAACTGGCGACGATGATGACGGTGATAGCGATCGGATATTGCCTGCGTGCCTACAGCTAGAAACCCCCGCGCGTCCACACACGCACATAGGTGTCGTGTCGGGTTGCAGTGGCAGATATCACCCGAGCGAGCTCCATGCTGTGGGATCTATTGTCAACCGAGACCCCCCCCAGACTCACACAGAGAGACCCACGGACTCGCATGAAGACCCGTGGATTACTCACAAAGACTCACATAGAAACTGACAGACTCACACAGAGACCCACAGACTCACACGGAGTCTCACAGACTCACACTGAGACCATCAGACTCACACACAGAGACCCACAGACGCACACAGAGAGACCCACAGACTCACACAGAGACCCACAGACTCACACAGACACCCATAGACTCACATATAGACTCACACAGAGACCCACAGACTCACCACAGAGAGGCCCACAGACTCACACTGAGACCCACAGACTCACACTAGGACCCACAGACTCACACAGAGAGACCCACGGACTCGCACGGAGTCTCACAGACTCACACAAAGACCACCGACTCAAACAGACACCCATAGACTCACATATAGACTCACACAGAGACCCACAGACTCACCACAGAGAGGCCCACAGACTCACACTGAGACCCACAGACTCACACGGAGGCTCACAGACTCACACAGAGACCCACAGACTCACACGGAGTCTCACAGACTCACACAAAGACCCACCGACTCAAACAGACACCCATAGACTCACATATAGACTCACACAGAGACCCACAGGCTCACACAGACACCCATAGACTCACATATAGACTCATACACAGATCCACAGACTTACAAAGAGACCCACAGACTCACATAGAGACCTACAGACTCGTACCGAGACCCACAGACTCACACAGACACCCATAGACTCACACACAGACTCACACAGAGACCAACAGACTCACACAGAGACCAACAGACTCACACAGAGACCCACAGACTCACACGGAGACCCACAGACTCACACGAAGACGCACAGACTCACACGGACTCACAGACTCACAATATATACACACAAACTCACACAGAGACCCACAGACTCACACAGACACCCATAGACTCACATATAGACTCACACAGAGACCCACAGACACCAGAAACTAACATCGAGTCACCATGGACTCGCAGGGAAGGAGGAGTCACCAGAAGGGAAACCATTGCTGCCACGTGTACGTGCGAGGGGGAAACACTCTATACCCGTGCAGAAAGAACTGGTGTGGAACAGATGGAACAAGTGGAGTCCAGGGGGTACGGCTACTCCACGACAGCCACCCACGGTGTAGAAGAGTGGTGAGTCCAACAACCCATCTGTGTGTGACCCACCAACCCTCCCTGCTCATGCTGAATTATATTTATATATTCTTAGGTTTTTCGGTAAAGTCACGTAGGTAACCATTTTAAATTAATAAAAGTAAAATAAAAATAAAATCACGACGTTTCGGAGGCAACACAAGCTTCCGTCTTCAGGTGGAACCGTCACAGCACGATAGCTGTATCACTTGATACGTCGTGATTTTATTTTTATTTTACTTTTATTAATTCAATTTTTTTACCTACGTGACTTTACCGAAAAACCTAAGAATATGAATCCTTGCAGTCACGAAAGCTTCAAATCTAGAAACATGCTGAATGATTACAGCAGCCGCGTGCAGCAGCAGCAGCATTGCCACCACCACCACCACGTGCACCAGCTGCATAGCCACCACCGCCACCACCACGTGCAGCAGCAGCAGCATTGCCACCACCACCACCACGTGCAGCGGGCAGTGAGCAGGTTGCGAGCTGCTCATCTTTCCCAGATGGGATGAGACCGGGCGAACTGAGTGCGGGATTTGCGGTGTCTGCATCTGCGGATTAACCCTCGCGCTTCCGTCGCTGGGCAAACAGAACGAGCCACTGTGAGGAGGGGGGAGATCAGGAGAAGTGGTGGGTGGGTTGGTGGGGGTGATTGGGGGGGGGGTGGTGGTAAGTGGGTGGTGGGTTAGTCGGGTGAGTGGGTGGGTGGGTGGGTGGGGTGAGTGAGTGAGTGGGGGGTGAGTGAGTGGGTGAGTGAGTGGGTGTGTGGTGGATGGGTAGGTGGGTGGTTGAGTGGTTGGTGGGTGGTGAGTGGGTGGGTGGGTGAGGTGGTGGTGGATGAGTGGGTGTGGTGAGTGGGGGGGTGATGAGTGGGTGGGTGGATGGGTGGTGGGTGGGAGTGAGTGGGTGGTGGGTGGTGGTGAGTGAGTGGGTGGGTGAGTGATGTGGGTGGGTGGATGAGTGAGTGGGTGGGTGGAGTGAGTGAGTGGGTGGTGAGTGTGGGTGGGTGGAGTGGGGGATGGTGTGGGTGAGTGGGTGGGTGGTGGGAGTGGGTGGGTGAGTGGGTGGGTGGGTGAGTTACTGGGTGAGTGAGTGGGTGGGTGGGTGAGTGGGTGGGTGGGTGAGTGGGTGGGTGGGTGAGTAAGTGGATGGGTGAGTTACTGGTTGGGTGAGTGAGTGAGTTACTGGGTGAGTTACTGGGTGAGTGAGTGGGTGAGTGGGTGGGTGAGTTACTGGGTGAGTTGCTTAGTGGGTGAATGCGTGGGTGAGTGAGTGTATGGGTAAGCGGGTGAGGAGGTGGGTGAGTTAATGGGTGAATGGCTGTAGAGTTATTGGGATGAATGAGTGAGTAGGTGTATGTTGAACTTCTTTCGCACCGTACGTAGCCAACCACGCTCATTGCGAGCAAGGAGAACAAACTAACACACAAATGGTGAGCGGTGGTGCAGTGGTTAGCGCACTGCACTACGAACCCGGCGACCCGATTTCCTTTCCGGCTCACGGCCAAGTCCAGTGACGATTGCTTGAACCGGTCGTGGGCCTCCCCTAGGTAAACTCATCCTCAAATGAGTACCTGGTGCCGTGTGTAAACATCGCCACTGGGGAAACAAAGGCGGCCGGGCGTGGTGCTGGCGCCCCACCCCCTCGTGTGCCGTGCCGGCATTCATAGGTGCTTGCTTACAGCACTTGCCCCAACAGTCTGGTAAGGTTATATGGGACACTTCGCGCGGGTAAATTATTGAGTGCGATGATGAGTGAGTGAGTTAGCTGACGTTTCAAGTGGATATCAAACAGCAAGTGCGTCCCTGTGTGAGTCTGTGGTTCTCTAGGTGAGTCTGTGGGTATCTGTGCGAGTCTGTGGGTCCCTGTGTGAGTCTATATGTCTCTAGGTGAGTCTGTGGGTTTCTGTGCGAGTCTGTGGGTATCTGTGTGAGTCTGTGTGTGATTCTATGGGTGTCTGTGTGAGTCTGTGGGTCTCCGTGCGAGTCTGTAGGTCTCTGTGTGAGTCTGTGGGTCTATGTGTGAGTCTGTGGGTCTCTGTGTGAGTCTGTGGGTCTATGTGTGAGTCTGTGGGTCTCTGTGTGAGTCTATGGGTCTCTGTGTGAGTCTGTGGGTCTCTGTGTGAGTCTGTGGGTCTATGTGTGAGTCTGTGGGTCTCTGTGTGAGTCTGTGGGTCTCTGTGTGAGTCTGTGGGTTTCTGTGTGAGTCTGTGGGTCTCTGTGTGGGTCTGTGGGTCTATGTGTGAGTCTGTGGGTCTCTGTGTGAGTCTATGGGGCTCTGTGTGAGTCTGTGGGTCTCTGTGTGAGTCTGTGGGTCTATGTGTGAGTCTGTGGGTCTCTGTGTGAGTCTGTGGGTCTCTGTGTGAGTCTGTGGGTCTCTGTGTAAGTCTGTGGGTCTCTGTGTGAGTCTGTGGGTCTCAGTGTGAGTCTGTAGGTCTCAGTGTGAGTGCGGGGGTCTCTGTGTGAGTCTATGGGACTCTGTGTGAGTCTGTGGGTCTCTGTATGAGTATGTGGATCTCTGTGTGAGTCTGTGGGTCTCCGTGCGAGTCTGTGGGTCTCTGTGTGAGTCTGTGGGTCTATGTGTGAGTCTGTGGGTCTCTGTGTGAGTCTGTGGGTCTATGTGTGAGTCTGTGGGTCTCTGTGTGAGTCTATGGGTCTCTGTGTGAGTCTGTGGGTCTCTGTGTGAGTCTGTGGGTCTCTGTGTGAGTCTGTGTGTGAGTCTATGGGTCTCTGTGTGAGTCTGTGGGTCTCTGTGTGAGTCTGTGTGTGAGTCTATGGGTCTCTGTGTGAGTCTGTGGGTCTCTGTGTGAGTCTGTGGGTCTCTGTGTGAGTCTGTGGGTCTCAGTGTGAGTCTGTAGGTCTCAGTGTGAGTGCGTGGGTCTCTGTGTGAGTCTGTGGGTCTCTGTGTGAGTCTGTGGGTCTATGTGTGAGTATGTGGGTCTCTGTGCGAGTCTGTGGGTCTCTGTGTGAGTCTGTGGGTCTCTGTGTGAGTCTATGGGTCTCTGTGTGAGTCTGTGGGTCTCTGTGTGAGTCTGTATGAAGATGTTCTGGTGGCGGTGGTAGTGGAGGAGTAGGAGCTGGAGGTGGTGGTGCAGGTGATGTTGCAGGTGGTGTAAGTGGTGGTGGTGCAGGTGTAGTTGATGGTGCAGCAGGAGGAGGAGCAGGTGTAGGTGGTGCAGCAGGTGATGGTGCAGCAGGTGCAGCAGGTGAAGGTGCAGCAGGAGGTGTAGATGATGGTGTAGGTGGAGGAGGTGATGGTGTAGGTGTTGCAGCAGGTGATGGTACAGCAGCAGGAGGAGGAGCAGGTGTAGGTCGTGCAGCAGGTGATGGTACAGCAGGAGGAGGAGGTGGTCGTAGAGGTGGTGCAGGTGGTGTAGTTGATTGTGCAGCAGCAGGAGGAGGTGATGGTGTAGGTGGTGCAGCAACAGGAGGAGGTAGGTGTGGGTGGTGGTGCAACAGGAGGTGGTGTGGGTGGTGGTGGTGGTGGTAGAGGTGGTGTAGGTGATGTAGGTGGTGTAGGTGGTGTAGGTGGAGGTGGGGCAGCAGCAGGAGGAGGAAGTGGTGTGGGTAGTGGTGGTGTAGGTGTTGCAGCAGGTGATGGTACAGCAGGAAGAGGATTTTCAGAAGGAGGAGGTGGTGCAGGTGATGGTGCAGCAGCAGGAGGAGTAGGAGGTGGTGATGGTGCAGCAGGAGGAGGATGTGCAGGTGTGGGTGGTAGTGTAGGTGGTGCAGCAGGTGATGGTGCAGCAGCAGCAGGAGGTGGTGTGGGTAGTGGTGCAGGTGGTGCAGCAGGTGATGGTGCAGCAGGAGGAGGAGGTGGTGTGGGTGGTGCAGCATGTGCAGCATGTGCAGCAGGTGCAGCAGGAGGCGTCGTCGTTACCGTGGCGTCCTCCCCGGCGTAGTGCGCCAGGAGTCGCGGCCCCCCCGGATGCCGGGCCCCCCACTTGGTGACGTCATAGACGCGCCGCTCCACCACGAGCCAACGAGGCTCCCCGTGGCGACCTCCGCTCCTCTGCGAGACCTCCTCCCAGGTCCAGAGACGAGGAGACGTCGATGATGGTGATGATGATGATGGTGGTGGTGCTGCTGATGATGGTCCTAACGATTTCTCGCAGGACGATGCGGACGATGATGACGATCGAGTGATGGTGGTGGCTCGTTGTTGAGAAATTCCGCCAAACGTCGAAGACGTCTTCGATGCTGTTGCAGCCATGGATGCTGCTGCTGCTGCTGCTGCACCGACCCCCCCACCGGCATCTCCATTCTGGACGCTCGCTGATCCTGGGGGTGCTTCGTCAGAGACCCCGTTGGTGGTTTGCTGCTGCTGCTGCTGCTGCCCCCCCTTGGATGTTGGGGAGCAGGGAGCCCCTCCACAAGTCGCTCCACTCTGCTGCCCGCCGCGACCCATGGCTCGCTGCTGCTGATGCTGATGCTGCTGCTGCTGCTTAGCCGCCTCTGCTGTGTTAGTGGCGGTGGTGGTGGTGCTGGTGGTGGTCGTGGGTGAGTGACAGGGGGGTGGTGGTGGGGGGGGGGTGAGACGGAAGGGGGGGGGGAGAGAGAGATGAGGGAGGAGACTACACGGACAGAGGTGGGGAGAGAGAGAGGTGGTAGAGAGAGGGGGGGTAGGGAGAGAGAGGGGGGGTGTTACATAAAGCAAAGCATTAAGAAAAAAAACGAAAAAAACGAAATGATGAACGAGGCAAAGTGTCGACTACAGCGAGCATCTTCTTGTTTCCACTGATCGTAAAAAAAAATATATATAAGAAAAAATATAAATAATAAAAAAATAGAGAGAGGGAGGCACTGAGAATCAGAGAGAGAGAGAGGGGGGGGGGACACGAGGAGAGTGGGGAGGGGAGGAGACGACACGGCAAGGAGAGAGGCAGCGAGGAGAGAGGAAAGAGAGAGAGGTGGGTGGGTGGGGGGGTAACACGGGGAGGGAGAGAGTCACCGTTGAGACTGAACCATTAATATGTGACGGGGGTAGTGAGCGGTGGCGCAGTGGTTAGGGGCATGTGCTACGCTTCACACCCAGCAGAGAGAAACAAAAGTTCGATTCCAGCTCACGACCACCGCCAGCGGTGGTAACAGCAGCGATTATCTGAACCGGTTCTGGGACTCCCCGAGGTCGACTCAGCCTCAAACACCCAGTCACTTGCTCGCTCGTTCGCCCACTCACTCAACCCACTCACTCACTAACCCAGCCAACCATTCGCTTATTCACTCACCTACTCATCCACACGCTCAGCCATCCGTTCACTTATTCACTCACAGACTCATTCACACGCTCAACCATCCATTCACTTCTCCACTCACCTACTCATCCACACGCTCAACCATCTGTTCACGTATTAACTCACCTACTCATCCACACGCTCAGCCACCCGTTCACTTATTCACTCATTGACTCATCCACCGACTCATTCAACCACGCACTCACCCACCCACCCACTCGTCTTGTTTGTCGATGAGTCTAGCATTAGTCTATGGGTCCAGTGTTAGTCTATGGGTCAAGTGTTAGTCTATAGGTCCAGTGTAAGTCTATGGGTCCAGTGTTAGTTTATGGGTCCATTGTTAGTCTATGGGTCCAATCTTAGTCTATGGGTCCAGTGTTAGTCTATAGGTCCATTGTTAGTCTATGGGTCCAATCTTAGTCTAGGGGTCCAGTGTTAGTCTATGGGTCCAGTGTTAGTCTATGGGTCCATTGTTAGTCCATGGGTCCGATGTTAGTCTATGGGGTCAGTGTTAGTCTATGGGTCCAGTGTTAGTCTATGGGTCCAGTGTTAGTCTATGGGTCCAGTGATAGTCTATGGGTTCAGTGTTAGTCTATGGGTCGTGTGTTAGTCTATGGGTCCAGAATTAGTCTTCAGGGTCCAGTGTTAGTCTATGGGTCCGGTGTTAGTCTATGGGTCCGTGTTAGTCTATGGGTCCAGTGTTAGTCTATGGGTCCAGTGTTAGTCTATGGGTCCGGTGTTAGTCTATGGGTCCAGTCTATGGGTCCGGTGATAGTCTATGGTTCCAGTCTATGGGGCCAGTGTTTGTCTATGGGTCCAGTGTTAGTCTATGGATCCGGTGTTAGTCTATGGGGCCAGTGTTTGTCTATGGGTCCGTGTTAGTCTATGAGTCCAGTGTTAGTCTATGGGTCCAGTGTTAGTCTATGGGGTCTGTCTTAATCTATGGGCCCAATGTTAGTCTATGGGCCCGATGTTAGTCTATGGGCCAAATGTTAGTATATGGAGCCAGTCTTAGTCTATGGGTCCAGTGTTAGTCTAACAGATTGCTGGTGGCAAGTGATCTGAGTAGCGAGTAGCAGCGCCTACGGAGGCCAGCAATATTTACACACCACATCAAGTAGTCACTTGAGGCTGAGTCGACCTAGGGGACCGGTTCAGATAATCATCACCGGTGATGGCCGTGAGCGGGAATCGAACTCGGGTCGCTCGGTCCGTAGCGCGGCGTGCTAACCGCTGCGCCACCGCTCCTCACCACCACCACCAACCAACCAACCGTCCAGTGACAGCAGCGATGATCTGAACCGCTCCTGGTGGGCCTCCCCTAGGTTGACTCAGCCTCAAATGAGTACCCCTCAAAACGATGAAGACAAAGCTCCCTTCCCCCTCCACCACCACCTACGTGTAGCCTTTAAAGACTTTTGGGGCAAGTGCTGTTAGTAGCGAGTAGCAGCAGCGCCTATACACAGACAAAGATCCCCCGTGTAGCCTCTAGCAGGGCTATCGGGGCAAGTGCTGTTAGCGGCGAGTAGCAGCAGCACCTACACACAGACAAATATCGCCCCGTGTGGCCTCTAGCAGAGCTGTCGGGGCAAGTGCTGTTAGTAGCAGCAGCACCTACACACAGACAAAGATCCCCCGTGTAGCCTCTAGCAGACTGTTGGGGCAAGTGCTGTTAGTAGCGAGTAGCAGCAGCACCTATACACAGACAAAGATCCCCCGTGTAGCCTCTAGCAGACTGTTGGGGCAAGTGCTGTTAGTAGCGAGTAGCAGCAGCACCTATACACAGACAAAGATCCCCCGTGTAGCCTCTAGCAGACTGTAGGGGACAAGTGCTCTTAGCGAACAGCAGCAGCAGCGACTATGAAGGCCGGGGGTTGCCGATGTTAGATGCACACACCGCAGTTGGATATACTGATTTAGGGCTGAGTCGACCTAGGGGGAGTCCCCTGTTGTCCCTGTCATTGATGGTGGTTAGCAGCGTGCGAACTGCTGTAACACCGCCCCCCCCCCCCCCCCCATTATTAACGACATAGTCAGCATCATCATCATAAGCACCATCAGTGTTGTCATCATTGTCAGTATCATCAGCATCATCAGCAGCATCATCATCATCGGTGTCATCAGTGTCATCAGCATATTCACCAGTATCATCAGCATCATCATCAGCGCCATCATCGTCATCATTATAATCGGTACCATCATCATCATCAATATCATCAGCATCATCATCAGCGCCATCATCGGTATCATCATCATCAGTATCATCAGTATCATCAGCATCATCATCAGCGCCATCATCGGTATCATCATCATCATCATCGGTACCATCAGCATCATCATCAGTATCATCAGCATCATCAGTATCATGATTTGCATCATCAGTATCGTCATCAGGATCATCATCAGTATATTCAATATCATCATCAGCAACATCATCAGTATCATCATCAGTATCATCAGTTTCATCAGTATTATAATTTGCATCGTCAGTATCGTCATCAGTATCATCATCATCAGCATATTCAATATCATCATCAGCATCTTCAATATCATCATCAGCAACATCATCGCTATCATCATCAGTATCATCAACATCATCAGCATCATCAGTATCATCATCATCATCATCAGTATCATCATCAGTATCATAATTTGCATCATCAGTATCGTCATCAAGATCATCATCATCAGCATCTTCAATATCATCATCATCGGTATCATCATCATCAGTATCATCATGAGCACCATCATCAGTAATGGTCAGCATCATCACCGTCATCATCATCATCATTACGCAAAGAGTTGTCCTTACAATCCTCGTCCTCCGGAGTCGAGAAACCCTTCCGAGTTGGACTCAAGGTGCAGGTCTCTGAGCCTGTGGGGAGATCTGCGAGGTTTTTATGAAGACCGTGAACAGGGCAAAGAGTCCCCCGGGCGAATCACGGACAGTTAACGCCCCGCGAATATGCTGAGAGGGGCGAGATTTGTAGTGCGAGAGGATCGATAATCATCATCGGAGCGCCGCTGATAATTATCAATGTTTCAAGGTTAAGAAAACGCGTGTCAAGACCCACCCCCCCAACACCACCCACCGCCTCCTCGCCATAGAGGCCGTCAATAAACTTTTATGTGAACACTTTATATGGCCTCCAATGAGCTGTGTCGCTCTGTTTTCAGAAGTGACCTGGTCCATAGAGACCCATAGAGACCCATACTCATAGAGACCCATAGAGATACAAACTCATAGAGACCCATACTCATAGAGACCCATACTCATAGAGACTCATACTCATAGAGACCCATGTTCATAGAGACCCATACTCATAGAGACCCATAGAGACCCATACTCATAGAGACCCATACTCATAGAGACCGAAACTCACAGAGACCCATACTCATAGAGACCCATGCTGATAGAGACCCAGACTCATAGAGACCCATACTCATAGACACCCAAACTCATAGAGACCCATACTCATAGAGACCCACACTTATAGAGACCCATACTCATAGAGACCCATACTCATAGAGACCCACAGAGACCCATAGAGACCCATACTCATGAAGACCCATAGAGACCCATTCTCATAGGGACCCATACTCATAAAAACCCATGGAAACCCATACTCATCGCGACCCATAGAGACCAATACTCATAGATAACCATAGAGACCCATACTCATACGGACCCATAGAGACCGATACTCATATAGACCCATACTCATAGAGACCCATTGAGAACCCATACTCATGGAGACCCATACTCATAGAGACCCATAGAGACCCATACTCATGAAGACCCATAGAGACCCATTCTCATCGGGACCCATAGAGACCCATACTCATAGAGACCCATATGCAGTCGAAGTAGACGAGACAGCGGATGTCACAAACAAAGCCCAGGTCTCTGTAATTTCGCGTTATGTGGCTAAAAGTGAGGTGGCTTGTGAGGTGAGGGAGGCGATTTTGGGGATTTGACGATGTCAGTGATGACAGAAGAGCACCGGCTATTGCTGATTCATGTTTTGGGAGTGTTGGGTAAATACAATTTGCGTTGAAGAGCTGCGGGCTCAGACTTATGACGGAGCCTCTGTGATGGCATCAGATCCTTAGTGGGGTGCAGGCCAAGCTGAAATAAAAGCTACTAAAGCCACGTTGACCCATTGTTACGCACGCAAATTGAACCCGGTGCTCTCGCATTCAGCAAATGTATGCCCGAGTGTAAAACGTCTTTTTTTTAAACAGTTGATGGACTTGCGACATGTTTCAACAAGCCGTCCTCAGGTCAAGAACAGGTCTGTCGGGAAGACAGCGTCTGAATGAAACACCACCACGCTTGGAGCGTATATTTAAGCGTATATTTAAGCTGGGTTGGAGGGGGAAGAGCGCCTTGACAAGGCGCTCTTCCC
This sequence comes from Lethenteron reissneri, assembly GCF_015708825.2. Taxonomy (NCBI): domain Eukaryota; kingdom Metazoa; phylum Chordata; class Hyperoartia; order Petromyzontiformes; family Petromyzontidae; genus Lethenteron; species Lethenteron reissneri. The sequence continues at coordinate 4,132,033 of NC_083844.1, read as the reverse complement.
TTCTCCAAGCATGGTGGTGTTTCATTCAGACGCTGTCTTTCCGACAGACTTGTTCTTCACCCGAGGACGGCTGCTTGCGTTGTGGCCGAAACGTCGTGAGAATTGTATTTTATGATTTCGATTTAAAGCTTTCGTGACTGCAGGGATTCATCTTCTTGGTTCTTTCGGTAAAGTCACGTAGAATGGAAATAATAAAATAACAATAATTAAACGTAATAAAATAATTCTCACGACGTTTCGGCCACAACGCAAGTAGCCGTCCTCAGGTGAAGAACAGGTGGCCGAATTGTCGTGAGAATTATTTTATTATGTTTTATTTTTATTATTTTATCATTTCCCTTATACGTGACTTTACCGAAAGAACCAAGAAGATGTATTTTATGATGTTTTATTTTTATTATTTTATCATTTCCCTTCTACATGACTTTACCGAAAGAACCAAGAAGATGAATCCCTGCAGTCACGAAAGCTTTAAATCGAAAAAAAAATGTTTCAACAAATCAACCAAGCGCACCCACCTACTGGACGATGTTGTGAAGCGACGTTTACCAAGACCAGCGCCCACGAGATGGAGCTCAAATTCTAGACCAGTTCAGACGATCAGCGTGTACCAATCTGATCTGCGTGCTGTTGTTCCGGATTGTGAGCGGAAAATCCGGATGGTTGGGACAATGACACCCTGATGATGGATATGATCTTCGGCTGTAAAAAATTAACCCGTAAAAACAAAGTTTTTCACTATAAATCCTTTATATGCGTGGCGGCTAGAGTCCTCTCGTCCTCTGGCTTGAGATGGCTGCCACCTATAGGTCAGATGATTGCCTGCCACCATTAAGCAATTGGTAATTAAATATAAAAAAATTCCTAAAAAGTGGAAATATTTTGGAAATTGTTTTTCACGAAAATAAATTGTCACGCACAACGAGTCTGTGTGCAAAATGTCAGCTCAATTGGATCACGGGAAGTGGGTTAAAACACGACCGAAAGATCTGCACGGTCGTAAGCACGCAAGCAAGTGAACTTAATATAAAGGATTTCAAAAGCATCAACTTGCTTCTTCATAATGGCACACGAGGGCACTTTGAACGAAACCGATGCACTCTTTCGTGCGCCGCACAATAAAGGAATGACAATTGGATTCTGCTGTGCGCGAATCCGCGACACGATGGGAGTTATGGAACGCCAGGGGCAAGAGTTTGACAGTTTCTACGATCGATCCGAGCAGAAACGCGTCACACTTCGCCCGACAGGCAATGACCCCGAAGTTAACAGCCTATCAGAGATGAGAGGAAAATAATGTTTCGTAACATTCTGGACAATCACCATTGGAACCTCATTTGCCAGTAGCAAAATATGATAATTGTTTTTTTAAACATTTTATCTGGCATCAAAACTGACACTTTTTTTTACAAGGAGTCATGTTTGCATTGACCACAATACCTGCAGTCATAATGCAAAAAAAACATATCTCTGATAATGTATGCACTGTCCTTGAAGTTGATTGGTCCACACCCGAGACAGCTTTCCTTAGAGCCTAGTCTCACATGGTGTTGGACCAGATGACGCCAAAAGGCGCACAACTCAAAGACAATGCACCATCAGAGTATGAGAGCTCGGGGTAAGCATTTACACCATTGGAACCCCATTTGCCAGTAAAAAATATGATAATTGGTTTTTTACCCTTTTATCTGGCATCAAAACTGACACCTTTTTTAATACAAGGAGTCATGTTTGCATTGACCACAATACCTGCAGTAGGAATGCGCCTTTTGGCGTCATCTGGTCCAACACCATGTGAGACTAGGCTCTAAGGAAAGCTGTCTCGGGTGTGGACCAATCAATTTCAAGGACAGTGCATACATCATCAGAGTTATGTTTTGTTTTGCATTCCGACTGCAGCTATTGTGGTCAATGCAAACATGACTACTCGTAAAAAAAATAGTCAGTTTTGTTGCCAGATAAAAGGGTAAAAAACAATTATCATTCTGGACAATACCGTTTGGCTCTTTCGGTAAAGTCACCGTAGGTGTAATGTGAGGATATATCCGGGTTGCTGATGGATCACAACTCGTCACGATGATTGGCTCTGCCGGTCCTGGCCCATAGCCAATGGGGGGAAGTCTAGGGGCGTGGCCCTGACGTAATGGGAAGGTGACATCTGTAAGTAGAGGATTGGTTCTGCTGGCTTTAGCCACAGCCAATGGGGGGGACGAGTCAGGGGCGTGGTCCCGGGAGCGTACGATGGAGTCTAGAAGATTCCATAGAGGTTAACCAGGATTGATGGAAAGGTACCACGTGACCCGGGTATTATAAGGGGTGGAGACGAACAACACGTGATCAGATCTGGAACGAACGGAGGGTGAGGCCACGCGAGAGTTGGGGTCCAGGCTGCCACGTGGCCGCGCGTGTCTCTCTCTCTCTCCCTCTCACGCTGTCTGTCAGCAGCTTGAAGAAGTAAGATGGGAGTGTTGTGAATGAAAGACAAATGAAGACCGGATTCCAGAAGTCGCTTCCACGACCTGTATTACATAGCTTTGAAATAAAATACTTGAGCCCGATTCAGAAATTGTTTCTTGCTGTGGTTGTCCCACCTGATGACAGACGGTTGTGTTGCGCCCGAAACGTCGTGATTTAATTTATTTCACACCATTGGAACCTCATTTGCCAGTAAAAAATATGATACTTGTTTTTTTCCCCTTCTATCTGGCAACAAAACTGACACCGTTTTTTACAAGGAGTCGTGTTTGCATAGACCACAATTTATTTTATTTGAAACCCTCGTGACTTTACCGAAAGAACCAAAGAGTATGGATCCCTGCAGTCACGAACACTTCAAATCTAGATTATTCTGGACAATATCAGCGGTCGAATGAAAATGAGGTTTGATCATTTCGGCGAGCTAACTTTCCTTAGTTTGGTTGATTGCACCGAAATTTTATGATGTCACAACATTTCGATGACACCAAACTGCAGAGCCGATCAAAATATGCGAGTACGTTGACTGTGTTGGAATAAAGGCTGACCTTATGGGATTGTACAGTTCGCAAATGGTGAGGAACGAATGCAAATCACCCGAACAGCTCAACTCCATTGGAACCTCATATTATCAGAGTTATGTTTTTTGTTTGCATTATGGCTGCAGGTATTGTGGTCTATGCAAACATGACTCCTTGTAAAAAAGGTGTCAGTTTTGTTGCCAGATAGAAGGGTAAAAAACCTATTATCATATTTTTTACTGGCAAATGAGGTTCCAATGGTGTAAATGCTTACCCGAGCTCTCATACTCTGATGGTGCATTGTCCTTCAGTTGTGTGCCTTTTGGCGTCATCTGGTCCAACCCATGTGAGACTAAGCTCTAAGGAAAGCTGTCTCGGGTGTGGACCAATCAACTTCAAGGACAGTGCATATATTATCAAAGTTATGTTTTTTGTTTGCATTATGGCTGCAGGTATTGTGGTCTATGCAAACATGACTCCTCGTAAAAAAAGGTGTCAGTTTTGTTGCCAGATAGAAGGGTAAAAAAACTATTATCAGCTCCTCAGCTTTTAGGCCCAGAACGATCTGATGGCAGACGGTTTTCCGAGGCGACAAAGTAACTCCAGACGATGCTCACTACGCCACCTACAACAGTGTCCGTTAAAAGGTCGTGGTTCTCTGCTTTGAAACGACTCAAAACACACGGTCGGAATCGCACTGACCAAGGGCGACTTTCATCCCTGGCAATCGTCTCTACTGAGACGGAGAGACTTTTAAAACTGAAAGAGAATGAAGGGGACTTCTACCACAAAGTCACTTACTGTACATATTTGTCCAGAAGGATAAGCGAATGGACTTCATTTACAAGTAAAGTTAAGACCATGCAATATATATATATTTTCATTTGTGTTGAATGAGTATGAATAGTGGAACTGCATTCGCCTATAAAACGTGAATCGAATACGTAACTTACCTAATTGGAACCTCCTTTGCCAGTAGCAAATATGATAATTGTTTTTTACCCTTTTATCTGGCAACAAAACTGACACCTTTTTTTACAAAGAGTCATGTTTGCATTGACAACAATACCTGCAGTCGGAATGCAAACAAAAAACACAACTCTGATCATGTATGCACTGTCCTTGAAGTTGATTGGTCCACACCCGAGACAGCTATTCTTAGAGCCTAGTATCACATGGTGTTGGACCAGATGACGCCAAAAGGCGCACAACTCAGTTTTGTTGTCAGATAAAAGGGTAAAAAAAACAATTATCATATTTTACTCCTGGAAAAGAAGGTTCCAATGGTGTAAATGCTTACCCCGAGCTCTCATACTCTGATGGTGCGTTGTCTTTGAGTTGTGCGCCTTTTGGCGTCATCTGGTCCAACACCATGTGAGACTAGGCTCTAAGGAAAGCTGTCTCGGGTGTGGACCAATCAACTTCAAGGACAGTGCATACATTATCAATTTTCTTTTTTGTTTGCATTCCGACCGCAGGTATTGTGGTCAAGGCAAACATGACTCCTTGTAAAAAAAAGTGTCAGTTTTGTTGCCAGATAGAAGGGTTAAAAAACAACTATCACGTAACTTACCTGTGTGCGTGTGTGTTGTAAAGAATGCTGATATGAAATATGAAACATACAATGGCCTAACCAAAAGTCATTGTGCAACCTGCCAATGAAATGGTGAATTGAAGCTACCTCTATCGGGTTCATATGTGTGTAACTCTGGCTCTGATACTAACCACGTAGGTTAAAATAAAAAAAAAATAGTTACTTTAGTTATTCTATTTTTTTTCTTATTTTTATATTTTTTTCACCTACGTGACTTTATCCAATGTCTCCCCAACCATTGACCTCACCGCACGTCACTGACAGAGACCCACAGAGACCCAAAGAGTCCCATACTCATAGAGACCCCCCAGAGACGCCCAAAGACAGAGAACAACAGAGACCCATACACATCGTGACCAATCCATACCTGCAAAACAAATACTTTTTTTTATCCAGGTAAGGCTCTTTGAAGAAGCGACCTGTCCTATCGCAATTGATATCACCTCAACGAAGTAGCAGATCGTCTTCACGTTGACTTTAATAGCAGCCAAATACCCATGGAGAGAAATCCATGTGACCACCGGGACAGAGAGGGTGAGAGACGCAAACTCCAAATATACAGCAGGCATTGTCAGGGTCGGGATCGAACCCAGGACATCCTGTAGACCACGTGAGGTAGTCAACATCTCCTAGCCACCGTGATGATGATGAGAGAGACGCAAACTCCAAATATACAGAAGCAGGCATCGTCAGGGTCGGGATCGAACCCATGATATCCTGTAGACCAGGCGAGGTAGTCAACATCTCCTAGCCACCGTGATGATGATGAGAGAGATGCAAACTCCAAATATAGAGCAGCAGGCATCGTCAGGAATCGGGATCGAACCCATGATATCCTGTAGACCAGGCGAGGTAGTCAACATCTTCTAGCCACCGTGATGATGATGAGAGAGACGCAAACTCCAAATATAGAGCAGGCAATGCCAGGGTCGGGATAGAACCTACGACATTCTGTAGACCAGGCGAGGTAGTTAACATCTCCTAGCCACCGTGATGATGAGAGAGACGCAAACTCCAAATATACAGCAGCAGGCATTGTCAGGGTCGGGATCGAACCCAGGACATCCTGTATACCAGGCGAGGTAGTCAACATCTCCTAGCCACCGTGATGATGATGAAAGAGAGAGACACGCAAACTCCAAATATACAGCAGCAGGCATCGTCAGGGTCGGGATCGAACCCACGACCTCCTGTATACCAGGCGAGGTAGTCAACATCTCCTAGCCACCGTGATGATGATGCGAGAGACGCAAACTCCAAATATACAGCAGCAGGCATTGTCAGGGTCGGGATCGAACCCATGACATCCTGTAGACCAGGCGAGGTAGTCAACATCTCCTAGCCACCGTGATGATGGGAGAGACGCAAACTCCAAATATATAGCAGCAGGCATTGTCAGGGTCGGGATCGAACCCACGACATCCTTAATACCAGGCGAGGTAGTCAACATCTCCTAGCCACCGTGATGATAATGATGAGAGAGACGCAGACTCCACATAGACAACAGCAGCAGGCATTGTCAGGGTCGACATCGAACCCATGACCTCCTGTAGACCAGGCGAGGTCGTCAACATCTCTTAGCCACCACAATATCCCTCACCGAGCCCACACACCCAGCCCCGCCCCTCACCTACCCTTAACCCTTCACCCAGTTCCTCAGGCCGATTCCGTGAATCGTCACGATCGAGGCACCATTAGAGTCAAGGATCGATTCTTTATCTCTCCACTGCCCAAAGCCCCTCCCCTCACCCCCCTTCACTTCCTATAGCCCCTCCCCTCACTTCCTATAGCCCTTCTCAACCCCCTCATGCCCCATAGCCCCCCCCCTAATCCCCCTCGCTTCCTATAGCCCCTCCCCTCATCCCCTTTCATCTCCTATAGCCCCTCCCCTCATCCCCCACAGCCCCTCCCCTCATCCCCCTCACCTCATCCCCTATAGCCCCTCCCCTCATCCCTCACAGCCCCTCCCCTCATCCCCCTCACCTCATCCCCCATAGCCCCTCCCCTCACCCCCCACCTTCCCCCTCCTTTCTCCCTTCACCTCGCGCCCAATTCCCCCCACCCCTGCACATGACCACAGCCCCCCCCCCTCGTTACCATGGAGATCAGCTGACGAGCCCTCGACCAATGGAGAGACGCGAAGAGCGCTCGCCATTGGCTGAGCCCGATCTCGCGTGACCCCCCCCCCCTCAATACACCCCCCCCCCGCAACACACCCCTCCCCCCTATCCCCCGTTTCCCCCCCCACCTCCATCCCCCGCGCGCGGATCTCAACGGCCGTGAACTAAAGTAACCTTTGCGAAACTACTTTCTCCCCCCCCCCCTCTCACGTGACCCCATCACCGCCACCACCAACAGCCCCAAGACGTTGTGGGGGGTGGGGACTATTTTGTCCGTTGCCCGCGTTCATTTGTCTTCAAATTTTTTTCGACACTTTTAAAAATGACACTCGCATCGCGACAATTCCGTCGCGACGCGTCGAGACCTCCGCACGGATTTAAGGAGAAAACCAATAAAAATGAAAAAGTTATTTGAAAGAAAAAAATCGCTGGCACCGTCGATCTGTGCTGTCGAGTTACTTCGACGCGTTACTTCGACGCGTTACTTCGACGCGTTACTTCGACGCGTTACTTTAACGCGTTACTTCAACGCGTTACCTTAACGCGACGGCAACCCCAAAGGACTGGAACCTCCTTTCGCGATTTACAAAAATCATCCACCGGTCCATCGTGTAAAAGCACGTCGGCTCATCGTTGCGGAAGGAGCCATCGGTTTGCTGCTGGGCGGTAAACAGGCGCCGCTCTTCCATCCAGCAGTGGAGCAGTGGATGGACCAAGGCTGATCGCCATCACCCCCCCCCACCCCGCTTAGGATAGTTGAAGTGGTCTTCCACTAGAGGCCGCTATAGAGACATCCTTCACCAGCCTGCACATGAACACCCTGCAGATCTGTGCGGCTGGTATACAGGAGGTCGTGGGTTCGATCCCGACCCTGACAATGCCCGCTGCTGTTGTCTACGTGGAATTATTATTTGGTTCTTTCGGTAAAGTCACGTACAAAGATAAAATAATAAATTAAATAATAGCATACTACGACGTTTCGATTGCAACACAAGCAATCATCAGGTATAAAAGAAATAGCAACAGAAATCTAACCAGAAAACTATAGACCTGATGATGATTGCTTGTGTTGCAATCGAAACGTCGTAGTATGCTATTATTTAATTTATTATTTTATCTTTGTACGTGACTTTACCGAAAGAACCAAAGAATAATTCCTGCAGTCACGAAAGCTCCAAAATTAAGATTGTCTATGTGGAGTCTGCGTCTCTCTCTCTCTCATCATCATCATCACGGTGGCTAGGAGATGTTGACTACCTCGCCTGGTACACACGAGGTCGTGGGTTCGATCCCGACCCTGACGATGCCTGCTGCTGCTGTATATTTGTGTGTGGCTAGGAGATGTTAACTACCTCGCCTGGTCTACAGGAGGTCGTGGGTTCGATCCCGACCCTGACAATGCCTGCTGCTGTTGTCTATGTGGAGTCTGCGTCTCTCTCATCATCATCATCACGGTGGCTAGGAGATGTTGACTACCTCGCCTGGTGCACAGGAGGTCGTGGGTTCGATCCCGACCCTGACGACGCCTGCTGCTGCTGTATATTTGGAGTCTGCGTCTCTCTCATCATCATCATCATCACGGTGGCTCGGAGATGTTGACTACCTCGCCAGGTGCACAGGAGGTCGTGGGTTCGATCCCGACCCTGACGATGCCTGCTGCTGTTGTCTATGTGGAGTTTGCGTCTTTCTCTCTCATCATCATCATCATCACGGTGGCTAGGAGATGTTGACTACCTTCGCCTGGTACACAGGAGGTCGTGGGTCCGATCCCGACCCTGACGATGCCTGCTGCTGCTGTATATTTGGAGCTGGCGGTCTCTCTCTCCCCGTGGTCCCGTGGATTTTGTTTCCGAATCCCCCGTTTTTTTTCCTACACATTTAGAATCAGCGTCACGCGTTCATGGCATTCGGCTGCTACTAAAGTCCACGTGATGATGCTGTCAGCCATTTGTCATAGGTTAGGGCGCTTGTAGCGTTGAAGATTTATTCAGCTGCTAGCCGTGGAGTCAACATTGTGGGGGACCAAAACTTCCAGGGGGTCTGGGGGTCTAATAGTGTGTCGTATTACATTGCTCCGTTTTTTCTATTTTAAATGTTCTTGTTTCATTGTATGTAATGGCAGAGATTAGGGATTAATAAAGTACAACCATAACCACAATCATTTCAACAGAAATCAATTTTATAGCAATATATTGGGGGGGGGGGGCATTTTGAGCGTGTTAGACACGTCCCCCTCAGTGAGGCAGATGTGATAGCTGCCTCCCCTGGTGGTTTTTCATTGCAGTTTCATGACGAGACCGGCGAGCCTAACATCTTTATACACATACGTGAAATAAGTTACCTGGAGTATGGAAGGCGAGGACATGAAACGAAGGGGTCTACAAACATGACATTGTGACATACTGAGATAGTAACAGGCACGCGCGTATTGCCCTCGCTCCATCCAGTTACCGAGGGGTTGCGCAATCAGAGGGGAGGCTGAGCTCGTCGCTGCCTCACCTCTCGTCTCTTCCTGTATTTGCAGCGGAGCTCCGCAAATTTGGCGATTTCGACTAGAAAAAAATATTGGAATCGTACAGAAATGACATTTATAACACAGATCAGTGGGAAAAAAATCTTAATATACATTTTTTTCGTAACAGCTATTTTTATTGGAGAAGAGATGCCGCGACTCTAAGGTAATACCAATCGCATTTACACTAACCTCTGCTGCTGTCCACAAGTAGTGACTAATCCCATATCTGCATTTCCCATAAATATGCTAAATTCCTCTTGATATGCAAATTCCTTTGTCAAGGCGCTCTTCACCCTCCAACCTAGCTTAAATATACGCTGCCAAGCGTGGTGGTGTTTCATTCAGACGCTGTCTTCCCGACAGACCTGTTCTTCACCTGAGGGCGGCTGCTTGCGTTGTGGCCGAAACGTCGTGAGAATTGTATTTTATTATGTTGTATTTTTATTATTTTATTATTTCCCTTCTTCGTGAATAATAAAAAAATAAAACATAATCCTCTATTATTTTATTATGTAAAAATTGTATTATTTTATTATTTCCCTTCTACGTGAATAATACAATAATAAAATAAAACATAATAAAATATTTTATTGTTTTATTTTTTATTATTTTATTATTTCCCTTCTACGTGAATAATAAAATAATAAAAATAAAACTTAATAAACTATTATTTTATTATGTTTTATTTTTTATTATTTTATTATTTCCCTTCTACGTGATGACTTTACCGAAAGAACCAAGAAGATGAATCCCTGCAGTCACGAAAGCTTCAAATCGAAATCTATGACAGGTGATGAGGCTCTGCCTCCACTGCCTCCCCTGACCGCACCGCCCTGATCCACTTCTGCCTGAATGTGTTCCCCAACCCCCAGCCACCGCAGAACATGACGCGTCGTCCATCTATCGCTCCGCGTCTCGGAGTCGATGCCAAGCACACAATAAGACCGCTTCCCATTCAACACTTGGCAGAGATCACAATGATTACACTGATCAACACACATTTTCTGGCATAAGGTATTCCAACGGTTTTAAGGTAATTTTGGGGTGCTGATTCCAAATCTGTTTTTGTCCATCACATCAGTTTTTTGAGATATCAAACATTGCATTTTCAATAAAAACTGCGGAAGAAAAATATTAAATAAATGTGGATATCTACATAAAATGATATTATAAACACACTATCCTAAAAATACAGCACCATATTTTAACACTAAAGCAACTCACTGACTCGCAACAACTTGCAATCATAAGTGACAGAGTTAATTTCGGGTAAAATCAATGAAAATGTGGTATGCCGATATCATACAAATGAGATGTGAGATGAGCAAATCTGAGATCATATTTGGAATGAGCACTCTGCAAAAGTCCAGGCTAAAAAAAAAGATTTTATTTTGTTGACCAGTGTTATACATCACCTTACCCTAAAGCGTCGTTAGTGGGGATACATTCGTGTGTGTGTCTAGGGGCCGTCCATAAATGACGTCACGCACCTGGAAGGGGGGGGGGTCAGACATTTGTGACGATGTGTGACGAGGAGGGGGGGGGATTTGAGAAATGTGACGTCACATCAAAATGCGCAACTTTAAATCAATATAGACAACACGTTCTACTTAATTAAATATACTTTGTAATCATTTTTTTCTCCTACAACATCAGAGTGCAGCGCCCCATTAAATACGCACTACAATGACATTTGAAGCATGTTTTTTTTAGGGGGGGGGGCAGAGCTTTGTGACGTCATATTTGAGGGGGGGGGGTCTGACTTTTTGTGACGCCGTGTGACTGGGGGGGGGGGGGGTCGAAAATCGTCCAAAATCGCGTGACGTCATTTATGGACGGCCCCTAAACATTGATGCATGGTCTAAGGATCACAGTGACGAATCGCATTCACAACGATCGGCGTTGCTGCTACTCGCTACGAACAGCACTTGCCCCCAGCAGTCTGCTAGAGGCTACATGGGTGAGCTTTGTCTGTGTATAGGCGCTGTTGCTACTCTCTACTAACAGGACTTGTCCCATCAGTCTGCTCGAGGCTACACGGGGGATCTTTGTCTGTGTATAGGCGTGTTCCTACTCGCTACTTACAGCACTTTCCCCTACAGTCTGTTTGAGGCTACACGGGGAATCTTTGTCTGTGTATAGGCGCTGCTGCTACTCACAGCACTTGACCCAACAGTCTGCTAGAGGCTACACGGGGAGCTTTGTCTGTGTATAGACGCTGCAGCTACTCGCCACTAACAGCACTTGCCCCAACAGTCTGCTAGAGGCTACACGGGAGATCTTTGTCTGTGTATAGGCGCTGCTGCTACTCGCTACTAATAGCACTTGCCCCAACAGTCTGCTAGAGGCTACACGGGGGATCTTTGTCTGTGTATAGACGCTGCAGCTACTCGCCACTGACAGCACTTGCTCCAACAGTCTGCTAGAGGCTACACGGGAGATATTGTCTGTGTATAGGCGCTACTGCTACTAACAGCACTTGCCCCAACAGTCTGCTAGAGGCTACACGGGAGATATTTGTCTGTGTATAGGCGCTGCTGCTACTAACAGCACTTGCCCCAACAGTCTTCTATAGGCTACACGGGGGATCTTTGTCTTTGGTGGGGGGGGGGGGCAAATGAGTGTGTGGGTGGTTGCATTGCTCAGCAAAACAATTGGTGCTGTGGAGAGACAACACAATGGAGCTTGTGATGTTGGAGATTAGTGAAAGTGGACCACAGTGGTTACACAGACCCGTGCACAAAGACAAAGATCCCCCGTGTAGGCTCTAAGAGACGGCTGGGGCAAGTGCTGTTGGTAGCGCCTATACACACACAGATTCCCCGTGTAACCTCTAACAGACTGGTGGGGCAAGTGCTCTCAGTAGCGAGTAGCAGCAGCGCCTATACACAGACAAAGATCCCCCGTGTAGCCTCTAGCAGACTGTTGGGGCAAGTGCTGTTAGCAGCGAGTAGCAGCAGCGCATATACACAGACAAAGATCCCCCGTGTAGCCTTTAGCAGACTGTTGGGGCAAGTGCTGTTAGTGAGCACCTATGAAGACCAGAACGGCACACGAGTGGGGTAGGTGGCCAGCACCACACCCAGCCGCCTTTGTCTCCCCAGTGGCGATGTTTATGCACCGCACCAGGTTCACATTTGAAGTTGAGTCAACCTAGGGGAGACCCAGAACCAGTTCAGATAATCGTCACCGGTGTTGGCCGTGAGCGAAAATCGAACTCTGGGCGACAGGTTTGTAGTGGAGCGCGCTTACCGCTGCACCACCGCTCCACCTCTCGCTCACACTCCATCTCGTTCACAAATCATTTGAAATATTGGTGGCCCGGAGCCAATTGAGTAATTTTGTACATGCTTATGACGAGGCCCTGTTTCGATTTAAAGCTTTCGTGACTGCAGGGATTCATCTTCTTGGTTCTTTCGGTAAAGTCACGTAGAAGGTAAATAATAAAATAATAAAATAAAACATAATAAAATACAATTCTCACAACGTTTCGGCCACAACGCAAGCAGCCGTCCTCAGGTGAAATTTCAGACGCTGTCTTTCCCACAGACCTGTTCTTCACCTGAGGACGGCTGCTTGCGTTGTGACCGAAACGTCGTGAGAATTGTATTTGCTAATGTTTTATTTTTATTATTTTATTATTTACCGAAAGAACCAAGAAGATATATTGAGTATACTGATGATAGTGATGTAGTTTATATTTTAGTTATTTACGTGGTGGTTTGGTTGCTGCAGCTCCTTACTATTAAAATTCCTTCCCTTTATTACTGCTAATCCTACTTCCTCCTTTTATTACTGATAATCCTACATAATACACGAGCATAATATGACTTTGAGACCCCACCCACCACCACCTACACATTCCACAAGTAGTGATTAATCCCATATCTGCATTTCCATAAATATGCTAAATTCCTCTGTTTATATGCAAATTCCTTTGTCAAGGCGCCCTCCTCCTCTAACCCAGCTTAAATATACGCTGCCAAGCCTGGTGGTGTGCATTCAGACGCTGTCTTTCCGACAGACCTGTTCTTCACCTGAGGACGGCTGCTTGCGTTGTGGCCGAAACGTCGTGAGAATTGTATTTTATTATGTTTAGTTTTTATTATTTTATTATTTCCCTTCTACGTGACTTTACCGAAAGAACCAAGAAGATGGAGATTAGTTCACACACTCTGCTTCTGTACCATAATCCACCAAGCCTGCCCGCTCCTGCTGCTGAATGCTGTCTCCACAATTGCAGGTGGCTGTCCACAATCAGCAGCATAGCCACCACCACCAAGAAGATGAATCCCCGTTTATTTTTCGTACAGCGTTTGAGAAAGAAAAAAAAACAGCCACTGGGGAGTGTCAGCTATTTGGAGCAGACCACTCGTTCCACCAGCCGACAGCGTGGTGGACTGATTACTTAGAGAGTAACAACTGCCCATAGACCATCACTGCCCATAGGATCACACTGCCCATAGACTCACACTACCCATGGACTAACACTGCCCATAGACTAACACTGTCCATAGACTAAGACTGTCCATAGACTAACATTGCCCATAGACTATTACTGTCCATGGACTAACATTGCCCATATACTAACACTGCCCCCATAGACTAACACTGCCTATAGACTAACACTGTCCCCATAGACTAACACTGACCATAGACTAACACTGCCCATAGACTAACACTGCCCATAGACTATCACTGCCCATAGACTAACACTGCCCCCATAGACTATCACTGCCCATAGACTAACACTGCCTCCATAGACTAACATTGCCCATAGACTAACATTGCCCAAAGACTAATACCGCCCATAGACTAACACTGCCCATAGACTAACACTGCCCCCATAGACTAACACTGCCCATAGACTATCACTGCCCATAGACTAACACTGCCCCCATAGACTATCACTGCCCATAGACTAGCACTGCCCAAAGACTAACGCTGCCCATAGACTAACACTGCCCATAGACTAACACTGCCCATAGTATAACACTGCCCAAAGACTAACACTGCCCATAGACGAACACTGCCCATAGTATAACACTGCCCATAGACTAACACTGCCCATAGACTAACACTGCCCATAGTATAACACTGCCCATAGACTAACACTGCCCATAGACTAACACTGCCCATAGACTAACACTGCCCATAGTATAACACTGCCCATAGTATAACACTGCCCATAGACTAACACTGCCCATAGACTAACACTGCCCATAGTATAACACTGCCCATAGACTAACACTGCCCATAGACTAGCACTGCCCATAGACTAACACTGCCCATAGACTAACACTGCCCATAGACTAACACTGCCCATAGACTAACACTGCCCATAGACCAACATTGCCCATAGACTAACACTGCCCATAGACTAACACTGCCCATAGACTAAGACTGCCCATAGCCTAACATTGCCCATAGACTATTACTGTCCATGGACTAACATTGCCCATATACTAACACTGCCCCCATAAACTAACACTGCCTATAGACTAACACTGTCCCCATAGACTAACACTGCCCATAGACTAACACTGCCCATAGACTAACACTGCCCATAGACTAACACTGCCCATAGACTATCACTGCCCATAGACTAACACTGCCCCCATAGACTATCACTGCCCATAGACTAACACTGCCCCCATAGACTAACACTGCCCATAGACTAACACTGCCCACAGACTAATACCGCCCATAGACTAACACTGCCCCCATAGACTAACACTGCCCATAGACTAACATTGCCCACAGACTAATACCGCCCATAGACTAACACTGCCCATAGACTAACACTGCCCCCATAGACTAACACTGCCCATAGACCAACACATGCCCATAGACTCACACTACCCATAGACTAACACTGCCCATAGACTAACATTGCCCACAGACTAGCATTGCCCACACACTAACACTGCCCATAGACTCAACACTGCCCATAGACTCACACTGCCCGTAAACTAACATTACCCATAAACTAACACTGCCCCAGAGACTAACACTGCCCATAGATGACCATTGCCCATACGCTAACATTGCCCATAGACTCAACACTGCCCATACACTAACATTGCCCATATGCTAACATCGCGGAGAATGGAGCGATGACATCACACCCCACCCCCAATTACTGCAATTTAGCAGCAATTTAGCTGCCATTGTCTCGCATTTGGGTCAGCGGATCCACCGTTGGCCAGCAGTGCTTTACCACAAGCCCAACTTGGATAGACCCATTAGCCATCAGGATGGCCTCGTCTCGTAACGCTCGCGAGAGAGAGGGGGGACGACTCAGAGAGAGAGAGGACGACTCGGAGAGAGAGAGGGGGACGACTCAGAGAGAGAGAGAGGACGGCTCAGAGAGAGAAAGGACGACTCAGAGAGAGATAGGACGATTCAGAGAGAGAAAGGACGACTCAGAGAGAGAGAGAGGACGACTCAGAGAGAGAGAGGACGACTCAGAGAGAGCGGACGACTCAGAGAGAGAGGACGACTCAGAGAGAGCGGACGACTCCGAGAGAGAAATGACGACTCAGAGAGAGAAAGGACGACTCAGGGAGAGAGAGGACGACTCAGAGAGAGAGAGGACGACTCAGAGAGAGCGGACGACTCCGAGAGAGAAAGGACGGCTCAGAGAGAGAGGGGGCAACTCAGAGACAGAGTGGACGACTCAGATAGAGAGGGGGACGACTCAGAGAGATTGGACGACTCAGAGAGAGAGTGGACGACTCAGAGAGAGATTGGATGACTCAGAGAGAGAGGGGACGACTCAGAGAGAGAGAGGACGACTCAGAGAGAGAGGGGACGACTCAGAGACAAAAGGGGACGACTCATAGAGAGAGTGGACGACTCAGAAAGAGAGAGGACGACTCAGAGAAAGAGGGCGACTCAGAGAGAGAGAGAGGGGGGGGTGCGACTCAGAGACAGTGGGGACGACTCAGAGAGAGAGGGGACAACTCACAGAGAGAGAGGACGACTCAGAGAGAGAGGACGACTCATAGACAGATTGGACGACTCTGAGAGAGAGAGGACGACTCACAGACAGAGAGGACGACTCAGAGAGAGAGGGGACGACTCAGATAGAGAGAGAGAAAGGACGACTCAGAGACAGAGGGGACGACTCAGAAGGGAGAGGGGACGACTCAGAGAGACAGAGAGGACGACTCAGAGACAGAGTGGACGACTCAGAGAGAGAGACGGGACGACTCAGAGAGATTGGACAACTCAGAGAGAGAGGGGACGACTCAGAGAGACAGAGAGGACGACTCAGAGACAGAGTGGACGACTCAGAGAGAGAGACGGGACGACTCAGAGAGATTGGACGACTCAGAGAGAGAGATTGGACGACTCACAGAGAGAGAGAGAAAGGACGACTTAGAGGCGTCAGGACGATCCGGCGCTACCAACGATTGTCCAAGCTCTGCGATCATCTGCACGTGACGGCGCTGACGAGCGGTGAAGCGCGCGATGAAACCGGAGCACGCGTGCGAGGGGGAAACGCTCTATTCCTGGACAGACGGAACAGATGGAGATTAAATTTCGATTTAAAGCTTCCGTGACTGCAGGGATTCATCGTCTTTGTTCTTTCGGTAAAGTCACGTAGAAGGGAAATAAAATAATAATAAAAGTAAAATATTATAAAATTATTTTCACGACGTTTCGGCCATAACGCAAGCAGCCGTCTTCAGGTGAAGAACAGGTCTGTCGGAAAGACAGCGTCTGAATTTCTGAATTTCATTAAGACGCTGTCTTTCCGACAGACCTGTTCTTCACCTGAGGACGGCTGCTTGCGTTGTGGCCGAAACTTCGTGAGAATTGTATTTTATTATGTTTTATTTTTATTATTTTATTATTTCCCTTCTACGTGACTTCACCGAAAGAACCAAGAGGATAGAGATTAGTCCACACACTCTGCTGCTGTACCATAATCCACCAAGCCTGCCCGCTCCTGCTGCTGCTGAATGCTGTCTCCACAATTGCAGGCGGCTGTCCGCAAGCAGCAGCATCGCCACCACCACCATCACCATCACGTGGAGCAGTAGCACCACCACCACCACGTGCAGCAGCAGCAGCAGCATCGCCACCACCACCACCACCACAATCAAGTGCAGCAGCAACAGCAGCATCGCCACCACCACGACCATCATCACGTGCAGCAGCAGCATCGCCACCACCACCACGTGCAGCAGCAGCAGCATCGCCACCACCACCACCATCACCACCACCACCATCACCACCATCACCACCACCATCACCACCATCACCACCACCATCACCACCACCACCATCACCACCATCACCACGTGCAGTAGTAACAGCATCATCGCCACCACCACCATCACCAGCAACAACTCTGGGCTATTGATGGAGAACCCGCGGTTGGGGGCTCCGTGTGGACGCCCCTGGTATTGTCCAAACATAAGAAGTGAAAATCAGTACAGGGGACTCCTCTTCTGGTCGGAAGTCGATTTGTTCATGAGTTCAACTTTACTCCTGTCGATTGCAAACACGTACGGCGTGTACGCTAAACAAGGGGGTGGCTTTAAACGTTGAATAATCTGATGCAGATGCGTTCTGTAGATGTAGATGCCACTGGTTATTCATGTTCTGTAGATGCCGCTGGTTCTTCACGTTCTGCAGATATAGATGCCGCTGGTTCTTCACCTTCTGCAGACATAGATGCCAATGGTTCTTCATGTTCTGCAGATGTTGATGCCGCTGGTTCTTCGTGTTCTGTAGATGTAGATGCCACTGGTTCTTCACGTTCTGCAGATGTAGATGACAATGGTTCTTCACGTTCTGCAGATGTAGATGCCACTGGTTCTTCACGTTCTGCAGATGTAGATGCCACTGGTTCTTCACGTTCTGCAGATGTAGATGCCACTGGTTCTTCACGTTCTGCAGATGTAGATGCCACTGGTTCTTCACGTTCTGTAGATGTAGATGCCAATGGTTCTTCACGTTCTGCAGATGTAGATGCCACTGGTTCTTCACGTTCTGTAGATGTAGATGCCAATGGTTCTTCACGTTCTGCAGATGTAGATGCCACTGGTTCTTCACGTTCTGCAGATGTAGATGCCACTGGTTCTTCACGTTCTGCAGATGTAGATGCCACTGGTTCTTCACGTTCTGCAGATGTAGATGCCACTGGTTCTTCACGTTCTGTAGATGTAGATGCCACTGGTTCTTCACGTTCTGCAGATATGGATGCCACTGGTTCGTCACGTTCTGCAGATGTAGATGCCGCTGGTTCTTCACGTTCTGAAGATGTAGATGCCACTGGTTCTTCACGTTCTGTAGATGTAGATGCCACTGGCTCTGCACGTTCTGCAGATGTAGATGCCACTGGTTCTTCACGTTTTGAAGATGTAGATGCCACTGGTTCTTCACGTTCTGCAGATGTAGATGCCACTGGCTCTTCACGTTCTGCAGATGTAGATGCCACTGGTTCTTCACGTTCTGCAGATGTAGATGCCACTGGTTCTTCACGTTCTGTAGATGTAGATGCCACTGGTTCTTCACGTTCTGCAGATATGGATGCCACTAGTTCGTCACGTTCTGCAGATGTAGATGCCGCTGGTTCTTCACGTTCTGAAGATGTAGATGCCACTGGTTCTTCACGTTCTGTAGATGTAGATGCCACTGGCTCTGCACGTTCTGCAGATGTAGATGCCACTGGTTCTTCACGTTTTGAAGATGTAGATGCCACTGGTTCTTCACGTTCTGCAGATGTAGATGCCACTGGCTCTTCACGTTCTGCAGATGTAGATGCCACTGGTTTTTCACGTTCTGAAGATGTAGATGCCACTGGTTCTTCACGTTCTGAAGATGTAGATAGGCATCCAGAGCTGTCTGGATGCCTATCTCAAGCCTGACTCCCACCACCATCCAGCCCAGAAGAATTCCCTCATCAAAACATTACACCATAGGGCCCGTTGCATCTCCCACCAGCATCACCTAGTCAGTGAACTGGAGCACGTACACCAAGATATTCAGACCGGACAATCCGGAAAGCTGTCTCGGGTGTGGACCAATCAACTTCAAGGACAGTGCACATTATCAGAGTTATGTTTTTTGTTTGCATTATGACTGCAGGTATTGTGGTCTATGTAACATGACTCCTTGTAAAAAGGTGCCAGTTTTGTTGCCAGATAGAAGGGTAAAAAAACAATTATCAGTGTTGTTGTCACGTTCTGATCCCGTCGCCCCCCTATCTGGACATCTGTGAACAAAGCGCTTTATAGCTCATCGGATTCCTCCTCCTGCAGTATAAAATACTGATTCAGATTTATTTCAGAGTAGACTCCGTTTCTTTTTTTTTTAGTTACGTCGGTTTTTTTCATGTTAGTACTGCCCGGCATTGAATAGATCATTATATTCTCAACATGAATCGTCGTTGTTTGCACTGCGAATGGCAAGCGGTGACCTGCTTACGGAACGAAATGGCAAAGTATTCTTAGGTTTTTTCGGTAAAGTCACGTAGGTAAAACATTAAAATTAACAAAAGTAAAATAAAATAAAAATCACGACGTTTCGGCGGCAACACAAGCTTCCGTCTTCAGGTGGAACCGTCACACTCCGTTTAAAAGGAGTGGTAGCTCCTGCAATCTCTCATTTACTTGATACAGCTGTCGTGGCTGTGACTGTTCCACCTGAAGACGGAAGCTTGTGTTGCCTCCGAAGCGTCGTGATTTTTATTTTATTTTACTTTTATTCATTTTAATGTTTTACCTACGTGACTTTACCGAAAAAACCTAAGAATATGAATCCTTGCAGTCACGAAAGCTTCAAATCTAGAAGAAATGGCAAAGCTTTTACGAAGGGTGGAGACGAATCATCGGAGCAGTAAACGCGAGAATGTATTCACCATCATGAGACCTCCTTTGCCAGTACCAATACGTTATCATGTGCACCAACAGGGGCTTGCACACAAACACGTCCACGTCTACGCGCACCTCGTGCTCTCTTTTAGCCCCCCCCTCCCACTCCCAATACGTTCCATTCATTGGCTACCACATTCTGATAAGCTCCCCCCCCCCCTCTCATCCCCCTTAACTTGTATTTAACAGGTCCCTGCGGGGTGGGCTGGTAGGAACGAACAAATACGATACGAAGGGAGAGTTTGAGGCCTAGTTCTAGGCTTTAGGCCTAGCTGTAGGCTTTAGGCCGCTGTGAGTTAATTTTTAATGTAAATGTTTTAATTAAAAACTATCTCAGGGAATGAGTGAATTTTTTATTTAAATGTTTTAATTAAAAACTACCTAAGGGAATTAAAAAACTATCTCAGGGAATTATAAGGGAATGTTACCCTTGAAAGCCTCACTGAGTCTAAAGGTTTTTGTAGGGTCCTGCCAAGTGTTTGCAGTAGGGGGCGATGTTGCTACACCTAATCGGACGGACGGACGATATAATCTATTGTAGGCTGGTTCACTTCGTTCCTACCAGTAAGAACTTGCATCTTGAAATCCCTGCCTCACTTGATACAGCAAATCCTGGCTGTGACGGTCCCACCTGATGACGGAGACTTGTGTTGCCTTCGAAACGTCGTGATTTTTATTATTTTATTTTTAATTAATTTTAATTTCATGTTTTTTACCCACGTGACTTTACCGAAAAAACTAAGAGTATGGATCCTTGCAGTTACGAAAGCTTCAAATCTAGAAATACGATAACAGGTTTTCCCCTTTTTTCTGGCAACAAAACAGCTGTGTTAAGAAAGGAATCATGTCTGCATTAACCACATATACTAGTGGTCAGAATTCAAACAAAAAACCTACTCGGACAGATTGTCTTTGAAACTGATTGGTCCACACCAGAGACGACTTTCTTTCGAGCCTCGTCTCAAACGGTGTTAGACCAGAGGACGCCAAAAGGCGTACAGCACAAAGACAATGCCAGATCAGGACATTGAGAGCTCGGGGTTATCAGCTACATTATGAGACCTCCTTTGCCAGTATTAAATTATGATTATAGGGTTTTCCCCTTTCTGGCAATAAAACTGGTGTTAGGTTTTGATTTGAAGCTTGCGTGACTGCAGGAATTACTCTTTGGTTCTTTCGGTAAAGTCACGTAGAAAGAAAATGAATTAAGTAATAGAATACGACGTTTCGATTGCAACACAAGCATCCGTCATCAGGTAGAACTAAATTTGAGAGAGAGATAAAACACAGACACGGAGCCACACAGACAGACACACAAGCAGAGAGAGAGACACACACAGAGAGACACACAGAGAGAGACGGCTGCTTGCGTTGTGGCCAAAACGTCGTGAGAATTGTATTTTATTATGTTTAATTTTCATTATTTTATTATTTCCCTTCTACGTGACTTTACCGAAAGAACCAAGAAGAAAAAACTTAGAACATTTTTTGGGAAATTTAATGCAATGCAACACATAGAGTCGGCTAACACACAGTTAACGTACAGCCTGGTTGATTACGATCTCCAAAGATTGATATATTTGAAGTTAAGTGTGAAATTTGACACTCCCCACGCCACCAACCACCACCACCACGTACAGCAACAGCATAGCCACCATCATGAACAGCAGCAAATCCACCACAACCACCACCACGTGCAACAGCAAAGCCACCACCACCACCGGCCGGCATAAACTTAGCTTCTGAGGACTTAGAGGCCGTCCATAAATGACGTCACGCACCTGAGGGGGGGGGGGGGGTCAGACATTTGTGACGATGTGTGACGAGGTGGGGGGTGAGACATGTGACGTCACATCAAAATGCGAAACTATAAATAAATATAGACAAAACGTTTCTACTTAATTAAATAGACTTTTTAGCAAATTTCGATTTAAAGCTTTCGTGACTGCAGGGATTCATCTTCTTGGTTCTTTCGGTAAAGTCACGTAGAATGGAAATAATAATATAAAAAAATTTTTACATTCTTTTATTATGCTTTATTTTTATTTTTAACAAATGTTTTCTCCTACAAGAGTGCAGCGCCACATTAAATACGTACCGCAATGACAATAGTTTAAAGCGATTTGAAGCATGTTTTATTTCAGGGGGGGGGGCAGGATAGGAGGATATGCAGCTGGGTCTACTTGCTGATGGCCGGTAGCAGGAGGTAGCAGGAGGCTCATGAAGGACGCTACTGGGCAAAGAAGCGAAATATTTGTGCTCATCTTTCAATCTCAGTCAGCCATTCACCCACTCACTCACCCATTCACCCACTCACTCACCCATTCACCACTCACTCACTCATTCACTCACTCACTCAACTACTCACTCAACCACTCACTCACTCACTCAGCCATTCACCCACTCACTCACCCATTCATCCACTCACTTACCCATTCACCCACTCACTCACTCATTCACTCACTCACTCAACTACTCACTCAACCACTCACTCACTCACTCACCCACTCACTCAGCCATTCACCCACTCACTCACCCATTCACCCACTCACTCACCCATCCACACACTCACTCAACTACTCACTCAACTACTCACTCAACCACTCACTCACTCACCCACTCACTCACTCACTCACCCACGCACTCACTCACCCACTGACTCACCCACTCACTCATTCGCTGACTCACCCGCTCACTCACTCACCCACTCACTCAACTACTCACTCAACCACTCACTCACTCACCCACTCACTCAACTACTCACTCAACCACTCACTCACCCACTCACTCACCCATTCACCCACTCACTCACCCATTCACCCACTCACTCACTCATTCACTCACTCACTCAACTACTCACTCAACCACTCACTCACTCACCCACTCACTCAGCCATTCACCCACTCACTCACCCATTTATCCACTCACTCACCCATTCACCCACTCACTCGCTCATTCACTCACTCACTCACTCAACTACTCACTCAACCACTCACTCACTCACCCACTCACTCAGCCATTCACCCACTCACTCACCCATTCACCCACTCACTCACCCATCCACACACTCACTCAACTACTCACTCAACTACTCACTCAACCACTCACTCACTCACCCACTCACTCACTCACTCACCCACTCACTCACTCACTCACCCACTGACTCACCCACTCACTCACCCGCTGACTCACCCGCTCACTCACTCACCCACTCACTCAACTACTCACTCAACCACTCACTCACTCACCCACTCACTCAACTACTCACTCAACCACTCACTCACCCACTCACTCACCCGCTGACTCACCCGCTCACTCACTCACCCACTCACTCAACTACTCACTCAACCACTCACTCACTCACTCACCCATTCACTCAACTACTCACTCAACTACTCACTCACTCACCCACTCACTCAACTACGCACTCAACTACTCACTCACCCACTCACTCACCCGCTGACTCACCCGCTCACTCACTCACCCACTCACTCAACTACTCACTCAACCACTCACTCACTCACCCACTCACTCAACTACTCACTCAACCACTCACTCACTCACCCACTCACTTACCCACTCACTCAACTACTCACCCGCTGACTCACACACTCACTCACTCACTCACCCACTCACTCACTCACTCACCCACTCACTCACTCACTCACCCACTCACTCAACTACTCACTCACTCACCCACTCACTCAACTACTCACCCGCTGACTCACCCACTCACTCACTCACCCACTCACTCACTCACTCAACCACTCACCCACTCACTCAACCACTCACTCAACCACTCACTCACTCACTCACCCACTCACTCACTCACTCACTCACCCATTCACCCACTCACTCACTCACTCACTCACCCACTCACTCAACTACTCACTCAACCACTCACTCACTCACCCATCCACCCACTCACTCACTCACCCACTCACCCGCTGACTCACCCAATCACTCACTCACCCGCTGACTCACCCACTCACTCACCCACTCACTCACTCACTCACCCACTCACTCAACCACTCACTCAACCACTCACTCACTCACTCACTCACCCACTCACTCACCCATTCACTCAAACACTCACTCAACCACTCACTCACTCACCCACTCACTCACTCACTCACCCATTCACCCACTCACTCACTCACCCACTCACTCAACTACTCACTCAACCACTCACTCACTCACTCACCCATCCACCCACTCACTCACTCACCCACTCACCCGCTGACTCACCCACTCACTCACTCACCCGCTGACTCGCCCACTCACTCACTCACCCACTCACTCAACCACTCACTCAATCACTCACTCACTCACCCACTCACTCACCCACCCACTCGTATTTGAGGGGGGGGGGGGGGTCTGACTTTTTGTGACGCCGTGTGACGAAGAGAGGGGGGGAGGGTCAAAAATCGTCCAAAATCGCGTGACTTCTTCATTTATGAACGGCACCCTTAGGACCTCATACGATCCAGACGCTGAACGCAGTGAGTCTGACGTGGCCATTGCGAACCGGGGGCAATTCAAGGCTGTCCCCTGAACGCGAGCTATCTGACCGCAGTTTGCTAATCTTCGACCGTGGGAGTGGTGAGTGAATGGGGTGGGGGGGGGGTGACATCCAGACCGCCGATCAGCCTCAACGGAGAGTCTGACGATAAAATGTCCTGACCTCGAGTTGCGGCGCTAGACCTTGAACCTATTCCCATCCATCTAGATGGTGATGGTCGCTGCTCAAACGGCAGCCCAACTTTGACACGTGGTGTGATTGGTGTTGGGTGGTGGCGTGATTGGTGATGGAGTGGTGATGGCAGGTGGCGTGATTGGTGATCGAAGGTGGTGTGATTGGTGATCGAAGGTGACGTGATTGGTAATGGAAGGTAGAGTGGGTGGTGGTGGAAGGTGGAGTGGGTGGTGGAAGGTGGAGTGATTGGTGGTGGAAGGTGGAGTGATTGGTGGTGGAAGGTGGAGTGATTGGTGGTGGAAGGTGGAGTGATTGGTGATGGCAGGTGGCGTGATTGGTGATCGAAGGTGGTGTGATTGGTGATCGAAGGTGACGTGATTGGTAATGGAAGGTGGAGTGGGTGGTGGTGGAAGGTGGAGTGGGTGGTGGTGGAAGGTGGAGTGATTGGTGGTGGAAGGTGGCCTGATTGGTGATCGAAGGTGGCCTGATTGGTGGTGGTAAAGTGGAGTGGGTGGTCATCAAAGGTGGAGTGGGTGGTCATCGAAGGTGGCGTGATTGGTGGTGGAAAGTGGCGTGATTGCTAATCGCAGGTGGCGTGATTGGTGATCGAAGATGGAGTGATTGGTGATCGAAGGTGGCGTGATTGGTGTGGAAGGTGGAGTGGGTGGTGGTGGAAGGTGGCGTGATTGTTGATCGAAGGTGGAGTGATTGGTGGTGGAAGGTGGCGTGATTGGTAATGGAAAGTGGAGTGGGTGGTGGTGGAGTTGGTGGTGGTGGAGTTGGTGGTGGAGGGTGGCCTGATTAGTGGTGGTAGGTGGCGTGAGTGGTGATGGGTGAATAAACCAACGCCGACGGCCGTGACAAACGCAAACACAATGCGGACGCAAAACCTCAATAATTGTCACCGGGCCCTGCCATGGTTTGTGGAGCTTGGGAGAGGTGCCAACGGGCACCTGTGGGCAATGATGGCATGCCTCATCCCCAACAGACCATGGCATCTTCTTGGTTCTTTCGGTAAAGTCACGTAGAAGGGAAATAATAAAATAAAAAAAATAAAACAGAATAAAATACAATTCTCACGACGTTTTGGCCACAACGCAAGCAGCCGTCCTCAGGTGAAATTTCAGACGCTGTCTTTCCGACAGACCTGTTCTTCACCTGAGGATGGCTGCTTGCGTTGTGGCCGAAACGTCGTGAGAATTATTTTATTATGTTTTATTTTTATTATTTTATTATTTCACTTCTACGTGACTTTACCGAAAGAACCAAGAAGATGAATCCCTGCAGTCACGAAAGCTTTAAATCGAAATTAGACCATGGCATGTCACCTTCGGACCTTCGCGCACAACGCTCATTTCGTGCCTGGGTCCGGGAGGTGTTCAACCTGGCAGCCTCCCGCGTCTCAGAAACTCGTCTAAGGGACACTTGGACGTGGACGGGAAGAGTCGTCTGAGGAGGCATAATGGGGGAACCCTATTGGACATCAACGGGCGGCACATTCTCCCTCCCGTACATGAGGAAGAATTCTAGATTCGAAGCTTTCGTGACTGCAAGGATTCGTATTCTTGGGTTTTTTCGGTAAAGTCACGTAGGTAAAAAATTAAAATTAAAATTAATAAAAGTAAAATAAAAATAAAATAAAAATCACGACGTTTCGGAGGCAACATGTGGAACCATCACAGCACGCTTGCTGTATCAAGTGAGAGAAATTTCAAGAAAACAGTCCTTGTATATATACTGGTTAAGGGTGGGAGGAGCCCAGGTAGGCCCTGGATATTATTATTGTGAGGCTGAAGCACGCTGTTAGCAATGTGCCTTTGTTGTGTAGACTGGTTGAAAAGAGTTGTTAAGGTGAGGCTGATGTATAGGTGCGTGTAAATGGGACTGAGCCTTTTGTTATGTAGAGGTGGTGAGGCTGAAACCGCTGCCAGGAATGAGTCTTTGTTGTGTAGACTGCAGGGGCGGTTTCTTCATTAGGACGATTGGGCGACGCACCACCAATGTCATTCAACCACAGAGTCACGCTAGCCGTCACTGCAGCCTCTGGATATAGTCCAATCAGCGTCATGTCACGTTCTGTGGAGTACCGCCTCTTTTTGGGCGATTTCACTCCTGGCTGAGAATCGCCCCGAGTGTTCCCATAGACTTACATTCAAAGATGTTTTTTTTCGAACGGGGGCGCTGCAATGCATTCTCTATGGCTTCCGGGAGGGCTCGCCCTAGCGTGCTTACGTCATCATACGTGCTTACGTCATCATACGTAAGCACGTTTCATCCAACAATATAATTTGTGGCCACCTAGTGGAATCTTTAATAAAATAAACTTGAGTGGTTTGTTTTAATAGTGAGTATAGAAACAAACAAGATGTATTGTAAGAGTCACTTTATTTTTCATTAATAATAAAGAAGTGAAGTTGCCTTTACATGCTTAAGCTGTTAATTTATCCATTGCATGGGTGGACCTTATCCTTATCAATCATCCAGACATTTGCCCCCCCTGAGAGATTTTGCAAGAGCCGCCACTGGTAGACTGGTTGAACTGGGAGGTTCTAAGAGTTGTTAAGGTGAGGCTGATGTAACAACTCTTTTCAACCAGTCTACACAAGTCTACACATGGCATTAGCTAATGAAGGGGGCGTGGTCTTAGTTAATGAATGGGGTGTGGTCTTAGTTAATGGGGGGTGGACTCAGTTCATAATAAAAATCTGTATTCAGACGGCAGGAGGAGGAACCCAAAAAGCTATGAAGCTCTTTGTCATATTCTTGGTTCTTTCGGTAAATTCACGTAGAAGGGAAGTAATACAATAATAAAAATAAAACATAATAAAATATATTGTTATATTATTTCATTTTATTATGTTTTATTATGTTTTATTTTTATTATTTTATTACTTCCCTTTTACGTGACTTTACCGAAAGAACCAAGAAGATGAATCCCTGCAGTCACGAAAGCTTTAAATCGAAACTCTTTGTCATATATGCCCAGCAATTAATGAGAAAAAAAAATCCGCAGACTACATGGAATTTGACCTAAGGTCTTCGCTCATTTACCAACTTCACATTCCCTATTGCCGTACAAATACTGGAGGAAGGGCCTTTGCTATTGATGCCCCCAGGGTCTAGAATGATATTGCCAATGAACAGCAACTTAAATCACTACCTGTGAGATCTTCACTTAAAACTGCTCTAGAGGAGTTGTACACCCCTAGCTGCCACTGCAATTTAGTGGCCTAAAATACAATGTTTCGCTCTGGATGATCGCTGCAAAGTATGACCTGTGTTTTGATTTAGTGTGCTGATCTTTAAGGGTGCATTGAAAAATGTTTATACTCCGACTGATGCTCCTGCTGTTGTGGAGTGACTCATGCAGCCAGTTATGGCTGCAGGGTTTTGGTTGTACGTGTTGTTTACGGCGTTTATTGTGAAAATTCGGCCACAGTTCCTATGATCGCTGTTACATTGCTTTTA
The DNA here is from genome assembly GCF_015708825.2 of Lethenteron reissneri. Taxonomy (NCBI): domain Eukaryota; kingdom Metazoa; phylum Chordata; class Hyperoartia; order Petromyzontiformes; family Petromyzontidae; genus Lethenteron; species Lethenteron reissneri. The sequence goes on along the minus strand of NC_083844.1, from coordinate 4,103,755 downwards.
TGGCTTTATTTTTGGTGATTTCGAAAAGTTTTTTTGGTTTGGCCATGTTTGTTTTTTATCGTCTGGAGTTAGACTGATGGCCTTATTCTAAGATGTATTGTTGTTGTTTGACTTGCATCCCACTGGGATTTTTGCACACAGCGTTGGTGTACGGTGCATTTTCTAGAATTTTTGCTGGTTTTTTTCCTGGATTTTCAATTTTGCACGTAGTCACATAGTCACTTTAAGATGTTTTCTTGTTCATGTTTTTTTTGTTGCGGTTGCACCCGATTCAAGAGCCGAATGGCTCACATGGCTACACCAAATCAATGAACTTGAACTTGAATGAGGAGTCTGTGACCTCAGCCAACGATAAGGGGCGGAGCTTCAACTCATATATAAGGGAGGGGCGCCGGGGGGGGGTCTCAGCCAATGGATGGCGATGGTGAGTCGCGCGGGGGGGGGAGCGGCGTCTCAGCCAATGGATGGAGTCGGGGTGGGGTAGTGGGGCGGGGGGGGCGGCGTCTCAGCCAATGGGTGGTGTCGGGGTGGGTTAGTGGGGCGGGGGGGGGTGGCGTCTCAGCCAATGGGTGGTGTCGGGGTGGGGTAGTGGGGCGGGGGGGATGCGGTTTGGGTGCGTGCAACCCCCCCCTCCTCCGGGCGGGGTGACGTCACGCTATATAAACGTCTGCAGTCGCGCGACGGCTGCCACTCGCTGCTCGGCGTCTCGCGGAGCGGAGCTCCCCACAACAACCACCACCACAATCACCACAACCACAATCACCACAACCACCACAACCACCACCACCATGGGACGCGGCGAGGAGGGAGCGCCTGGGGCTACCCCCTGCACCGCATCGCTGGTGGTGCCTTCTCGGTCTCCACCATCACCACCACCATCATCACCACCATCATCACCACCATCATCATCATCAACGTCTCCTCGTCTCTGGACCTGGGAGGAGGTCTCGCAGAGGAGCGGAGGTCGCCACGGGGAGCCTCGTTGGCTCGTGGTGGAGCGGCGCGTCTATGACGTCACCAAGTGGGGGGCCCGGCACCCGGGGGGGCAACGACTCCTGGGGCACTACGCCGGGGAGGACGCCACGGTAACGACGACGCCTCCTGCTGCACCTGCTGCGCCTGCTGCACTAGCACATGCTGCACCACCTACACCTGCACCTGCTGCTGCACCATCACCACCTCCTCCTCCTGCTGCTGCTGCTGCACCATCACCTGCTGCACAACCTACACCACCACCCACACCGCCTCCTGCTGCTGCTGCTGCACCACCAACAGCTGCACCATCACCTACACCTGCTCCTCCTGCTGCTGCACCATCACCACCTCCTACTCCTGCTGCTGCTCCTGCTGCTGCTGCACCATCACCTGCTGCACAACCCACACCACCTCCTGCTGCTGCACCATCACCTGCTGCACAATCACCACCTCCTGCTCCTCCTGCTGCTGCTCCTGCTGCACCATCACCTGCTGCACCATCACCTACACCTGCTCCTCCTGCTGCTGCACCATCACCACCTCCTACTTCTGTTGCTGCTTCTGCTGCACCACTACCTGCTGCACAATCACCTGCTGCACCATCACCACCTCCTACTCCTCCTGCTGCTGCCGCACCATCACCTGCTGCACGACCTACACCATCACCTACACCATCACCTACACCACCTCTACCACCACCACCTCCTCCTGCTGCACCACCACCCACACCATCTCCTCCTGCTGCACCATCAACTACACCACCTCCTGCTGCTGCACCATCACCACCTCCTTCTGCTGCACAATCACCTGCTGCACCATCACCTGCTGCACCACCTCCTCCTCTACCTGCACCACCAACTACACCACCACCTGCACCTCCTCCTGCTGCTGCACCACCTGCACCACCTACACCACCTGCACCTTCACCTCTGGAACCTCCACCACCACCACAACCTCCACCACGACCACCACCACCTTCACAACCTACACCACCACTACCTTCACCACCTCATTCAGCACCACCACAGCCTCTACCACCACCACAACCTCCACCACCACCTCCACCACTACCACCACAACCTCCACCACCACCACAACCTCCACCACAACCTCCACCACCACCTCCACCACTACCACCACCTTCACAACCTCCACCACGACCACTCCACCACTATCACCACTACCACCTTCACAACTACACCACCTCCACCACCTCCACCACTAACACCACCTCCACCACTACCACCTCCACCACGACCACCTCCACCACAACCTCCACCACAACTTCCACCACCACCACCTTCACAACCTCCACCACGACCACTCCACCACTACCACCTTCACAACTAGACCACCTCCACCACTACCACCACCTCTACAACCTCCACCACCGCCACCACCTTCACAACCTCCACCACGACCACTCCACCACTATCACCACTACCACCACCACTACCACCTCCACCACCACTACCACCACCTTCACAACCTCCACCACGACCACTCCACCTCCACCACCACTACCACCACCTTCACAATCTCCACCACGACCACCACCTCCACCACCTTCACAACTACACCACCACCGCCATCTCTACCACTAAATCTCCACACGTCTGGTGTATCTCTCTTCCATCAATATATCATCTCTGTAGCGGTCACCCCTCTCTCTCTCTCTCTGCCATCTCCCTCAGCTGATCGCTGCTGATGTTTTCGGGCTGTTTGCTATTCGCGTCTTTGCTGTAACTCGATTCCATTTGTTTCTGTCGTTCGTCAGATCCGTGAGCCCAGGGCACTCACAAATCTGGCGACCTGGCCTCTGCAGTATCTGTGGGTCTCTGAGAGTTTATGGGTCTCTGTGGGTATCTGTGAGTCTATGGGTCTTTGTAGGTCTCTGTGGGTCTCTGTGAGTCAATGGGTCTCTGTAGGTCTCTGTGAGGCAATGGGTCTCTATGGGTGTCTGTGAGTCTATGGGTGTCTGTGAGTCTATGGGTCTCTGTGGGTCTCTGTGAGTCTATGGGTGTCTGTGAGTCTATGGGTCTCTGTGGGTCTCTGTGATTCTATGGGTCTTAATGGGTATCTGTGAGTCTATGGGTCTTTGTAGGTCTCTATGGGTATCTGTGAGTCTATGAGTCTCTGGGTCTCTGTGAGTCTATTGGTCTCTGTGAGTCTATGGGTCTCTGGGTATCTGTGAGTCTATGGGTGTCTGTGAGTCTATGGGTGTCTGTGAGTCTATGGGTCTCTGTGGGTCTCGGTGAGTCTATGGTTCTCTGGGTTTCTACGTATCTCTCTGGGTCTCTGGGTCTCTTTGTCTGTGTCTTTATGGGTGCATGTGTCTTTCTCTTTATGTGTCTCTATGGGTCTCTGTAAGTTTATGGATCTCTATGGGTCTCTGTGTCTTCATGTTTATCTACGTGTCTGTATGGGTCTCTGAATCTATTTATCTCTATGTGTCTCTGTGAGTCTATGGGTGCCTCTGGTGAGTTTGTGGGTTTCTGGTGAATCTATGGGTCTCTGGTGAGTCTATGGGTTTCTCTGGGTTTCTCTGGGTTTCTCTGGGTCTCTCTGGATCTCTATGGGTCTCTTTGGGTCTCTATGGGTCTCTGGTGAGTCTATGGGTCTCTCTGGGTTTCTCTGGGTCTCCATGTTTATCAACGTGTCTCTTTTTGTCTTAATCGGTCCCCTTATCACCTGGGCTACTCACCTCATCCTGAACTCTCACTCGAAGGGTGGACTGAGGAGGAGGGGGGGGGGGATTGACGTTGGGCAATAAGAAGGGGGTGGATGGAGTGGTGGTGCACTGGTTAATGCGCTTCACCACGAACCCGGCACGGCTAACACCAGTGTGATGATTAATCTGTACAGGTCCTGGGCCTTCCCTAGGTCGACTCAGCCTCAAATGAGTACCTGGTGCGGTGTTTAATAAAGATCGCCACACACACCAGAAGTCGCAAATGGGTTTTGATTCCTTACCCGTACCCGGCCGCACCAGGGTCACAAATGGGTACCCGTACTCATACCCGGCCGGGTACGGGTATCCGTTCCCTACCCGTACCCTACCCGAAATGAGTGACAAACGGTTACTCACCAGTGACTCACGGCCTACCCGTACCCGGCCGCACCGGGGTCACAAACGGCTAGCCGGGTATCGGGTAGGGTACGGGTATCGGGTACCCGGTTGTGACCTCTGACACACACACACACGTGTACGCACAACAACAACCGCCATTCGCCACCAATAATAACTATAATGCAATTCATAACGCTCGCAAAACTGCGGACGTAACGGCTGCAACTCAGAGGCGCGGAGCCAAGCTCAGAGTCGCTCGAAAGAGTGGTTATAGAGGTGAGTTTTTAAGTATCTCTTGAAGGAGGCAATTGAGGTGATGCTGCAAATGTGCAGAGGGGTGATGGCGTTCCAGACTGTTGGGGCTGCCACTGAGAAGCGGCGTATAGACATGACCATCCTGGCTCTTGGTATCAAGAGGTTGTGAGTCGCGCTGCGCAGGCATAAGTGGTGGTGACGTCACCACGGCGCTTGTGCCAGGCTGTGTGCACGTTGAGGCCACGTCAAGTGTCTAACGCCCGCTGGCAGGAGGTCACCGGGCAGACCCAGGTGCCATGGGTCGACTGACTGAGATGACTGGCCGATGCACCACCTGTGTCCACTGCTGTGCCAACCTGATGTGTTTTAGCCGCCTGGCGCTCCGCTCGTTGTTGTGGGCATCACTCTTCTGCCCTCGGTTGCTGGAGGGCGACTGCCTCCAACTGCCCAGTAGCGTCCTTCACGAGCCTCCTCCACAGAGGCCGATCTTTACACCACTGGCACCAGTCATCGGCAAGTTCACTCAGTTCCACATCTTCTCATACCACATCATTCCATCTCTTCTCCAGCCCGTGCCATGCTTGTTTAGCCCCCTCTATCTGGCCGAACAAAAGCTATTGAGGCATGCAGTGACTGGGCATGCGGGCTATATGACCCAGCTAACGCCGCCTTGCCTGCTGAAAGAGCTCACCGATGGGCCTTTGTCTGGATCTTTCAAGGATTTGTGAGCTCACACAATTCAGTCTGGTTAAACCCAGGATGGATGATTTGTGATCGCGGGCCAGTGAGGCAGACTCCACCTCAGCAACCCGCGACCACCACCCAACCTCGCAGCGCCTCATGGCTCTCCGAACCTCCGAGAAAATTTGCGTTAAGCCTTTTCATTCTCTGACGTGGGATGCTGTAGACGGTGAGAGTGGGCCTCTGACTTTTTTCACCCAGCCTGTACACCTATGCCAGCCAGGGTCTCTGGGTAGGTTTGGACCGTGCACCCAGTCATGAGACTCGGTCCTAAACCTCGCCCATTTCCCCTCGGCATTAGAAGGAGTGGGTAACGATGCCAGCCCAAGCTGCAAGCGATGATGAAATTCTCGCTGGCAACTTTCATCAGCTAACTGAGACCAGGCCACTGTGGGTTTGAATGGGGTCCTGGGTGTATACACCCACCACCGGAGTGGAAAAATGGCAGGCGCATCTCTCAAATGCTAGCCGATGGTCAGTGGGCAGATCACCTCCATGGTAGGTCCTGGTGTCAAGGACATGGGCCCGCATACACTGTTCCATCACTATGTAGTCCAGCAGATGTTCTTGATTGGACCCAGAGTGCATCCACGATGTGTCGATGCGCCGATGCCAGAACAGCTTGTTGGTAATTACAAGCCCATGAGCTGCACAAAAGTCTAGCAGCCTCCTACTGTTATTGAGCTGATCTGGCCCATACATTTCAATCACTCCAGACCAGGTGCCAGTATCATGACCAACTCAGGCATTAAAGTTACCCTACAGGATGACTCTATCCCGAGGGGCCACTTTAGCTAGCACCTGTGACAGGAGGTCATAGAATGCATCTGTCTCATTGGCCTTGCCTGCATCCCTTCACTGATGTTCATCTTCGGTGGGGGCATAAGTAACCATGACCACCACTCCTCGCCTCTGGTTGATAGGAAGGCGAGCCCAAAGTAGCTTGGGGCTTACAGATTCCCACACCTCACCGCCACGCTCCCACGCCCCCCTTTATTCTTTGTTCAGAAGAAGAGCCACACCCTGTTGTTTGGCAGTCTCCTGCCCCGACTAGAGGACTGTCCAACCCTCATGGAGGCAGGAGCCAGAGCCGGTCCACCGGACCTCCTGAATACCGCAGAGATCCAGGCAGTACCGTTCCAGCTCCCGACAGAGGAGTGGCAGCCTCTCCTCCGCAGTGAGCGTTCAAACATTCCACGTGGCCACCCGCAGTGGCTTTTTGCTGTTTATGGAGGAATCCCGAGGATATGGAATCATTCTCCCGGCTCCGCCAAATGGGGTTTGGCCAGGGCACGTAATAGACACCTGTCCCCTCGGGGCCTCCGGCACAAGCTTAGCTGGATATGTTTTTCGTAGTTTTGTGGTCATTAATTGAAGGTTGAGGTGTTACCAGGCCCTCACACCCATGCAGAGCCCACCTTTGGCTGCTGTGGTGGCTGCAAATGCCATGAGGGGAAAGGCCAATCGAAATTGGCCCTCCCGCCCATGGCACTGCTCACCACAGCGTTACCGTCTGGCACATACGAGGAGGTCGGGGGTTGTTTTGCCGGGGTCACTTCGAGTTGGGTCACTCCCAGCCCAGTGGGGTCACTCCCAGCCCAGTGAGGTCACTCCCAGTGGGGTCACTCCCAGCCCAGTTGGGTCACTCCCAGCCCAGTGAGGTCACTCCCAGTGAGTTCACTCCCAGCCCAGCGAGGTCACTCCCTGCCCAGCGAGGTCACTCCCATCCCAGTAAGGTTACTCCCAGTCCAGCGAGGTCACTCCCAGCCCAACGAGGTCACTCCCAGCCCAGTGGGGTCTCTCCCAGCCCAGTGAGGTCACTCCCAGCCCAGCGAGGTCACTCCCAGCCCAGTGAGGTCACTCCCAGCCCAGTGAGGTCACTCCCAACCCAGTGAGGTCACTCCCAGCCCAGTGGGGTCACTCCCAGCCCAGTGAGGTCACTCCCAGCCCAGTGAGGTCACTCCCAGTGTATACACACACACGTGTGTATACACATACACGTGTATACACACACGTGTATGTGTACATACACGTGTGTATATACACACATGTGCATGGCCAGGTGGAACCATTGCGGTCCACTCGGATTGGTATCTCTCCCTGCGGGGTCACTCCGAGCCCAGTGGGGTCACTCCCAGCGGGGTCATTCCCAGCGGGGTCACTCATTCTCCTCCGCTGACTCCCCACCCACAATATCCGGAGATCCCTGACACCCTCACCCCACCCCCGTCCACATCTGCCCACTCACTGTGGAGTCACGTGTTCAAGTCCAGGGTCAAGGCCTCCCTCCCTGCCCTAGACTCACCACACAGATAGAGACCCATAGACTCACAGATACCCATAGAGACCCATAGACTCACAGATACCCACACACACCCATAGAATCACACATACCCATAGACCCACACAGAGACCCATAGACTCACGTACCTATAGACTCACACACGACCCATAGGCTCACAAACCCATAGACTAACAGACCCATAGACTAACAGATCCATAGACTCACAGACCCATAGACTCACACAGACCCATAGACCCACACAGAGACCCCTCGACCCATAGACTCACACAGACCCATAGAACCACAGAGACCCATAGAACCACAGAGACCCATAGACCCACAGAGACCCATCCACTCACTCAGAGACCCACAGACTCACACAGAGACCCTTAGACTCACACATAGACCCATAGACTCACACAGAGACCCATAGACTCACACAGAGACCCACAGACTCACACAGAGACCCTTAGACTCGCATAGAGACCCACAGACTCACATAGAGACCCTTAGACTCACACAGAGACCCTTAGACTCACACAAAGACCCACGGACTCACACAGAGACCCTTAGACTCGCATAGAGACCCACAGACTCACACAGAGACCCGCAGACTCACACAGAGACCCACAGACTCACACAGAGACCCACAGACTCGCATAGAGACCCACAGACTCACACAGAGACCCACAGACTCACACAGAGACCCACAGACTCGCATAGAGACCCACAGACTCACACAGAGACCCATAGACTCACATCGAGACCCACCTTTGCTGGGTGATATTTTTACAGCCCGTTATCCAGCAGTGGATTGATCATGGTGGTGGTAATGAACCCGATGTGTATCGTGCGAGTTTTCAGCTGGTTAATCGACTTGCGTGTACACGTGTATGTGTGTACACGTGTGTGTGTGTACACGTGTGTGTGTACATACTTGTGTGTCGACACGTGTGTGTGTGTTGACACGTGTGTGTTTACACGTGTCTTTGTACACGTGTGTGTACACGTGTGTGTGTGTCGACACCTGTGTGTTTGTACATGTGTGTGTGTGTACACGTGTGTGTGTGTACACGTGTGTGTGTGTACACGTGTGTGTGTGTACACGTGTGTGTGTGTGTACATACTTGTGTGTGTGGCGCAGTAGTGTCGTGGTTAGCGCTGCGCTACGCTACAAACCCGGCGACCCGAGTTCGATTCCCGCCCACGGCTAACACCACTGACGATTTTCCGACTGGTCCCTGGGCCTCCCCTAGGTCGACTCAACCTAAAATGAGTACCTGCTGCGGTGTGTAGTAAACATCGCCACTGGGGAGACAAAGGCGGCCGGGCGCGGTGCTGGCCACCCACCCCCTCGTGTGCCACAATGCCGGTAGCCTTCATAGGTGCTGCTACTCGCTACTAACAGCACTTGCCCCAACAATCTGTTCGAGGCTACACGGGGGATCTTTGTCTCTGTATAGGCGTTGCTGCTACTTGCTACGAACAGCACTTGCCCCAACAGTTTGTTGAAGGCTACACGGGGGATCTTTGTCTGTGTATAGGCGTTGCTGATACTCGCTACGAACAGCACTTGCCCCAACAGTCTGCTAGAGGCTACACGGGGGATCTTTGTCTGTGTATAGGCGTTGCTGCTACTTGCTACGAACAGCACTTGCCCCAACAGTCTGATAGAGGCTACACGGGGGATCTTTGTCTGTGTATAGGCGTTGCTGCTACTTGCTACGAACAGCACTTGCCCCAACAGTCTGATAGAGGCTACACGGGGGATCTTTGTCTGTGTATAGGCGTTGCTGCTACTTGCTACGAACAGCACTTGCCCCAGCAGTCTGCTAGAGGCTACACGGGGGATCTTTGTCTGTGTATAGGCGTTGCTGCTACTTGCTACGAACAGCACTTGCCCCAGCAGTCTGCTAGAGGCTACACGGGGGATCTTTGTCTATGTATAGGCGTTGCTGCTACTTGCTACGAACAGCACTTGCCCCAACAGTCTGCTAGAGGCTACACGGGGGATCTTTGTCTGTGTATAGGCGTTGCTGCTACTTGCTACGAACAGCACTTGCCCCAACAGTCTGATAGAGGCTACACGGGGGATCTTTGTCTGTGTATAGGCGTTGCTGCTACTTGCTACGAACAGCACTTGCCCCAGCAGTCTGCTAGAGGCTACACGGGGGATCTTTGTCTGTGTATAGGCGTTGCTGCTACTTGCTACGAACAGCACTTGCCCCAGCAGTCTGCTAGAGGCTACACGGGGGATCTTTGTCTGTGTATAGGCGTTGCTGCTACTTGCTACGAACAGCACTTGCCCCAACAGTCTGATAGAGGCTACACGGGGGATCTTTGTCTGTGTATAGGCGTTGCTGCTACTTGCTACGAACAGCACTTGCCCCAGCAGTCTGCTAGAGGCTACACGGGGGATCTTTGTATTTTATTGTGAGTGGGTGAGCGCTGCCCTCTGGTGGAGTTGGATGGACTTCCAAGATGAATCTCCTACTCGCAGCCATCAAGTTCAAGTTCATGTATTAGGTATAGCCCTGTGAGCCATTCGGCTCTTGAATCGGGTGCAACCGCAACAAACAAAAAAACATGAACAAAAACATCTTAAAGTGACTTTGTGACTGTGTGCAAACAGAAAATCCAAGAAAAGACTGCTAAATATTGCAGAAAAGCACCGCACACCAACGCTGTGTGCAAAAATCCCAGTGGGATGCAAGTCAAACAACAACAACAACCACAAGACAACTTATATTAAGGCCATCAGTCTAACTCTGTACTACAACAAACAAACATGGCCAAACCAAAAAACGTATCGAAGATCACCAAAATAAAGCCATAAAAGCAATGAAACAGTGATCATAGGAACTGTGACCGAATTTTCACAATAAACGACGTTAACAACATGTACCACCAAACTCTGCAGCCATAGCTGGCTGCATGAGTCACTCCACAACAGCAGGAGCATCAGTTGGAGTATCAACATTTTCCAATGCACCTTTAAGATCAGCACACTAAATCAAAACAGAGCAACTGAGTCTTGAGACTGGGGGGGGGGGGGGGGACACACCGGGGTGTCTGTGTGTGTGTCTGGCTGTGTGTGTGTCTCTCTGTCTGTGTGTGTGTCTCTCTGTCTGTGTTCGTGTGTTTCTGTGTCTGTGTATCTGTGTGTGTGTGTCTGTGAATGCCTCCTGTCTGTCCTTGAGTGTCTTCCTATTAACTACCCGTGTCCCTCTGTCCAACCTCTCCCCGTGTCCCCCCCAGGACGCATTCCGTGCGTTCCACATCAACCAGGCGCTGGTGCAGCGCTACCTGAAGACTCTGCTCGTGGGCGAACTCGCCCCCGACCAGCCCAGCTGTGAGCCTCACAAGAACGTGAGGACCGCTCACCACTCACCGCTCACTCTCACTGCTCACCACTCACTGCTCACCCTCACCGCTCACCCGCACCGCTCACCCGCACCGTTCACCCGCACCGCTCACCACTCACCGCTCACCCTCACCGCTCACCCTCACCGCTCACTCTCACCGCTCACTCTCACCGCTCACTCTCACCACTCACCGCTCACCACTCAACGCTCACCCGCACCGTTCACCCGCACCGCTCACCACTCACCGCTCACCCTCACCGCTCACCCTCACCGCTCACTCTCACTGCTCACTCTCACTGCTCACTCTCACCACTCACCGCTCACCACTCAACGCTCACCCGCACCGCTCACCCTCACCGCTCACTCTCACCGCTCACTCTCACCGCTTACCGCTCACTTTCACTGCTCACCACTCACCCTCACCGCTCACTCTCACCCTCACTGCTCACCCTCACCGCTCACTCTCACCGCTCACTCTCACCGCTTACCGCTCAATTTCACTGCTCACCACTCACCGCTCACCACTCAACGCTCACCCGCACCGCTTACCCTCACCGCTCACTCTCACCCTCACTGCTCACCCTCACCGCTCACTCTCACCGCTCACTCTCACCGCTTACCGCTCACTTTCACTGCTCACCACTCACCGCTCACCCTCACCGCTCACTCTCACCCTCACTGCTCACCGCTCACTCTCACCGCTCACTCTCACCGCTCACTCTCACCGCTTACTGCTCAATTTCACTGCTCACCACTCACCGCTCCCACTCAATGCTCACCCGCACCGCTCACCACTCAACGCTCACCCGCACCGCTCACCCTCACCGCTCACTCTCACCGCTCACTCTCACCGCTCACTCTCACCGCTTACCGCTCACTTTCACCACTCACCGCTCACCCGCACCGCTCACCCGCACCGCTCACTCGCACCGCTCACTCGCACCGCTCACTCTCACTGCTCACCCTCACCGCTTACCGCTCACCCTCACCGCTCACCCTCACCGCTCACCGCTCACTCGCACCACTCACCGCTCATCCGCACCACTCACCGCTCACCCGCACCACTCACCGCTCACAGCTCACCCTCACCGCTCACCCTCACCGCTCACCGCTCACCCTCACCGCTCACCGCTCACCCGCACCACTCACCGCTCACAGCTCACCCTCACCGCTCACTCGCACCACTCACCGCTCACTCGCACCACTCACCGATCACCCGCACCACTCACCGCTCACCCGCACCACTCACTCTCACCGCTCACTCGCACCACTCACCGCTCACTCGCACCACTCACCGCTCACCCGCACCACTCACCGCTCACCCGCACCACTCACCGCTCACCCGCACCACTCACCGCTCACCCGCACCACTCACCGCTCACTCGCACCACTCACCGCTCACTCTCACCGCTCACTGCTCACCCGCACCACTCACCGCTCACCCGCACCACTCACTGCTCACAGTTCACCGCCCACCGCCCACCACTCACCCGTTACTGATCACCCACAATGCTCCCTCCCTTGCCCTCTCCCCTCCGTCTCCTCTCTTCACTCCCCCCCTCCCCTCCCCCCCTGCCCGCCTCCCTTCCCCCCTCCCCATCCCCCCCGTCCCCCCCTGCCTGCCTCCCTCCCCCTTCCCCCCTCCCTTCCCCCCCTCCCCCCCTCCCTCCCTGCCTGCCTCCCCCTTCCCCCCTCCCCCCCCTCCCCCCCTGCCTTCCTCCCCCCTCCCTTGCCCCCTCCCTCCCCCTTCCCCCTCCCATCCCTCCCATACCCCCCCTCCCCCCTGCCTGCCTCCCCCCCTCCCCCTCCTCCCCCCCTCCACCTCCCCCTTCTCCCCCCTTCCCCCGTCCCCATCCCCCTCCCCCCCTCCACCCCCCCAAGGCGTCGTTGACGGAGGACTTCCGCTCCCTGCGCTCCCACGTGGAGCGATCGGGGCTCCTGCGTCCCAGCCCGGCGTTCTTCTCCCTCGCGCTGCTCCACATCCTGCTGCTCGACCTCGTGGCCTGGCTCAGCCTGCGGGCGCTCGGGGCGAGCCTCCACGGCTGGCTCCTCACCGCCGTGCTGCTCGCCACCGTGCAGGTGAGTGGGGATGCTCGCTCGCTCACCCGCTTACCGCCGACAACAAACTCAACCACTCACCGCCGCTACCACCAGCACCACCAACCAACAACCTCGCCCACTCACCACTCACCAGCACCACCACCAACCCACAACCTCAACCACTCACCACCAGCACCACCAACCCACAACCTCACCCGCTCACCACTCACCACCACTACTACCACCACAAACCCACAACTTCGCCCACTCACCACCACCACCACCACCACAAACCCACAACCTCACCCGCTCACCACCACCACCAACTCACGACCTCACCCGCTCACCACCACTACCACCGACAACAAACTCAACCACTCACCGCCGCTACCACCAGCACCACCAACCAACAACCTCACCCGCTCACCACCACTACCACCACCGACAACCTCACCCGCTCACCAGCACCACCAACCAACAACCTCAACTACTCACCACCACCAACAACCTCGCCCACTCACCACCACCAACCCACAACCTCACCCGCTCACCACCACTACCACCGACCTGATGGATGATGATGATGGATGATGGCTGATGATGATGGATGATGGCTGATGATGATGAATGACGATAATGGATGATGATGATGATGAATGGCTGATGATGATGGCTGATTATGATGATGATGAATGACGATGATGATGAATGACGATGATGGCTGATGCTGATGATGATGGCTGACGATGATGATGAATGACGATGATGATGATGAATGACGATGATGATGAATGACGATGATGATGATGAATGATGACGATGGGTGTCTGCAGGCCCAGGCTGGGTGGCTACAGCACGACTTTGGACATCTCTCCGTGTTCCCCACCTCGCGCTGGAACCACTGGGTTCACAAGTTCGTCATCGGTCACCTCAAGGTGATGCACTGCTCACTGCGTGTGGGTGTGCGCGTGCCCCTCCCCCCCTCCCCTCCACGGGGGGAGCGGTGGTGCAGCGGTTAGCACGCCGCGCTGCGCTACTAACCTGGTAACCCCGAGTTCGATTTCCCGCTCGGTGAAGATTATTTGAACCGGTCCTGGGCCTCCTCCCCTAGGTCGACTCAGCCTTAAATGAGTACCTGGTGCGGTGTGTGGTCAATATCGCCACTGGGGAGACAAAGGCGGCCGGGCGTGGTGCTGGTAGCCACCCACCCCCTCTGTGTATGCCACAGTGCCGGTAGCCTTCATAGTTGCTGCTACTCGCTAAGCAGAAACTTGCCCCTAGGCACAGCAAATATTTTTTGACACCTGATGAAGGAAGCTTGTGTTGCCTCCGAAACGTCGTGATTTATTATTTTATTTCTACTATTATAATTTCTATTATTTTTTATTTTTACCTACGTGACTTTACCGAAAAAACCTCAAAAAATAACATCCAGGTGCCTACCCTTGGCTCCTCCCACCCTCAACCAGTATATATACAGGTAATCATTGGAAAGATGTTATTAACCATGCAAAAAAGATTTAACTACACATATTTGGAGCATTCCTGGCAGCGATTTCAGCCGAACCACCTCTACATAACAAAAGGCTCGGTCAACCATTCTACACAACAAAGACTCATTTCCATGCAGCGATTTCAGCCGCACCACCTCTACATAACAAAAGGCTCAGTCAACCATTCTACACAACAAAGACTCATTTCCTGACAGCGATTTCAGCCAAACCACCTCTACATAACAAAAGGCTCAGTCAACCATTCTATACAACAAAGACTAATTTCCTGGCAGGGATTTCAGCCGAACCACCTCTACATAACAAAAGGCTCAGTCAACCATTCTACACAACAAAGACTAATTTCCTGACAGCGATTTCAGCCGAACCACCTCTACATAACAAAAGGCTCAGTCAACCATTCTACACAACAAAGACTCATTTCCTGGCAGCGATTTCAGCCGCACCACCTCTACATAACAAAAGGCTCGGTCAACCATTCTACACAACAAAGACTCATTTTCTGGCAGCGATTTCAGCCGCACCACCTCTACATAACAAAAGGCTCGGTCAACCATTCTACACAACAAAGACTCATTTCCATGCAGCGATTTCAGCCGCACCACCTCTACATAACAAAAGGCTCAGTCAACCATTCTACACAACAAAGACTCATTTCCTGACAGCGATTTCAGCCAAACCACCTCTACATAACAAAAGGCTCAGTCAACCATTCTACACAACAAAGACTAATTTCCTGACAGCGATTTCAGCCGAACCACCTCTACATAACAAAAGGCTCAGTCAACCATTCTACACAACAAAGACTAATTTTCTGACAGCGATTTCAGCCGAACCACCTCTACATAACAAAAGGCTCAGTCAACCATTCTACACAACAAAGACTCATTTCCTGGCAGCGATTTCAGCCGCACCACCTCTACATAACAAAAGGCTCGGTCAACCATTCTACACAACAAAGACTCATTTCCTGGCAGCGATTTCAGCCGCACCACCTTTACATAACAAAAGGCTCGGTCCCATTTACACGCACCTTTACATCAGCCGCACCTAGTTTACACAACAAAGGCTCATTCCTAACAGCGTGCTTCACAATAATAATATCCTGGTGCCTACCTTGGCTCCTCCCACCCTCAACCAATATATATACAAGGACTGTTTTCTTGGAATTTATCTTACTTGATACAGCTATCATGCTGTGACGGTTCCACCTGTAGACGGAAGCTTTTGTTGCCTCCGAAACGTCGTGATTTTTATTTTATTTTTATTTTATTTATATTTTTTATAATTTTTTTATTTTACTTTTATTAATTTGTCATTTTTTACCTACGTGACTTTACCGGAAAAAAACCTAAGAGTATGTATGATTTGCGATTTGCCGTCCCGGTGCGCGCTCCGGCTCATGCTCAGGGAGCCCCGGCGAGCTGGTGGAACCACCTCCACTTCCAGCACCACGCCAAGCCAAACGTCTTCCGCAAAGACCCAGACGTCAACATGCACCCGCTGCTGTTCGTGCTGGGAACGACGCTCGCCACCGAGGTTCGGGAGGGGGGGGAGAGAGGGGAGGGGAGGGGGGGGGAGAGAGGGGGAGGTGGGGGGGGAGAGGGGGAGGTGGGGGGTAGTGAGATGGGGGGGGGAGAGGAGAGGTGGGGGGGAGGGGGGGGAGAGGGGGGGGAGGGAGAGGTGGGGGGGAGGGAGATGGGGAGGAGGGAGATGGGGGGGGGGAGAGGGGAGAGATGGGGAGGGAGAGGGGAGATGGGGGGGAGGGGGGAGAGAGGGGGGAGAGAGAGGGAGAGGGGAGGAGGGAGTGGGGGTTGAAGGGGGGGGGGAGAATTCCCGGGGGGCATCCCGGTTGGAATAGAGGGGGGTTAAACGGGCGTGGTACAGGCTAGGTGAAGATATAGCCTGGTGGGTGAGTGAGTGAGTGGGTGAGTGAGTGGGTGGGTGAGTGAGTCAGTGACTGAGTGGGTGGGTGCGTAAGTGAGTGGGTGAGTAGCTGCATGGGTGGGTGAGTGGGTGGCTGAGTGGGTGGGTGGGTAAGTCAGAGAGTGGGTGGATGGGTGAGTGGGTGGGTGAGTAGCTGCATGGGTGGGTGATTGGGTGGGTGAGTGGGTGGGTGAATGGGAGAGTGGGGGTGAGTAGTTGCATGGGTGGGTGAGTGGGTGGGTGAGTGGATGGGTGAGTCAGAGAGTGGGTGGACAGGTGAGTGGGTGGATGAGTGGATGGGTGAGTCAGAGAGTGGGTGGACAGGTGAGTGGGTGGATGAGTGGCTGCGTGGTTTGGTGAGTGGGTAAGTGAGTGGCTGCGTGGTTGGGTGAGTGGGTGGGTGAGTCAGAGAGTGGGTGGGTGTGCATGCGAGTGTGTGTGTGTGTGTAAGTGTATGTGCGGGGGTGTGGGGAGCGGGAGGGGGCACAGGTGGTGCATCAGCCAGTCATCTCAGTCAGTCGACCCTTGGAACCTGGGTCTGCCCCGTGACCTCCTGCCGGCGGGCGTTCGATACTTCACGTGGCCTTAACGTGCACATAGCCTGGCACAAGCGTCGTGGTGACGTCACCGCCACTTAGTGGCCAATGGCGGTTGTTGGTGTTGTGGGGAGCGCAGTAGTTTAGCCTTGAATGCTACGCTGCGCTACGAACCGGACAAAACCGAGTTCGATTCCCGCTCACGGCCAACACCGGTGACGATGATCTGAACTGGTCAACAATCTGTTGAGGCTACATGGGGGACCTTTGTCTGTGTGTCACAGCTGGGTGAACAGAAGAAAAAGTACATGCCCTACAACCACCAACACAAGTACTTTTTCCTGTGTGAGTACCACCCCGCTCACTCGTCCAATCATTCGCTCATCCACTCGCTCACTCCCTCACTCGCTCACCCACCCATTTATCCAATCTCTCGCTCGCTCACCCACTCGCTCGCTCACCCACTCGCTCACCCAGCCACTTGCTCACCCACCCACTCACCCAACCACCCACCCAACCACTCACCCACGTACCCACTCGCTCACCCACCCACTCGCTCACCCACCCACTCGCTCACCCACTCGCTCACCCACCCGCTCGCCCACCCACCCATTCACCAACCCGCTCACAAACCCACTCACCCACTCGCTCATCCACCCAATCACCCATTCATGCACGCACCCACTTACCCACCCACTTAGTCACCCACCCACTCACCCACCCACTCACCCACCCAACCCGTCACCCACCCACTCACTCATCCACCCACTCATCCACCCACTCACCCACCCACTCACCCACCCACCCAACCAGTCACTCACCCAATCATCCACTCACCCACCCACCCACTCACTCACGGGGGTGGCTACTTCCTCCGAGTTGCGAGCAACTCCCGCCACCCAACCTGGCTACACCCCTCACGCCCTCCTGACGCACGCCCCCTCCCTCCCTCCTCCCCCCCCCACCCCCTCCCCCACCCGGCTACTGCCCCCCCCCCACTTTGCGTGGTGGTGGTGCGGTGTTGACAGTGGGACCTCCGGCACTCATCCCCCTCTACTTCCAGTGGTACATCTTCGTGTTCGCCATCAAGAGGAAGCAGTGGGCGGTGAGACGCACACGCAGACACACGCACAGACACACAAGCAGACACACGCAGACACACACGCAGACACACAGACACATGCACACGCAGACACACACACACAGATACATACACAGACACACACGCAGACACACACGCAGACACACACGCAGACACACACGCAGACACACACGCAGACACACACACGCAGACACACACACGCAGACACACACGCAGACACACACGCAGACACACACGCAGACACACACGCAGACACTCACACACGCAGACACACACACAGATACATACACAGACACACGCAGACACACACACAGATACATACACAGACACACGCAGACACACACACAGATACATACACAGACACACACACGCAGACCCACACGCAGACCCACACGCAGACACACACACACACACATGCAGACACGCACGCAGACACACACGCACGCACGCAGACACACACGCACGCAGACACACACACACATGCAGACACACACACAGACACACACACACGCAGACACACACACGCAGACACTCACACACGCAGACACACACACAGATACATACACAGACACACGCAGACACACACACAGATACATACACAGACACGCAGACACACACACAGATACATACACAGACACACACACGCAGACCCACACGCAGACCCACACGCAGACACACACACACACACATGCAGACACGCACGCAGACACACACGCACGCACGCAGACACACACGCACGCAGACACACACACACATGCAGACACACACACAGACACACACACACACGCAGACACACACACGCAGACACACACACACGCAGACACACACACACACGCAGGGTTCTCGAAGGGATGCGTGGCCCGGGCACGCCGAGGCCCATATAAGCAGCCTCCTCACGAGGTTCGAGGCTGCCCGTGTCAAGAGTGAAGATGCATCGTGAAGACGCCAAGAAGAGTCGAGCCTCCAGTCAGCGGACCTGCCAGGAGCCCACCTGGCTGAGTCACGCGAGAGTCGCTGAGAGTTAGAGAAGTGTGTGTGTTAGCTTGAGTAGCTCGGTGGTCACCACCCTATGCGTCATGTAAGATCTTCTTGGTTCTTTCGGTAAAGTCACGTAGAAGGGAGATAATAAAATAATACAATTCATCATAAAATAATACAGTTCTCTGGTGAGAATTGTATTATTTTATTATGTTTTATTTGTATTATTTTATTATCTCCCTTCTACGTGACTTTACCGAAAGAACCAAGAAGATGAATCCCTGCAGTCACGAAAGTTTTAAATCGAAAGGTAATCTTCTTGGTTCTTTCGGTGAAGTCACGTAGAATGGAAATAATAAAATAATATTATATTTAATTATGTTTTATTTTTATTATTTTATTATTTCCATTCTACGTGACTTTACCGATAGAACCAAGAAGATGAATCCCTGCAGTCACGAAAGCTTTAAATCAAAACGTAATGTAAGAGTTAAGTGTTGTGTTCAGTAATAATTAAGTGTTGCCTCCAAAGAAGTTGTGTGCGCCTAAATTCGAACCCATTACACACCTATGACACACGCAGATACACGGAGATACAACAACAACAACAACCGCCATTCGCCACTACATGAGGCTTGTGCCAGGCCATGTGCACCTTGAGGCCACGTGAAGTGTCGAACGCCTGCTGGCAGGAGGTCACGGGGCAGAACCAGCAGGTGCCACGGGTCGACTGACTGAGATGACTGAGATGACTGGCTGATGCACCACCTGTGCCCCCTACTATGCCAACTTGCTGTGCTTTAGCCACCCGTCGCTCCACTCGTTGTGAGCGTCGCTCCTCCGCCCTCCGTTGTTGTTGGAGGGCGACTGCCTCCAATTGCCCAGTAGCGTCCTTCACGAGCCTCTTCCACTGAGGCCGATCTTGACACCGCTGGTACGGGTCATCGGCAAGTCCACTCCCCTCCATATCCTCCTGTACCACATCACTCCATCTCTTCTCTAGCCCGTGCTGCGCCCGTTTAGGCCCCTCGATCCGGCCGAACAAAAGCTGTTTAGGCATGCGGTGGCTGGGCATGCGGGCTACATGACCCAGCCAATGCAGCCTTGCCTGCCGGAGGAGCTCACCGATGGGACTTTGCCCAGATCTTTCAAGGATTTGTGAGCTCGTCACACAATCCAGCCTGGTTAAACCCAGGATGGATCGTAGGCAGGCCAGCCTAAATGTTTCTAACTGGCGAAGATGCTCCATTTGGAGGGTCCACGTTTCGCAAGCGTAGAGAAGGGAGGGAATGACTGTGGCCGAGAAGACCTGATGCTTCATCCGACAGACCAGGCTGCTTCCACATAGCGTTACGCAACCGATGAAAAGATATTGCCGCTCGACTGATTCGGAGTGAGACCTCTGCTCCCAAACCGGAGCCGGTCATGAGCAGACTGCCCATATATGGGAAACTTTCCATTCTCGCCACAACTGCCCCATCACCGATTGGGAGTTGTGGGGGTGGAGTGTATGATGGTTCAAAATACCCAGGCAGGTGCTTAGTTTTTTTGGGGCTGTTGGTATGGCCCCCACCTCTTAGTGGAACACTCCAGTTTCAGCAGAAGTGTCTCTAACTACTCTGAATGAGCAGCAATTACCAAATAATCGGCATACATAACGTGGTTGACCAATAGGGAGCCATCCCTTGACCGCACCCGCGCATCGATCAGCCTCCCATTGTATCTGTACCAAATGGAAATTCCCCTGGTACAGCTATTGAATGCTTCACAAACTACGTGGTCAAAATAGATGTTAAATAATGTGGGAGCCAGAGGACATCCCTGTCGCACCCCAAGGTGTACAGAGAATGGTTCTGACTCCCGGCCACATAGTTTTACCCGGGCCCGCTCGCCATCATGAAGGTCCTTAATGATCGTGAGCAGAGGGTCAGGGACTCTAAAAGCACGAAGAACTACCCAGAGCCCAGGCCTCCTGATGGTATCATAGGCCTTGACCAGGTCAATAAAGCAGAGATGTTGGAATTCCCTACACCTCTGCTGACATTATGTGCAAGACCGCCCTTTCCTGAAACCGCATTGGGGCTCCGCAAGCCTCTCCTCAGCGTGCCTAGCAAGACGATGTTGAATAATCCTTGCCAGGACCTTTACCGGCACACTGGGGAGCGAGATGCACCTGTAGTTGTTACAGCCTGTGCAGTCCCCCTTCTTAAAGAGGGGGACCACCAGGGCATCCTTCCAATCCTGCGAAACCCATACAGTGGTCCAGACTGTTGAGGCACGGCAGCCTCAGCAGGGTCATCCCCACTTTGTGCCACGATGTTTTCCTGGCTGAGGGATTTGCCCTCCCCCAGGACCTCACAGAAATGCTCAGCAAATATGCAAACCTGTTCCTGGGGGTCAGAGATTGGATCACCGTTTTTTCTCCTAATGATGGTAATAGGTGTGGCGCTGCAGGTTACTTTTTTGATGGAGTTAAATAGGGATTTGTGATCGTCGACCACTGAGGCAGACTCCATCTCCTCAGCAACCCGCGACCACCACCCATCCTTGCAGCGCCTCACGGCTCTCTGAACCTCCGAGCGAAGGCTGTGGTAAGCCTCCTCATTCTCTGACGTGGGATGCTGTAGACGATTAGAGTGGGCCTGTTGCTTTTTCTCAACCATCCTGAACACCTCTTTCAGCCAGGGTCTCTGGGGAGGTCTGGATCGCATACCAAAAGCAGCCATTGCAGCTGCATGAGTCACAGTCCTAAACCTCATCCATTTACCCTCGACATCAGGAGGAGTGGGGGATGATGCCAACACCAGCCGCAAGCGATGATGAAATTCTCGCTTGCAACTTTCATCAGCTAACTGAGGCCAGGCCACCTTGGGTTGGAATGGGGTCTTGGGTGTACACCCACCACCGGAGTGGAAGAATGGCGGGGGCATTTTACAGATGACTAGTCGATGGTCAGAGGACAGATCAGCTCCACGGTAGGTCCTGGTGTCAAGGACATGGGCTCGCATCCGCTGATCCGTCACTATGTAGTCCAGCAGATGTTCTTGCTTGGACCCGGCATGCATCCATGATGTTGTGTGGATGCGCCGATGCCGGAACAGCTTGTAGGTAATTACAAGCCCATGGATGTTCGTCTTCGGTGGGGGCATAAGTAACCACGATCACTACTCCTCGCCTCCGGTTGATGGGAAGGCGAGCCAAAAGTAGCCTGGGGCTTACAGCTTCCCACACCTCATCGCTACGTTCCCACACCCCCTTCAATCTTTTGTTCAGAAGAGGAGCCACTCCCTGTTGTTTGGCAGTCTCCTGCCCCGAGTAGAGGACTGTACACTCCTCATGGTGACAGGAGCCAGAGCCGGTCCACCAAACCTCCTGAATGCCATAGAGATCCAGGCGGTACCGGTCCAGCTCCCGACAGAGGAGTGGCAGCCTCTCCTCCACAGTGAGCGTTCGAACATTCCACGTGGCCATCCGTAGTGGCTTGTCGTTGTTTCTGGAGGAGCCCCGAGGGTGAAGATTCAATCTCCTGACTTTGCCAATTGGGGTTTGGCCAGGAGACGTCATAGAAGCCTGTCCCCCCGGGGCCTCCGGCACAAGCCGGACGGGTTACCAGCCCCTCGCACCCATCCAGAGCCCCCATTTAGCCACTGTGGTGGTCACAGACGCCATGAGGGGAGATGGCCAATCGGAATTGGCCCTCCCCACCACAGCACTGTCCACAACAGCGTTGCCCGTCCGGCACCACGAGGAGGTGGGGGGTTGTTTTTTCCGGACCCAGATACACACAGACACACAGACATACACGCTAGACAAACACAGACACAGATACAGATACACATTGCAGACACAAAAACACACGCAGATACATACACAGATACATACACAGATACACACGCAGACACGCACGCAGACACGAATGCAGACACGCACAGACACAGATACACACTCAAGACACAGATACACACGCAGATACACTTTGAATCCAAAATCACTCTCCTACCCACTCATCCTTGCACTCATTCACCCATTCCATACGCACTCATTCACCCACGCACATACCCATTGATCCACCCACTCCATCATTCACTCACTCGCCCTCCCTCCCTTTTTTTTAAACGATCAGACGAAAAAGATGCTCAGTGTTTCGGCACTTCACTTCGTTCATCATGTCGTTTGTTTGTATTTTTTTTTCATGTGCTCCCTTTTTTTATCAAAGATATAACGCGGGTTTCCCGTGTAACATTAGTCCCATTGTGTGTTACTGTGTTCATAGACACCAACAAGAAACACAAATCACCAGATCCACTGCTGCTGCACTACCAGCAACATAGCGGCGAAGGCACCTGCCTGATCCTCCCTCCCTCGCCCTCCCTCTCTCCCTCGCGATGTCTCTGATGGTGGCGGTGGTCGTGGCATTGACGGACCAGGACTTTGCGTGGATGCTGACATTCTACTTGCGGTTCCTCGTCTGCTACGTCCCCTTGCTGGGCCTGGGCGGCTCTCTGCTGATGCTCGCCTTCGTTCGGTGAGGAACACCCCCCCCCCACCACCCCCACCCCCCACCACCCCCCAACCCCCCACCACCCCCCAACCCCCCACCATCCCCCAACGCCCCACCACCCCCCCACCCCCCTAACCCACCCCCCCAACGTCAACGCGCCGCCCTTGCGCAAGGGCACATCAGAAGTGTGTACGATAATTAACACAATTGAAACAATCACTCACCCATCCACACAATCACCCACCCACACAATCACTCACACAATCACTCACACAATCACTCACACAATCACGCAATCACTCACCCACCCACACAATCACCCATCCACACAATCACCCATCCACACAATCACACAATCACTCACCCACTCACGCAAGCACTCACCCACCCACACAATCACTCACCCACCCACGCAATAACTCACACAATCACGCAATCACTCACCCACCCACGCAATCACCCACTCACGCAATCACTCACCCACTCACCCACCCACCCACACAATCACTCACCCACACACTCACCCACCCACACACTCACCCACCCACCCACACACTCACCCACCCACCCACATAATCACTCACCCACCCACCCACACAATCACTCACCAACCCCATCACCCACACAATCACCGAGTCGTCCTCTCTCTCTGTGCTCGCTCTCCCCCTCACAGGTTCCTGGAGAGCAACTGGTTCGTCTGGGTGACTCAGATGAACCACATCCCCATGAACATCGACCGCGACCACCAGCGAGACTGGACCACCACGCAGGTGCCACGGCTACACGGTTCACGAACCTCCCTCCCCACCCACCCCCCTCCCCACCAAACCAGCCCCCACCCCACCCACCGTCCCCCACCTCCCCACTCACCCCACCCACCCCCCTTCCCACTTACCCCCCTCTCCACCCACCCCTCTCTCCACCCAACCCCCTCTCCACCCACCCCCCTCTCCACCCCCCTCCACCCCACCCCCCCTCCCCACCCACCCCCTCCACCCCCCCCCTCCACCCAACCCACCCCACCCTCCTTCCCCACACACCCCCCACCCAACCCACCCCACCCCACCCCCCATCTCCACCCACCTCCTCCCACCCACCACTGGGTTAACTGAGCAGAGGAGGGGGGGGGGGTGCAGGGTGCAGTAGGGAGGGTGCAAGGTGCAGGGGGCAGGGTGAGGGTGCAGTGTGCAGGGTGAGGTTGCAGGGTGCAGGGTGCAGTGTACAGGGTGCAATGTGCAGTGTGCAGTGTGCAGTGTCCAGTGTGCATGGTGCAGTGTGCAGGGTGCAGTGTGCATGGTGCAGGGTGCAGTGTGCATGGTGCAGTGTGCAGGGTGAGGTTGCAGGGTGCAGTGTGCAGTGTACAGGGTGCAGTGTGCAGTGTGCAGGGTGCAGTGTGCATGGTGCAGTGTGCATGGTGCAGTAGGGAGGGTGCAGTAGGGAGGGTGCAGTGTGCAGGAGGGGGGGGTTGCAGTGTGCAGGGTGCAGGAGGGAGTCATCAACGTGCGACTCTGCTCTGCTGTTCCCTGCGTGTGGCTTCAACTCAGTTGCAGGCAACGTGCAACGTCGACCAGTCGCTCTTCAACGACTGGTTCACGGGACACCTCAACTTCCAGATCGAGCACCAGTGAGTGTCACGGAGCGTGGGCACCACACAACGCCATCGTGGGCATCGTCATCAACACCACCACCATCATCAACATCATCAACACCACCATCATCAACATCATCAACACCACCACCATCATCAACACCACCACCATCATCAACACCACCATCATCAACACCACCATCATCAACATCATCAACACCACCACCATCATCAACACCACCACCATCATCAACACCACCATCATCAACACCACCACCGTCATC
Source organism: Lethenteron reissneri (assembly GCF_015708825.2). NCBI lineage: Eukaryota > Metazoa > Chordata > Hyperoartia > Petromyzontiformes > Petromyzontidae > Lethenteron > Lethenteron reissneri. The sequence goes on along the minus strand of NC_083844.1, from coordinate 4,078,599 downwards.
ATCAACACCACCGCCATCAACACCACCACCGTCATCATCATTAACATCATCATCAACACCATCATCATCATTAACATCGTCATCAACACCACCATCATCAACATCATCATCATCATCAACACCACCACCATCATCAACACCATCATCATCATCATCAACATCATCATCATCATTAACACTACCGCCATCAACACCACCACCGTCATCATCATTAACATCATCATCAACACCATCATCATCATTAACATCGTCATCAACACCACCATCATCAACATCATCATCATCATCATCAACACCACCACCATCATCAACACCATCATCATCATCATCATCAACATCATTATCATCATTAACACCACCGCCATCAACACCACCACCGTCATCATCATTAACATCATCATCAACACCATCATCATCATTAACATCGTCATCAACACCACCATCATCAACATCATCATCATCATTAACATCATCATCAACACCACCATCATCAACACCACCGCCGTCATCATCAACACCACCACCGTCATCATCAACACCACCACCATCATCATCAACACCACCATCATCAACACCACCATCATCATCAACACTACCGCTATCATCATCAACATCATCAACACCACCACCATCATCAACATCATCATCATCATTAACATCATCATCATCACTACCGCCATCATCATCAACATCATCATCATCACCATCATCAACATCATCAACACCACCGCTATCATCATTAACATCATCAACACTACCACCATCATCATCAACATCATCAACACCACCGCCGTCATCATCAACACCACCGCCGCCATCATCATCAACATCATCATCATCACCATCATCAACATCATCAACACTACCACCATCATCATCAACACCATCAACACCACCGCCGTCATCATCAACACCACCGCCGTCATCATCAACACCATCATCAACACCACCACCATCATCAACACCACCACCATCATTAACATCATCATCATCACTACCGCCATCATCATCAACATCATCATCATCACCATCATCAACATCATCAACACCACCGCCATCAACACCACCACCACCATCATCAACACCACCACCATCATCAACACCACCACCATCATTAACATCATCATCATCACTACCGCCATCATCATCAACATCATCATCATCACCATCATCAACATCATCAACACCACCGCCATCAACACCACCACCACCATCATCAACACCACCACCATCATCAACACCACCACCATCATTAACATCATCATCATCACTACCGCCATCATCATCAACATCATCATCATCAACATCATCAACACCACCGCTATCATCATTAACATCATCAACACTACCACCATCATCATCAACACTACCACCACCATCATCAACATCGTCGTCATCAACACCACCATCAACATCATTAACATCATCATCAACATCATCAATGCTACCACCACCATCATCAACATCATATACATCATCATCACTATCATCAACATCATCAACACTACCGCCACAACTCAAAGACAATGCACCATCAGAGTATGAGAGCTCGGGGTAAGCATTTACACCATTGGAACCTCCTTTGCCAGTAGCAAAATATGATAATTGTTTTTTAGACTTTTGGCATCATCTGGTCCAACACCATGTGAGACTAGGCTCTAAGAAAAGCTGTCTCGGGTGTGGACCAATCAACTTCAAGGACAGTGCATACATTATCAGAGTTGTGTATTTGGTTTGCATTCCGCCCGCTGGTATTGTGGTCAATGCAAACATGACTCCTTGTAAAAAGGTGTCAGTTTTGTTTCCAGATAAAAGGGTAGAAAACCAATTATCATATTTTGCTACTGGCAAAGGAGGTTCCAATGGTGATATAAATATTGTTGATTATGTTGTTGGTGCTGTTGATGATAATGTTGATATTGATGTTGTTGATTGTGTTGATATTAATGTGGTTGATGTTGGTGTTGATAATGTTGATGATGTTAATGATGTTGATATCCATGTTGATGATGATATTGATAATATTAATGTTATAATTGGGTTTTTACCCTTCTATCTGGCAACAAAACTGACACCTTTTTACAAGGAGTCATGTTTGCATAGACCACAATACCTGCAGTCATGCAAACAAAAAAACATAACTCTGATAATGTGCACTGTCCTTGAAGTTGATTGGTCCACACCCGAGACAGCTTTCCTTAGAGCCTAGTCTCACATGGGTTGGACCAGATGACGCCAAAAGGCGCACAACTCAAAGACAATGCACCATCAGAGTATGAGAGCATTATGACTGCAGGTATTGTGGTCTATGCAAACATGACTCCTTGTAAAAAGGTGTCAGTTTTGTTGCCAGATAGAAGGGTAAAAAACCAATTATCATATTTTTACTGGCAAATGAGGTTCCCATAGAATATTAATGTTGTTGATGTTGTTGATGATGTTGATATTAATGTTGTTGTTGATGTTGTTAACGTTTCCAGCCTCTTCCCCACGATGCCGCGTCACAACTACCACAAGGTGTCTGCGCTCGTCAAGTCGCTCTGCAGCAAACACGGCCTGGACTACCAGAGCAAGCCGCTCATGACCGCGTTCGGTGATATTGTGCGGTGAGACATGGGGGGCGGGGAGAGGGGGAGACACAGGGAGACACGGGGGACACGCGGGGGAGACGCGGGAGATAGAGGAGACGCGGGGTAGACATGGGAGAGACATGGGGAGACGTGGGGGAGACACGGGGAGATGAAGGAGACACGGGGTAGACACTGGGGAGACACGGGGTAGACACTGGGGAGACGCATAGGGGAGGCACGGGGGGACACGGGGAGACACGGGAAGACACAGGGGGACATGGGGAGACATGCGGGGGAGACGTGGGAGATGGTGGAGACATGTCGGGGGAGAAAAGGGAGAGACACGGGGAGATGAGACACTGCAGAGACACGGGGGGGGGGGGGAGACACACGGGGGGGGGGAGACACGGGGGGGGAGACGGGGGGGGGGAGACACAGGGGGGGAGACACGGGGGGGGGGGAGACACGGGGGGGGGAGACGGGAGGGGGGAGACACGTTGGGGAAGACACGGGGGGGGGGAGACACGTGGGGGAGACGCGTGGGGAAAGACACTGGGGGGGGGGAGACACGTGGGGGAAGACACGGGGGGGGGGGGAGAAACGGGGGGGGGAGACGGGGGTGGGTAGACACGGGGGGGGGAGACGGGGGGGGGGGAGACACGGGGGGGGGAGACACGGGGGGGGGGAGACACGGGGGGGGAGACACGGGGGGGGGAGACACGGGGGGGGGAGACACGGGGGGAGACACGTGATCGTGCTATCAGAGGACACAACCTCATAGCGTGTGATGAATATGCGACTTCGCGTGTGTGATGTCACGTGATGATGTCACCTGGTGATGTCATCCCCCCCCCTCCCCCACAGCTCCCTCAAGGTGTCTGGTGACCTCTGGCAGGATGCCTACCTCCAGCGGTGACCTCGTCGCCCCCACCTCCTCACCCCCCCTCCTCGTTAACTCATCAACCCCCACCTCCTTACCCCCCCCACCTCCTCATTAACTCATCAACCCCCACCTCATCACCCCCCCTTCACCCCCCCCCCTCGTTAACCCCCCCCCCCCTCCAACTCATCACCTCCCTCTTCACCCCCCTCGTTTGGGGCAAGTGCGCTCGCACCCCCGTTCATTTCAGCCAAGCTCAGTCACTCACTCACTCATTCACTCACTCATTCACTCATTCAGTCACTCACTTATTCAGTCACTCACTCATTCACTCACTCATTCATTCACTCATTCACTCAGTCACTCACTCACTTATTCAGTCACTCACTCATTCACTCACTCATCATTCACTCATTCACTCAGTCACTCACTCACTCAGTCACTCACTCACTCATTCACTCATTCACTCAGTCACTCACACACTCATTCACTCACTCATTCACTCAGTCACTCACTCACTCATTCACTCACTCATTCACTCAGTCACTCACTCATTCACTCACTCATTCAGTCACTCATTCAGTCACTCATTCACTCATTCACTCACTCGTTCACTCATTCACTCACTCACTTATTCAGTCACTCACTCATTCACTCACTCATTCAGCCACTCACTCATTCACTCACTCAGTCAGTCACTCACTCATTCACTCACTTACTTATTCAGGCAGGCAGTCACTCACTCATTCACTCACTCATTCACTCACTAACCAACCACTCACTCACCACTCACGCACCAACCACTCACTCACCAACCACTCACTCACCACTCACCAACCACTCACCAACCACTCACCAGCCACTCATTCACTCACTCACCACTCACTAACCAACCACTCACTAATTCACTAATTTACTCACTCACTCAACCAACTCAACTAATTCACTCACCCACTAATTCACTCACCCACCGACTCACCAATTAACTTACTGACCCCCTTCACACACTCACCCACACACACACACACCCACACACACGTCTAGCCTTTAACTTATTCAGTCACTCACTCATTCACTCACTCACTTATTCAGTTACTCACTCACTCTTTCACTCATTCATTCAGTCACTCACTCATTCACTCACTCATTCACTCAGTCACTCACTCATTCACTCATTTATTCAGTCACTCACTCATTCACTCGCTCATTCACTCAGTCACTCACTCATTCACTAACATTTCTCTCATTCACTCATTCATTCACTCATTCACTCACCACTCACGCACCAACCACTCACTCACCACTCACCAAACACTCACCAGCCACTCATTCACTCACCACTCACTAACCAATCACTCACTAATTCACTCACCCACCGACTCACCAATTAACTTACTGACCCCCTTTCACACACACACACACACCCACACACACGTCTAGCCTTTAACTTATTCAGTCACTCACTCATTCACTCACTTATTCAGTTACTCACTCACTCTTTCACCCATTCAGTCACTCACTCACTCAGTCACTCATTCACTCATTCACTCACTCACTCATTCACTCACTCACCACTCACTAACCAACCACTCACTAATTCACTAATTCACTCACCCACCGACTCACCAATTAACTTACTGATCCCCTTCACACACTCACCCATTTGCTCAGCCACACACACACGTCTAAGCCTTTAACAAGTGCCGTTAGCGAGCAGCGATTGTCCAAGCACCTACCCCGACCGCCTTTGTCTCCCCGCTAGCCATGGTGACTACACACACATAGGCATTCATTTCAGTCTGAGTCGACCTAGGGGAGGGCCCGGGACCGGCTCGAGATATTCGCCGGCCGTGAGCGGGAATCGAACTCGGGTCTCGCAGCGCCGCTAAGCCCTGCACCCACCGCTCCCGACGCGATTCGCCTTGATTTGTGGTTTTTTTTAATTTAAGACATTAAATGGTGAAGTGATGAAGCAAACGACGCCATTTGTCACGTTCTGTGCGAGTTCTCCTACCACCCTCCTCCTCCCCGTCTCTCTCTCTCTCTCTGTGGGTGTCTGGATCCTGGCACGGGTCAGCACAACAGTGGGGCTGTGCAGGTGCTTGTGGTGGTGGTGCTACTGCTGCACTTGATTGTGGTGGTGGTGTTGGTGGTTGTGGTGGTGTTGGTGCTGCACGTGGTGGTGGTTGTGGTGGTGGTGCTGCTGCTGCACTTGATTGTGGTGGTGGTGGTGCTGCTGCTGCACGTGGTGGTGGTGCTGCTGCTGCACTTGATTGTGGTGGTGGTGCTACTGCTGCTGCACGTGGTGGTGGTGGTTGTGCTACTGCTGCTGCTGCACGTGGTAGTGGTGGTGGTGCTACTGCTGCTGCACTTGATTGTGGTGGTGGTTGTGGTGGTGGCTGTGCTGCTGCTGCTGCACCTGGTGGTGCTGCTGCTGCACGTGGTGGTGGTGCTGCTGCTGCACTTGATAGTGGTGGTTGTGGTGGTGGTGCTACTGCACGTGGTGGTGGTGGTTGTGGTGATGGTGCTGCTGCTGCTGCACTTGGCGGTGGTGGTGGTTGTGGTGGCAATGATGCTGCTGCTGCACATGATTGTGGTGGTGGTTGTGGTGGTGGCGATGCTGCTGCACATGGCTGTGGTGGTGGTTGTGGTGGCTATGATGATGCTGCTGCTGCACATGATTGTGGTGGTGGTGGTTGTGGTGGTGGCTATGATGATGCTGCTGCTGCACGTGGCTGTGGTGGTGGTGGTTGTTGCTGCTGCTGCACATGGCTGTGGTGGTGGTTGTGGTGCTGCTGCTGCACACGGCTGTGGTGGTGGTGGCTATGATTATGATGCTGCTGCTGCACATGCTGGTGGTGGCAATGCTGCACTGGGTGGTTTTGGCGATGCTACTGCGGCCGCACATTGTTGTGTTGGTGGTTGTGTTGGTTCTGGTGGTGGTGGTTGTGGTGGTGGTGGCTATGCTGCTGCTGCTGCTGGAGGTGGCTGTCTGGAATCATCCAGCAACTGTTCAGGCAGCAGCAGCAGCAGTAGCAGCAGCGAGGGTTGGTGGATCACGCACAGATGGGTCGTGAAACTCCCTTGTCGCGGGTGTCGGGGAGGAGCCGTGTACCCCCCTTGGCTCTGCTGCCAGGAGGTGGTGGAACAGGTGGAGATGAGTCCACGTGCGTGTGCAGGCGTATGAATATTGAACTTCTTTCGCGCCGTACATAGCCAGCAGTCCTAATCGGAGCTGTTGCACCGTCTGCACCGTTGCTGGATGATGACTGACAGCCGCCACTTGCAGCAGATGCAGCAGTAGCAGCATCGCCACCACCACCACATGCAGCAGCAGGAGCAGAGCCACCAATACCAACAGCCGCCATTCGCCACTATGTAGTGGTGATGTCACCACGGTGCCTGTGCCAGGCCAGGTACAGGTCAGGGGACAGACCCAGGTGGTGCTATGGGTTGTACTGCTGTGCCAGGCTAGGTGCAGGAGGTCACGGAAGAGACCCAGGTGGTGCCATGGGTTTTACTGCTGTGCCAGGCTAGGTGCAGGAGGTCACGGGACACACCCAGGTGGTGCCATGGGTTTTACTGCTGTGCCAGGCTAGGTGCAGGAGATCACGGGACAGACCCAGGTGGTACCATGGGTTAACTGCTGTGCCAGGCTAGGTGCACGAGTTCACGGAAGAGACCCAGATAGTGCCATGGGTTTTACTACTGTGCCAGGCTAGGTGCACGAGGGCACGGAAGAAACGCAGGCGGTGTCATGGGTTTCACTACTGTGCCAGGCTAGGTGCAGGTCACGGGACAGACAGGTGGTGCCATGGGTTATACTGTTGTGCCAGGCTAGGTGCACGAGTTCACGGAAGAGACCCAGATAGTGCCATGGGTTTTACTGCTGTGCCAGGCTAGGTGCACGAGTTCACGGAAGAGACCCAGATAGTGCCATGGGTCTTACTACTGTGCCAGGCTAGGTGCAGCATTGCTCCTGTGCCCCTCCGCTGTTTGTTGTCGGGAGCGGCGACTGCCTCACAGCTGACCAATTACCCTCGCTGTGCACCTAGCCTGGCACTGCCCAGTAGCAGCAACAGCAGCGTCCTTCACGAGCCTCATCATCATCATCATCGCCCTCCTCCTCCGCAGGGGCCGATCTTGACACCAGCTGCAGCAGCAGGGCCAACCCTACCGCGGCCGCCAATCCGTTAATCGACGTCCGCTCCGGGTGCCGAGAGCCAGAACTCCGCAACCCGTCGTGGTGGTGGTGACCCTTAGCCATTGAGCACGCGGCGCCACGCAAAGACTACGGAACGCCCTGCCGCGCCGCGTGGTCACACGGGGTGAGGGTCGCGTCTTCCCGAAAGTCTCGCCCGTTTCGCCCGCAAGGCCCACACACACATTTGCCACGACGGTGGGACCCCACCAACGGACACTGGACCACCCCGCGCATTTGTCGAGTTCCTGACTTGGTGCGTAGCGCGCGCTGAGATCCGCGGATGAACTGCGTCTTCAGGAATGTCAATGAGTATCTTTATTGTTTGTTATTGACTCGGACCGATGGGTTCGAGGCACGGGCCAAACACCGCAGAGTATGATTCGACGGGAGGTGGGGGTAGGCATTGGAAGTGTGCGCTTCCAGTGTGGAATATATGTAAAGGTTTTACAAAAAACAAAGTAAAATCTACTGACCGTTTCAAAGCACTTATTCTAGGCATGCGGATGATGACAGCAGCAGCAGCAGCAGGGATGTGGTTTTTCAGTTACTAACGACCCATAGACTAACACTGGACCCATAGACTAACGCTGGACCCATAGACTAACACTGACCCATAGACTAACACAGGACCCATAGACTAACACCGGACCCATAGAATAACACTAGACCCATAGACTAACACTGGACCCATAGACTAAACACCGGACCCATAGAATAACACCGGACCCATAGACTAACATTGGACCCATAGACTAACACCGGACCCATAGACTAACACCTGACCCATAGACTAACACCAGACTCATAGACTAACACTGGACCCATAGACTAAACACTGGACCCATAGACTAACACTGGACCCATAGACTAACACTAGACCCATAGACTAACACTGGACCCATAGACTAACACTGAACCCATAGACTAACACTGGACCCATAGACTAAACACCGGACCCATAGAATAACACCGGCCCATAGACTAACACCGGACCCATAGACTAACACTGGACCCATACACTAACACTGGACCCATAGACTAACACCGGACCCATAGACTAACACTGGACCCATAGACTAACACCGGACCCATAGACTAACACTGGACCCATAGACTAACACTGGACCCATAAACTCAACGCTGGACCCATAGAATAACACCGGACCCATAGACTAACACTGGACCCATACACTAACACTGGACCCATAGACTAACACCGGACCCATAGACTAACACTGGACCCATAGACTAACACCGGACCCATAGACTAACACTGGACCCATAGACTAACACTGGACCCATAGACTCAACGCTGGACCCATAGACCTAACACTGCATCCATAGTCATAACACTGGACCCATAGACTTAAAACTGGACACAATCTAACACTGGACCCATAGACTCAACACTGGACCCATAGATTCAACACTGGACCCATAGACTAACATTGGAGGAGGAGGAGGGAGTGTGGAGGAGGTAGGAGGGAGGATTTGCGATGGTGGAAGAGGGAGGGTGCAGGAGGGAGGGTGCAGGAGGGAGGATGAAGGATGGAGGGTGAAGGATAGAGGGTGAAGGAAAGAGGGTGAAGGAGGGAGGGTGAAGGAGGGAGGGTGAAGGAGGGAGGGTGAAGGATAGGAGGGTGAAGGAGGGAGGGTGGATGAGGGAGGGTGGATGAGCGAAGAGGAGTGGTGGTGACACGGCACGAACGCTCTCTGCTGAAGCTCGCCTCTTCTCTTATAGTGGCAGGAGCAGCAGTTGGACCTCCACATTGGCCTCCAGCTCCTGGACAACCACGTCGCTGCCGCCGCTGCTGCAGCTTCTGCTGCTACTGGCATCACCACCGTCATGCAAAAGCGTAGAATAGCCCTGACCCTGTCACCCTGGCTGGGAGAAGAGGTCCCACAGGTCGCGATCTGCTGCCCTGCCTCAAGGGCAGGACAGGTCTCCCCGAATGCTGCCCTCCGGCTTCTTGGACACTTGCTTATTGTGCATGTTCAGGCTGTAGTAGGAGTCTGTAAGAGTGAGGGCAAGAGACCAGGCATAGGGGAGAGGGCATTAGAATGGTCAGTGTAAGGTGGCGTGATGACAAATCTGGTTCTTGTAGACCTCCTGAACTTAGCATGACGGTTAGTCCTCTTTCTCTGGGATTCCTGGATGAGACATTGACAAGCTGGCTTCTTTCGACCTTCTGGAGATGGGTGACAGTCCTGGAGCTATATCCCTTTCTGTATATTATTATGTTACTCATCCTGGGCCTCACAATACTTCCTGGAGATACTCCTATGACAGCCCCTGAGTCTCTACAACTCTTGGATATGAGGTTGTCTCTCACTGCTTGTGTATTGGTCTTCGTGTCTGTGTCTTACAAATTTCACACTTAACTTTTAATTTAGCAATCTTTGGAAGAACGTAATCAACCAGGCTATGCGTTAATTGTGTGTTGACCGACCCTCTGTGTTGCATTGCATTACATTTCGAAATTTTGCTAGGTTTATTTGATTTAGTGTACTTTGTCTGTCTCCACTCGTTTTGTCGTTCTTATGTTCTGCTCTCTCTGTGTGTCTCGGCTATTGTCCATCTCCCTCTCTGCAGCGTGCCACTCATTGATATGCTAATTTCTCTAACCCCTCCCTCTCTCTCCGCCCCCACCCCCTCTTTCTATTTAAGGCCTCGACACAGAGATGTGGTTTCTCTGTGTGCCTATGTACGTCTCTCTCTATGTATCTCTGTGATATATGTCTCTACTTATATGTCTGTCTATGTGTCTCTGGTTCTGTGTTTTATCTCTCTCTCAAATTTAGCATTCTCAGGAAGAACGTAATCAACCAGGTAAGGTGAGGACTGTTATGTTATCCGACTCTCTGTTGTATTACATTACATTTCTAAGTATACTAGATTTGTGTTTCTATTTCATTTATACCTGATGATGATTGCTTGTGTTGCAATCGAAACGTCGTCGTATGCTAGTATTTAATTTATTATTTTCTCTTTATACATGACTTTACCAAAAGAACCAGAGAGTAATTCCTGCAGTCACGAAAGCTCCAAATTAGGTGATGGAGAACCCTGGGTTTCCTCTGGACCAGTGGTTCTTAACCTGGGGTATACGGCACCCTCTGGGCGTGGCTAGACATGGCCAGATGTTCTTTGGTTCTTTCAGTAAAGTCACGAACCAAAGAATATGGATCCTTGCAGTCACGAAAACTTCAAATCTAGAATAGAGGTTTTTGTTGGGGTTAGATCGTATGAATGTAAATGTGTCGTTAATTCCTCCACCACCACCACCCGACACAGCCAATGAGTATAGGGTTTGTCACGTAAACCAAACGTGACCATTCCTTACTAGTTCAGAAAGAACTGGTTGTGTGATGGAGAGTGAACCCACGACAACATTTAACAATTCGAGATACCGTGAAGGTAAATAATTGAAAACAAAAATTAAGCACGGACACTTAACTCCAACAACCCCTATGTGTTTATTAACATTGTGCATTTCTTGTTTTACGATTAGAGAACCAAAGTGGTGCCAAGGCTGCAGTAAAGGTTAAGAATCCCTTGCTCTAGACCTTCAGGGAATGGCATTGAAAGGCCTGGAGACATCTTGCCTTTCATGGCTATGATGTGGGTCTCTATATCCTCTTGGAGACACAACGATGAATTGGAGAAACCTGGGTTCGCCTAGACCTACAGAGAATGGCATTGCAAGGCCTGGGGACCTCTTTCCTTCATGGCTATAATGTGGATCTCTATGTCCTCTTAGAGATATACTAATGTATTGGAGAACCCTGGGTTCCCCTAGACCTTCAGGGAATGGCATTGAAAGGCCTGGATAAATCTTTCCTTCATGGCTATGACGTGGGTCTCTATATCCTCTTGGAGACACAACGATGAATTGGAGAACCCTGGGTTCCCCTAGACCTTCAGGGAATGGCATTGCAAGGCCTGGATAAATCTTTCCTTCATGGCTATGACGTGGGTCTCTATATCCTCTTGGAGACACAACGATGAATTGGAGAAACCTGGGTTCGCCTAGACCTTCAGGAAATTACTTTGCAAGGCCTGGGGACCTCTTTCCTTCATGGCTATAATGTGGGTCTCTATATCATCTTGGAGACACAACGATGAATTGGAGAACCCTGGGTTCCTCAAGACCTTCAAGAAATGGAATTGGAAACCCTGGGGTTGGTTTTTGTTAGACTTGTCTGCAGGGCATTCATCCCGGGCGGGGGTGGGGGGGAAGTGGAATCTACGCGAACGCCGAAAAGCAATTGTCTCCCTTTCGTCTTCCTCCCCGTCGTCTCTCTCAATCGCTCTCACCTCTGACGACGACGAAGTGCCGGTAGGAAATCCGGGCTGCGGGCACCGCCGGCGCAATGGGCCTCGTGAAGACGGAGGAGTAGTCGAGGGGGAAGCCCTTCCAGTGAATGTGGATCGAGCCAAACTGCAGCTGACCTGGCACACGGGAAATGCACAGCGTGGTCTTGGGGTTGGGTCTCCGGTTCGGGCGGTTAGCCGTCCGCATTACGGCCACAGAGTTAGGGTCGTAGCATTAGGGCAACAGGGTTAGCGTCAGGGTTAGGCTTCAGGATCACGGTGATAGGGGTATAATCATAGTGTTTAGGCCAGGGTCAGGTTTAGGATTATAGGGTTAGGGCTATAGCATTAAGGCACATGGTTAGAGTCAGGGTTAGTCTTTAGGTCCAGGGTTAGCGTTGTGGTCACAGGGTTAGGAGTAAGGTCATAGCATGAAGGTACAGGGTTAGATTCAGGGTTTAGGTTCTGGGTCATGGTGAGGATTAAAGGATTACACTGGTCAACAAAAAAAAAAACTTTTATTCTGGCCTGGACTTTGCAGCTGTTTTAGACTAATTTCAGGGTGCCGATTCCAAATCTGATCTCAGATTTGCTCTATCACATCTCATTTTTATGCTATCGGCATACCCCATTTTCATTGATTTTACCCGAAATTAACTCTGTCACTTATGATTGCAAGTTGATGCGAGTCAGTGACTGCTTTAGTGTTAAAATATGGTGCTGTATTTTTAGGATGGTGTGTTTATAATATCATTTTATGTAGATATCCATATTTATTTAATATTTTTCTTCTGCAGTTTTTATTGAAAATGCAATATTTGATATCTCAAAAACCTGATGCGATAGACAAAAACTGATGCCAGATTTGAAATTAACACCCCAAAATTACATTAAAACCGTTGGAATACCTTATGCCAGAAAAAGTGTGTTGACCAGTGTTATGGTTAGGGTCACGGTGTTCAGGAACAAGATTAGAGTCAGAGTTAGGCTTTCGGTTCAGGGTTAGGATTATGGTTTGGGTCATAGTGTTAACACAGGGTTAGAGGTCATGGGTCAGAGTTCAGGTCATCGTCGTGCCAGACTTACTTTTGGAGCTTCTGGTGTCCACGGCACGGCCCCTGCGTAACTGGAAATGGATCCTCGCTTGGGATGCTGGACATTCGTGTTTCTTGAACAGGTACTTTGCCACGGTAGGTCCTGAACATCATCGTTACGATCATCATCATCGTCGTCATTGTCGCCGTCATAATCCTCATCACCACCGCCATCAATATCAACGTCATCTTTACCACCTTCTTGGTTCTTTCGGTAAAGTCACGTGGAAGGGAAATAATAAAATAATAAAAATTTTACATTTATAAAATAATTCTCACGACGTTTTGGCCACAATGCAAGCAGCCGTCCTCAGGTGAAGACCAGGTCTGTCGGGGAGACAGCGTCTGAAAAACGTCGTGAGAATTGTATTTTATTATGTTTTATTTTTATTATTTTATTATTTCCCTTCTACGTGACTTTACCGAAAGAACCAAGAAGATGAATCCCTGCAGTCACGAAAGCTTTAAATGGAAATCTTTACCACTATCAGTATCCATGATCGTTATCATCGTCGCCGCCTTTAACATTATTAATACCCTTTGGTTCTTTCGGTAAAGTCACGTATAAAGATAAAATAATAAATTAAATAATAACATACAACGTTTCGATTGCAACACAAGCAATCATCATCAGGTATAAATGAAATAGCAACAAAAATCTAACCAGAAAACTGCGAATTGCCCGATGATGCTGGATGCAATTACCAGCGAAACGTCGTACTCAAATTGTAAATGTTGTGGTTTCACGCTTCAACACACCGGTGGGGCTAAAGCAGTGAACTATTTGTCTTTTGTCAACGTGACACTTTTTTACTGATTGGCCGTGTCGAGTGGTGGAGGGTTACGACACATTTATAAATAACGCGGCGATCTAAACCCAAAAACGTTGATTATGAATAATATTGGTCGCGAAAACCTACGTGTTAAACTGACATCGGTGGAGGTGGGTTAGGACATTACCCTGAAACAGAAACACGTGCTCCGACCCCCGCTTTTCCCCAGGCACTGGGAGGGCCGCCGTGATGGGACCTTGGAGTCCGCTGAACCCTTGCGAGATGAGCTTTGGGTACCCCATGTCTGGGACTCCATTATCCAGGCGCCAGTACTTATCCCCCTGTGACGCACACACACACACACAATACGCACGCGGTACGCACGCGAGACATACACAATTGAACACGTAGTAGTAGGGCTTTAGCCAACAATATTTTCCAAAATAGAGGGTTTTTTTTACTCTTTGTATAATTCGGTAAAGTCACGTAGGTAAAAATAAAAAAAAATGAAAACGAATGAAATTAAGATAATTGTTTTTTTACCCTTTTATCTGGCAATAAAACTGACACCTTTTTTTACGAGGAGTCATGTTTCCATAGACCACAATGCCTGCGGTCGGAATGCAAACAAAAAACATAACTCTGATAATGTATGCACTGTCCTTGAAGTTGATTGGTCCACACCCGAGACAGCTTTCCTTAGAGCCTAGTCTCACATTGGTTGGACCAGATGATGCCAAAAGGCGCACAACTCAAAGACAATGCACCATCAGAGTATGAGAGCTTGGGGTAAGCATTTACACCATTGGAACCTCATTTGCCAGTAAAAAATATGATTGTTTTTTTTTACCCTTCTATCTTGCAACAAAACTGACACTTTTTACGAGGAGTCATGTTTGCATAGACCACAATACCTGCAGTCATAATACAAACAAAAAAGACAACTCTGATAATGTGCACTGTCCTTGAAGTTGATTGGTCCACACCCGAGACAGCTTTCCTTAGAGCCTCGTCTCACATGAGTTGGACCAGATGACGCCAAAAGGCACCTTTAAAAAAAAAATTATCATATTTTTTACTGGCAAATGAGGAACCAATGCTGTCAATGAAATAAAATCACGACCTTTCGGAAGCAACACCTACGCTTCAGTAATTTTGCTGGAGCAGTCGCACCTGATTATGGTTGCTTGTGTTGCTTCCGAAACGTCGTGATTTTATTTATTTGTTTTCATTTTTATTTATTTTATTTTTTACCTACGTGACTTTACCGAAAAAAACAAACAGTATGGATCCTTGCAGTCACGAAAACTTCAAATCTAGAATAGAGGTTTGTGTTGGGGTTTGATCGTATGAATGTAAATGTGTCGTTAATCCCTCCACCACCACCACCCGACACAGCCAATGAGTATAGGGTTTGTCACGTAAATTAAACGTGCCCATTCCTTACTCGTTCAGAACTAACTGGTTGTGTATTGGAGAGTAAACCCACGGCAACATTTACCAATTCGAGATACCGTGAAGTTTCGCCAGTTATTCCAACAACAACTAGCATCATGGGACCTCCTTTGCCAGTACCAAAAATATGAGAATAGGTTTTCCCCTTTTAATCATTGTTACACGCTTTGATTGAACTCACTGTCTGTTCTTCTTGGTTCTTTCGGTAAAGTCACGTAGAAGGGAAATAATAAAAGAATAAAAATAAAACATAATAAAATAATTCTCACGACGTGAGACGCTGTTTTCCCGACAGACCTGTTCTTCACCTGAGGACGGCTGCTTGCGTTGTGGCCGAAACGTCGTGAGAATTATTTTATTATGTTTTATTTTTATTCTTTTATTCTTTCTCTTCTACGTGACTTTACCGAAAGAACCAAGAAGATGAATCCCTACAGTCACGAAAGCTTTAAATCGAAATTTCACTGTCTGTTGTTGTCATTGTATCCTCAAATCTTGTAACTCATTTTAACCCACTTCCCAATGTGGTATCGACTGCAAACTTGGTATACTTATGTCATTCTGATGACAATATTATATTCTATAATTAAAAAAAAACATTTTAAACGATCGTTTTACATGCTTTCTATGAACTCTGTTGTTGGACTTGGATCAGGTAGGACTCAGGTGGCTGGGGCATGTGCTTAGAATGGAACCAGAGTTCCAGAGTGAAAGCTACCGTAAGTTGGACACCACACGGGAAAAGACCACAGGGGCAGGCCGGAGACCACCTGGAGGCTATGGGCCTGTCTTGGGGTGAACCAGAGCAAGCTGTTGGAACCTCATTTGCCAGTAAAAAATGATAATTGTTTTTTTACCCTTCTATCTGGCAACAAAACTGACACCTTTTTTACAAGGAGTCATGTTTGCATAGACCACAATACCTGCAGTCATAATGCAAACAAAACACACAACTCTGATAATGTGCACTGTCCTTGAAGTTGATTGGTCCACACCCGAGACAGCTTTCCTTTGTTGCCAGATAGAAGGGTAAAAAAACAATTATCATTTTTTACTGGCAAATGAGGTTCCAATGGTGTAAATGCTTACCCCGAGCTCTCATACTCTGATGGTGCATTGTCTCTGAGTTGTGCGCCTTTTGGCGTCATCTGGTCCAACCCATGTGAGACTAGGCTCTAAGGAAAGCTGTCTCGAGGGTGGACCAATCAACTTCAAGGACAGTGCATACATTATCAGAGTTATATTTTTGTTTGCATTATGACTGCAGGTATTGTGGTCTATGCAAACATGACTCCTCGTAAAAAATAGGTGTCAGTTTTGTTGCCAGATAGAAGGGTAAAATAACAATTATCAGAACAAGCTGCTTTGAAGGCCAACCAGCATGGCATGGGCTTGTTGACGCGGTGCTGCGTCATTGACATATACCGAATGTGGAGCATCGAGGCCTCCCCCGTACCTTGAAGATGTAGGTCTTGGGCTGACAGCTACAGCGGGTGAACATGGCGTCGATTGGGGAAGGCACCCGCCACACCGTGGAGACCCTTTGTGGGACCAACCTCAGTCTCAGGTTCCAGAAGAACGGCCCTGATGGTGGAGGGGACATCCGCAGCTTAGCATGCTGAGGGTGGCACAACACAGCAGCAGCAGCAGCAGGGGGGAGCTCTACTGCTCATAGACTAACATTGTACTATAGACTAGCATTGTACCATAGACTAGCATTGTACCACAGACTAACATTGTACCATAGTCTAACATTGTACCATAGACTAACATTGTACCATAGACTAGCATTGTACCACAGACTAGCATGGTACCACAGACTAGCATTGTACCATAGACTAACATTGTACCATAGACTAGCATTGTACCATAGACTAACATTGTACCATAGACTAGCATTGTACCATAGACTAGCATTGTACCACAGACTAGCATGGTACCACAGACTAACATTGTATCATAGACTAACATTGTACCATAGACTAGCATTGTACCATAGACAGACATTGTACCATAGACTAGCATTGTACCACAGACTAACAGTGTACCATAGACTAGCATTGTACCATAGACTAGCATTGTACCATAGACTAGCATTGTACCATAGACTAACAGTGTACCATAGATTAGCATTGTACCATAGAATAACAGTGTACCATAGACTAGCAGTGTACCATAGACTAGCATTGTACCATAGACCAACAGTGTACCATAGACTAGCATTGTACCATAGACTAGCATTGTACCATAGACTAGCATTGTACCATAGACTAACAGTGTACCATAGACTAGCCGTGTACCATAGACAGACATTGTACCATAGACTAGCATTGTACCATAGACTAACAGTGTACCATAGACTAGCAGTGTACCATAGACAGACATTGTACCATAGACTAGCATTGTACCATAGACTAGCATTGTACCATAGACTAGCATTGTACCATAGTCTACCATTGTACCATAGCCTAACTCTGTACCATATTCTAACATTGTACCATAGACAAGCATTGTACCATAGACTAACATGGTACCACAGACTAACATTGTACCATAGACTAACATTGCACATAGACTAGCATTGTACCATAGACTAACAGTGTACCATAGACTAGCAGTGTACCATAGACAGACATTGTACCATAGACTAGCATTGTACCATAGACTAGCATTGTACCATAGACTAGCATTGTACCATAGTCTACCATTGTACCATAGCCTAACTTTGTACCATATTCTAACATTGTACCATAGACAAGCATTGTACCATAGACTAACATGCTACCACAGACTAACATTGTACCATAGACTAACATTGCACATAGACTAACATTGTACCATAGTCTAACTTTGTACCATAGACTAACATTGTACCATAGACTAACATTGTACTACAGACTAGCATTGTACCATAGACTAACATTGTACCATAGACTAGCATTGTACCATAGTCTAACTTTGTACCATAAACAGACATTGTACCATAGACTAACAGTGTACCATAGACAGACATTGTACCATAGACTAACATTGTATCATAGACTAACATTGTACCATAGACAGACATTGTACCATAGACTAACATTGTACCATAGACTCGCATTGTACCATAGACTAGCAGTGTACCATAGACAGACATTGTACCATAGACTAGCATTGTACCATAGACTAGCATTGTACCATAGACTAGCATTGTACCATAGACTAGCATTTTACTAGCATTTTACCATAGACTAGCATTGTACATAAATACGTGTTGCCTCCTACGAAGACTCCGTCTCCTTACAAACCCACTACACATGGCCACAATCGCACCACTGTGACTTGTGACTGTAATGTCGCACAATATGGAGGAGATGCGGTGCAACATCAGCGTGGTGATGTTCTAGCGGATGCGGTCAATGGTTCCGCTGGTGACTTCAAGAAGGAGGAGGAAGTCAAATCCAGGTGGAGGTGTGCGATGATGTTTTGGTGTTTAATGAAGAGGTGTGTATTCGATCATGATCAGTTCTATAACGATTTAAAGCTTTCGTGACTGCAGGGATTCATCTTCTTGGTTCTTTCGGTAAAGTCACGTAGAAGGGAAGTAATAAAATAATAAAAATAAAACATAATAAAATAATTCTCACGACGTTTCGGAGGCAACACAAGCTTCCGTCTTAAGGTGGAACCGTCACAGCACGATAGCTGTATAAATCATTTACTTGATACAGCTATGATGCCGCCGCCACGAAGCCGTTCGGCAGGCGCCCCATCCCCGTCTTCGCCACCACCAAGCGACGGAGCCAACCCCTCGTCCCCCTCACCTCACCTCACATGAACACACCCGCACGCATTCCCCGCCCCCCCCCCCCAATAGAGCTGGAAGAGAAGGTCACCTGATCGACTGGTTTTTATCCGAGAAACCCTTATCGGGATTAACTCTCACGGTTTCCGGCGATCAGGGAATTGGACGACCTCCCCCGACGCTACTTTGCACCGCGGCGCTGCGACCGGCCTTAAGATGGTATGGCCGCGGTTGAAGCGCATCCCCCACACACACCACCCACGTGTCGACGGGGCAAGCAGGGGAGGGACCGCAGGGGCTCTTGCGCATAGTCACGGAGGGTTGGGATAATTACGCTTGAGCGCGCAGGCACCATTGTTAGAGAGGGTAAGGGATTAATTAGGATTTACGCCACGCACGCCGCACATTGATTAGCATATCAAAAACGCCCGGAACCGCCGTGCGCGTGCTAGGGGGCAAGAGCCCATTGTTAAGGAAGAACTCAGAGCCGCATCCCTTTGATGTAGGCAGGATAAATAGGGGGCTCAAAGGGGAAATCGCTCTCTCACTCCAGCGCCAGGGACAGGACGCTCTCCAGTCCAGCGACCCGGACGTCCGTGCGACGCATCAAGGTACGCTGCTGGCACAGGGATCAACGGACCGCCGTGAGCACCTAACCGTGAGTAGCAAGGTGAATTAGGATCATAGCCGATAAATAGAGAATAGATTCAGGGGTGGTAGAATAGGCCAGCCTCGTCGACCCATACTGACTCCACAACCAGTTCCAGGTAGCAAATAATAAATCCTTAATAGCTGCCCGTGTCTCCGTGTGATCTCGCTGAGAAGTGGGAACGCGTGTGGTGCTGTGTACACAGCGGCTTGTCACGTGGGAGCGCTGCGTAGAGCTGCGCAAAAGTGGGTATCGCGTGGGTGCAGGTGTGTGCGCTCGTAGCGTGGGGAAAGGGCTCGGTGCGCCCACAGGTACCAGCTCCGTCTATCACCGCAGGGACTCGCGCAGTGTGAGGGCAGCGTCATTCGCCCTCCGACCCCTGACCCCCATTTAATAGCGCGTGATTCATGGAGAGACAACGCAGCGTTTACAGGTGAACGAGAGCGTGCGGCGAGCTATGCCTCTCACACGAGCTCGCGGAGGGACGGACAAGGGAGGGGAGCCGTCGGGCGATGAGCCCAGCGATGGCAGCAGCTGCTCGCAGAGTAGCGAGGGGTCGACGAATAGCAGAGCCCCTGCCATAGGCACGGAGCAGGGAGGGACTTCGGGGACCAGCGGCCCCAACACAGCTATCGTGCTGTGACGGTTCCACCTGAAGACGGAAGCTTGTGTTGCCTCCGAAACGTCGTGAGACATATTTTATTATGTTTTATTTTTATTATTTTATTACTTCCCTTCTACGTGACTTTACCGAAAGAACCAAGAAGACAGTTCTATAACGGTCAGGAGGCCTGCAAGCCACACACATCCGGGATCAAAACTCGTACCTTTCACCACGACAGTGTCTCCGTTGGGCAAAGTCGATATTCCGCTCACCGGTCTCTCATTGCAGATGTCCTTGTCCACGTAGTCTGTACACCAGAGGAGAGGGACGGTGGTACACAACATCAAATTGCCATGAAGAGTGGCAGCCAAGGTTATAATAGTGGCAGTGCCATCGTAGTTATCATCGTAGACTGATACTGGGCCCGTAGACTAGCACTCACCCATAGATTAACACTGATCCATAGACTAACACCAGAACTATAGACTAACACTGGACCCATAGACTAACACTGGCTCCGTAGTCTAACATTTGGACCCATTGACTAACGCTGAACCCATAGACTAACACCGAACCTATAGACTAACACCAGACACATAGACTAACACTGGACTCATAGACTCAACACTGGATCCATAGACTAACACTGGACCCACATTAGCACTGAACCCATATACTATAACTAGACCCATAGACTAACACCAAACACATAGACTAACACTAGACCCATAGACTATAACTATACCCATAAATTAACACTGGACCCGTAGACTCAAGCCAGACAGAGACTAAAAAACCTGTTTCAAAAAAAATTGCTACGTTTGTTATCTCAAACTGCCTATTTCTCACCAAAAATGTACCAGGCTCTCATAGGTCAATTCGCTCTTTCTCTCCCCCGGCCGCTTCGGCGTGGATTTCCACAAAACTCTCTCTAAAATTCACCAGTCTTCTTGGTTCTTTCGGTAAAGTCACGTAGAAGGGAAGTAATATAATAATAAAAAGAAAACATAATAAAATCATTCTCACGACGTTTCGGCCACAACGCAAGCAGCCGTCCTCAGGTGAAGCTTTAAATCGAAAAATTTCACCAGACTTGCTGGGTCTTTCTCTCCTCCAGCCACCGCGGGGTGAATTTCCACACAGGTCTCTCATTGACATGCTAATTTCTCTGCTCCAGCAGACCCACCTCTCTCTCTGCCTCCACCCCTCTCTATTTAAGGCCACGACACAGAGGCATTGGGTCTCTGTGTGTCTATGTTGTGTGTCTCTCTCTCTGTGTGTCTCTGTGTTGTCTCTCTCTGCTTAGTGTGTCTGTCTGTGTGTCTATGTGTGTGTCTCTCTCTGTGTGTCTCTGTGCGTGTCTCTCTCTGCTTGTGTCTGTCTGTGTATCTATGTGTGAGTCTCTCTCTGTGAGTCTCTCTCTGTGTGTCTCTGGGTGTCTCTCTCTCTGCTTGTGTCTGTCTGTGTATCTATGTGTGAGTCTCTCTCTGTGTGTGTCTATGTTGTGTGTCTCTCTCTGTGTGTCTCTGTGTGTGTCTCTCTCTGCTTGTGTCTGTCTGTGTGTCTATGTGTGAGTCTCTGTGTGTGTGTCTATGTTGTGCGTCTCTCTGTGTGTCTCCGTGTGTGTCTCTCTCTGCTTGTGTGTCTGTCTGTGTCTATGTTGTGTCTCTCTCTGTGTGTCTTTGTGTTCTCTCTCTCTCTCTCTCTGCTTGTGTGTCTGCCTGTGTGTCTCCGTGTCTGTGTTTTTGTCTCTCTCTCAAATTTAGTTCTACCTGATTACGGTTGCTTGTGTTGCAATCGAAACGTCGTATTCTATTATTTAATTTATTTTCTTTCTACGTGACTTTACCGAAAGAACCAAAGAATAATTCCTGCAGTCACGAAAGCTTCAAATCAAGTTAGAATACCTGTCTTTGCCACTGGGACTTGCCCACGATAGTTACCTGTGGTTTTCATCGTTGGGACTTGCACTCTGGGCGGCCGATACGTGCTGCCCTCCCCAGACCCATTGTCAGGCCACGATTGGTCGGTGGTCATCTTTCCGGGTCTGCGGGTGATCACTCTGTACACGGCCGGGATGGAGATAAGCAATGGACAATAACTGATGGCGATAGAAAAAAAACAGCCGGTGAGTTTTAGTTTAAATTTTTTACGTGGTGGTTTAGCTGCTGCAGCTCCTTACTATTAAAATTCCTTCCCTTTATTACTGCTAACCCTACCTCCTCCCTTTGATGCTGCTAATCCTACATAATGCACGGGCATAATATGACTTTGAGACCCCCCCCCCCCACCTCCTACGCATTCCACAAGTATTGACTAATCCCATATCTGCATTTTCCATAAATATGCTAAATTTATCTGCTGATATGCAAATTCCTTTGTCAAGGCGCCCTTCCTCCCCTAACCCAGCTTAAATATACGCTGCCAAGCTTGGTGGTGCTCATTCAGACGCTGTCTTTCCGACAGACCTGTTCTTCACCTGAGGACGGCTGCCTGCGTTGTGGCCGAAACGTCGTGAGAATTGTATTATTTTATTATGTTTTATTTTTATTTATTTTTATTATTTCCCTTCTACGCGACTTTACCGAAAGAACCAAGAAGATGAATCCCTGCAGTCACGAAAGCTTTAAATCGAAGCTTACTCTTAGTTTTTTCATCGCTGAAGTCACGTCGGTAAAAAAATAAAATAATAAATCAATTGAATTAAATGACGACGTTTCGGAAGCAACACAAGCAATCAAATCTTCGTGATTTAATTTAGTTGTTTTCAACAACTAACAGGTCTGTCTTTCCGACAGACCTGTTCTTCACCTGAGGACGGCTGCTTGCGTTGTGGCCGAAACGTCGTGAGAATTGTATTATTTTATTGTGTTTTATTTTTATTACTTTATTATTTCCCTTCTACGTGGTGACTTACCGAAAGAACCAAGGAGATGAAGCCGGTGACTTTACCCCACAGGTCGAGGCACACATTAAACCCAGTCACCACGGTGGCTTAGGAAATGTTAACTACCTCGCCTGGCATGCAAGGAGGTCGTATCCCTATGTATCTCTGAGCATCTCTATGTGTGAGTCTGTGTATCGCTATACGTCTGTGGGGAGCGGTGAGTGTAGCGGTTAGCGTGCTGCGCTATGAACCTGGCGACCCGGGTTCGATTCCCGCTCACGGCCAACACCAGTGACGATTATCTGAACCGGTCCTGGGCCTCCCCTAGGTCGACTTAGCCTTAAATGAGTACCTGGTGCGGTGTGTAAACATCGCCACTGGGGAGACAAAGGCGGTCGGGCGTGGTGCTGGCCACCCACCCCCACGTGTACAGTTCCGGCCTTCATAGGTGTTCGCTAACGGCATTTGCCCCTACAGTCTGTTAAGGCTATATGGGGGATCTGTTATATGTCTGTGAGTCTCAATGGGTTTACAATACGGCCCATGGTTTCTGGATTGCATGGATACAATCGTAACATTCTGGCTTGTATAATGCAGGTTTACACCATTGGAACCTCATTTGCCAATTAGCAAAATATGATAATTGTTTTTTTACCCTTTTATCTGGCAACAAAACTGACACTTTTTTTTACAAGGAGTCATGTTTGCATTGACCACAATACCTGCAGTCGAAATGCAAGCAAAAAACACAACTCTGCATTTCGACTGCAGGTATTGTGGTCAATGCAAACATGATTCCTAGTAAAAAAAAAAGGTGTCAGTTTTGTTGCCAGATAAAAGGGTAAAAAAAAATTATTATAATGCAGGTTTGTTTTTGGGCTAGATCGCGTAAATATATAAATGTGTCGTTAAACCCGCCAACACCCAACACAGCCAATTAGTAAGGTTTGTCACGAAAAGAGAACGTGCCAAATCGTTACTAGCACAGCACACCGGTGTGTTGGAGAGCCAAGCCACAACATTTACAATCTGAGCACGACGTTTCGCCCGTAATTACAACTAGCTTCATCAGGTGACAGCCAGATGTGTGGCTTTCGCCTGATAAAGCTAGTTGTCACCTGTATTATGGATGATATTGGTCGCGAAAGCCTACGTGTTAAATTGTGGCTTATCTTTAACGTATCTTTATGGGTCACTGTGTGTCTCTATTGGTCTCTATGTATCTCTATGAGTCTCTCTGTTTCTCTATGCGTCTCTCCGAGTCTTTACAGGTCCCAATGCATCTCTGTAGGTCTCCCTGTGTCGCTAAATATCTCTATGGATCTCTCTGTGTCTCTATGCGTGGTCGAAAGACTTTAGTGTTCCAATGATCTTGAGAGCTAGGCTGTCTGGAGTTATGCTCCTGGTAGCGTTTTCCATGGTGGTAAGGTCGAGGGGGAGGCCCGAGACCAAGTACGATCCAAGATGTCTAAGTACTACCACCCCCACCCAGCAGGTGGAGGTGGGCTGCAGAGGTTTTGTGGCAACATCTACAACCAGACTGCTTAGAGACCTGGGAATTAAGGGCCAGAGCCAGCGTTCGGCAATCAGAGCGGTATCGGAGGCGGCAGAAGGCAGCAGTCAGTGGCTCTGGATGAAGAGGAAAGACCCCAGCTGGGCCCCGAAGTGAGAGGGCCCAGAGGTATGCAGTCAACAATGCTTGACTCAGGGAGGAGGACGCCCCTGGGAATGGGACACAAGCGTAGGATTGATCACCCTG
The DNA here is from genome assembly GCF_015708825.2 of Lethenteron reissneri. NCBI lineage: Eukaryota > Metazoa > Chordata > Hyperoartia > Petromyzontiformes > Petromyzontidae > Lethenteron > Lethenteron reissneri. The sequence goes on along the minus strand of NC_083844.1, from coordinate 4,053,622 downwards.
TCGCTGGCCGCCTTTGGGGAGGGTGTATAGTATGAAAGGCCGAAACACCCTAGAACCCAAAGGTTCACTACTGACGATGCGCTCCCCAAATTTCACCAGGCTCACTGTTCATGAACTCTTGGAAGTGCTTTCACAAAGGATAGTAACATCTCATTCTGTGTTCTTTGGAATCCACCCCCACCCAGCAGGTGGGGCTCTATAGCTTCGTGCGGCAACTCACCTATGCATCTTTATGTGTCTGTGAGTTTCTATGGGTTTACAATACAGCCCATAGTTTCGGGATTGCATGGCTACAATTGTAACCATTATGGCTTGTCTTTAACATATCTCCGTGGGTCACTATGTGTGTGTCTCTATCGGTGTCTATGTATCTCAATGGGTCTTTCTGTGTCCCTATGTGTCTCTGGGTTTATGGTACATAGAATAAATATTGTGGTCACGTGTTCGCTACCTCTCAGCAGGCCACGTGGTGGTGGAGGCCACGAGGGAAGTGGACAAGAAGGTGGTAAGCGGTTCTTGAGTGGTGGGATTTGGAGTTGTGGTAGGCATTGTATTGGTAAGTGGTTCTTGAGTGGTGGGATTTGATGTTGTGGTAAGAACGGGAAAGTTGGTAAGCGGTTCTTGAGTGGTGGGATTTGGAGTTGTGGTAGGCATTGTATTGGTAAGCGGTTCTTGAGTGGTGGGATTTGATGTTGTGGTAAGAACGGGAAAGTTGGTAAGCGGTTCTTGAGTGGTGGGATTTGGAGTTGTGGTAGGCATTGTATTGGTAAGCGGTTCTTGAGTGGTGGGATTTGGAGTTGTGGTAAGCACGATATAGTTGGTAAGTGGTTCTTGAGTGGTGGGATTTGGAGTTGTGGTAGGCATTGTATTGGTAAGTGGTTCTTGAGTGGTGGGATTTGATGTTGTGGTAAGTCTGGTGTAGTTGGAAAGTGGTTTTTGAGTGGTGGGATTTGATGTTGTGGTAAGGATGGTGTAGTTGGTAAGTGATTCTTGAGTGGTGGGATTTGGAGTTGTGCTAAGAACGGTATAGTTGGTAAGTGATTCTTGAGTGCTCGGATTTGGAGTGGTGGTAAGAACGGTGTAGTTGGTAAGTGATTCTTGAGTGGTGGGATTTGGAGTGGTGGTAAGAACGGTATAGTTGGTAAGTGATTCTTGAGTGGTGGGATTTGGAGTGGTGGTAAGCACAGTATAGTTGGTAAGTGATTCTTGAGTGCTCGGATTTGGAGTGGTGGTAAGCACGGTGTAGTTGGTAAGTGATTCTTGAGTGGTGGGATTTGGAGTGGTGGTAAACACGGTGTAGTTGGTAAGTGATTCTTGAGTGCTCGGATTTGGAGTGGTCGTAAGAACGGTGTAGTTGGTAAGTGATTCTTGAGTGGTGGGATTTGGAGTGGTGGTAAACACGGTGTAGTTGGTAAGTGATTCTTGAGTGCTCGGATTTGGAGTGGTCGTAAGAACGGTGTAGTTGGTAAGTGATTCTTGAGTGGTGGGATTTGATGTTGTGGTAAGAACGGTGTAGTTGGTAAGTGATTCTTGAGTGCTCGGATTTGGAGTGGTGGTAAGAACGGTGTAGTTGGTAAGTGATTCTTGAGTGCTGGGATATGATGTTGTGCTAAGCACGGTGTAGTTGGTAAGTGATTTTTGAGTGGTGGGATTTGGAGTGGTGGTAAGAACAGTGTAGTTGGTAAGTGATTCTTGAGTGCTGGGATATGATGTTGTGCTAAGCACGGTGTAGTTGGTAAGTGATTCTTGAGTGGTGGGATTTGGAGTGGTGGTAAGAACTGTATAGTTGGTAAGTGGTTCTTTAGTGGTGGGATTTGGAGTGGTGGTAAGAACGGTGTAGTTGGTAAGTGATTCTTGAGTGCTCGGATTTGGAGTTGAGGTAAGGACGGTGTAGTTAGTAAGTGGTTCTTGAGTGATGGGATTTGGAGTGGTGGTAAGCACGGTGTAGTTGGTAAGTGATTCTTGAGTGGTGGGATTTGGAGTGGTGGTAAACACGGTGTAGTTGGTAAGTGATTCTTGAGTGCTCGGATTTGGAGTGGTCGTAAGAACGGTGTAGTTGGTAAGTGATTCTTGAGTGGTGGGATTTGATGTTGTGGTAAGAACGGTGTAGTTGGTAAGTGATTCTTGAGTGCTCGGATTTGGAGTGGTGGTAAGAACGGTATAGTTGGAAAGTGGTTCTTGAGTGGTGGGATTTGGAGTGGTTGTAAGAACGGTGTAGTTGGTAAGTGATTCTTGAGTGCTCGGATTTGGAGTTGTGGTAAGAACGGTGTAGTTGGTAAGTGATTCTTGAGTGCTGGGATATGATGTTGTGCTAAGCACGGTGTAGTTGGTAAGTGATTTTTGAGTGGTGGGATTTGGAGTGGTGGTAAGAACAGTGTAGTTGGTAAGTGATTCTTGAGTGCTGGGATATGATGTTGTGCTAAGCACGGTGTAGTTGGTAAGTGATTCTTGAGTGGTGGGATTTGGAGTGGTGGTAAGAACTGTATAGTTGGTAAGTGGTTCTTTAGTGGTGGGATTTGGAGTGGTGGTAAGAACGGTGTAGTTGGTAAGTGATTCTTGAGTGCTCGGATTTGGAGTTGAGGTAAGGATGGTGTAGTTAGTAAGTGGTTCTTGAGTGATGGGATTTGGAGTGGTGGTAAGAACGGTGTAGTTGGTAAGTGATTCTTGAGTGGTGGGATTTGGAGTTTCAAGAGGCACCGTGACAGTCAGTGGTTCCTGAGTGGTGTGAATTGTAGGTTCAGGAGTCAGAGCAGGTAGGGACGGGGCAATGGGAGCCAGCGGTAGCTTCAGAGGGAGAGTTTCTTTACCACTCTGCAACAACAATAACAACAACAATCAGTGGGCAAGCAATATCTTGAACCTGTCTTGTGACTCATTTAGGTAAACTCCATCATCGCACTGGTCAACACACTTTTTCTGGCATAAGGTATCCCAACGGTTTTAAGGTAATTTTGGGGTGCTGATTCCAAATCTGGCATCAGTTTTTGTCTATCACATCAGGTTATTGAGATATCAAATATTGCATTTTCAATAAAAACTGCAGAAGAAAAATATTAAATAAATGTGGATATTTACATAAAATGATTTTATAAACACACTATCCTAAAAATACAGCACCATATTTTAACACTAAAGCAGTCACTGACTCGCAACAACTTGCAATCATAAGTGACAGAGTTAATTTCGGGCAAAATCAATGAAAATGGGGTATGCCGATAGTATAATAAGTATAACCAGTAAAAACAAAGTTTTTCACTATAAATCCTTTATATGCGTGGCGGCTAGAGTCCTCTCGTCCTCTGGCTTGAGATGGCTGCCACCTATGGGTCAGATGATTGCATTGCACCAGTAAGCAATTGGTAATTAAATCTAATATTTTTGTCCTAAAAAGTGTACAATTTTGGAAAAAAAATTTCACGAACATTAATTGTCACACACAACGAGTCTGTGTGGAAAATGACAGCTCGATTGGATCACAGGAAGTCGGTTAAAAAACGACCGAAAGATTTACACGGTCCTAAGCAAGCAAGCGAACTTAATATAAAGGATTTAAAAATTAGATGTGATAGAGCAAATCTGAGATCAGATTTGGAATCAGCGCCCTGAAATTAGTCTAAAACAGCTGCAAAGGTCCAGGCCAGATTTTTTTTTGACCAGTGTCATCATCATGAGCCACTTGCAGATTGCTTTTTCACCTCCAAAATTGGCACAATCCAAAATGCAGAATAAACCTAAACCCTGGGTCCTCCTGGCCACAATTCTCCCCTCCTCATGGGACATTTTGCTATATCATGGGACATTTTTTTGCCAGTTTCAAAATGTAAAAAATAAGAATAGGGTAAAACCTCTTCTTGGTTCTTTCGGTAAAGTCACGTAGAATGGAAATAATAAAATAATAAAAATAAAACATAAAACGTAATTATGTTTTATTTTTATTATCTATCTGGTGTTTGAACATAAAACATAATTATGTTTTATTTTTATTATTTTATTATTTCCATTCTACGTGACTTTACCAAAAGAACCAAGAAGATGAATCCCTGCAGTCATGAAAGCTTTAAATCGAAGGGTAAAACCTATTCTTATTTTTCATAATTCGATACTAGGGGAAATGTCTCGTGATATCGCTGCTCATCACAAACTATAAATGCTCTGATGCGTGCATTGTCTTTGTGCTTCGATTTAAAGCTTTCGTGACTGCAGGGATTCATCTTCTTGGTTTTTTCGGTAAAGTCACGTAGAAGGGAAGTAATAAAATAATAAAAATAAAACATAATAAAATAATTCTCACGACGTTTCGGCTACAACGCAAGCAGCCGTCTTCAGGTGAAGAATGAGACACTGCCAAGCTAGGAGCTTATATATAAGCTGGGTTGGAGGTGGAAGAAGAGCGCACATTCTTTTGTTAAGGCGCTCTTCTGCCACCTCCAACCCAGCTTATATATAAGCTCCTAGCTTGGCAGTGTCTCATTCTTCACCTGAAGACGGCTGCTTGCGTTGTAGCCGAAACGTCGTGAGAATTATTTTATTATGTTTTATTTTTATTATTTTATTACTTCCCTTCTACGTGACTTTACCGAAAAAACTAAGAAGATGTCTTTGTGCTGTTCACCTTTTGCCGTTGTTCTGTGGTCTACTAACACTGCTGGTAGTAGTCCATACGGAAGGCTGTCTCTGGTTTAGGGCAATCAGTTTCAAAGACAATGCTGCATATTCATTATCAGAGTGTGTTTGTCTGCATATTCACCACAAGTATGTGTGGTTAATGTCAACTTGAACAGTCACGAAAACTTCAGATCTAGATTAATGTAGACTTGATTACTTTAAAAAGGTATCGATATAAGAAGAGGGTAAAACCGATTCTTTTCATACTTTGATACTGGCAAAAGGTCCCATGATGTAGCTGCTCACCGCAAGCTATAAATGGTCTGATGCATGTATTGTATTTGTACTTGGGGCCTTGTGGCAATGTTCTCTGGTCTACTAACACTAGTAGTGGGACTAGGCTATAAAGTAGGAAAAACAGTTTCAAAGACAATGCTGCATATATGATCAGAGTGTGTTTGTTTGCATGTTTAGCACAAGTAAGTGTGTTTAATTCAGACTTGATTACTTGAAAAAGGTATCTATCTGGCGTTTGAACATCTTAACTCCTGTTTTATTGCCAGAAGGGCTAAAATATATTCTTACAAGTCATACGTTTTGTGACTGGCAATAAGGTCCCTATGATAGATGGAGATTAATTCTAGATTTGAAGCTTTCGTGACTGCAAGGATTCATATTCTTAGTTTTTTCGGTAAAGTCACGTGGGTAAAAATTTTAAATTAATAAAAGTAAAATAAAAATAAAATAAAAATCACGACGTTTCGGAGGCAACACAAGCTTACGTCTTCAGGTGGAACCGTCACAGCACGATTGTTGTTTCAAGTGAGAGAAATTCCAAGAAAACAGTCCTTGTATATCTATACTGGTTGAGGGTGGGAGAAGCCAAGGTAGGCCCTGGATATTATTATTGTGAGGTTCGGTGCGGCTGAAGCACGCTGTTAGGAATGAGCCTTTGTTGTGTAAATTGGTTGAACTCGGAGATTCCAAGAGTTCATCTTCTTAGTTCTTTCGGTAAAGTCACGTAGAAGGGAAGTAATAAAATAATAAAAATAAAACATAATAAAATAATTCTCACGACGTTTCGGCCACAACGCATTGGCCGAAACGTCGTGAGAATTATTTTATTATGTTTTATTTTTATTATTTTATTACTTCCCTTCTACGTGACTTTACCGAAAGAACCAAGCAGATGAATCCCTGCAGTCACGAAAGCTTTAAATCGAAAGAACCTACGTGTTAAACGAACAAAAGCTCATCGCTCAGTTGACCTTTCAACTGGTAAATAATGAAATCGTTGCAACTTAATGTGGTCAATCACAGTCCAGCGTTAACAATCTCCCCCCCCCCACCCCGATTCCTAACGAGCATTGACACTCGCCGCACCTTATCGGGTTTGATGGGGCCTCCGGGTTCTACGGCTTGCTGCTCCTTATTGGCCCTCCCAGCCGGGATCTTCTTGTGTGGAGGAGCTTGATCACCTTGTTGGCCCTTCTCCACATTCTCCTCCAAAGGTGAGGCCTGGGTAGGGGCCTGAGCAAGCTCCACGGAGTGGCTCTCTGCGGGGGATACCTCTGAGTAGTCGTAGTCTGGGCAGAAGGACAGCAAGTGGGGGTGAAGGCGTGCATGTGTGTACAGATGCCGCTGCATTGTACATAGACTCAACATTGAACCATAGACTCAATACAGCACCATAGACTCAACACTGCCCATAGACTCAACACTGCCCATAGACTCAACACTGCACCATAGACACCACACTACACCATAGACTCAACACCTCACATATACCAAAAACTGCACCATAGACTCAACACTGCATCATAGACTCAACACCTCACATATACCTAAAACTGCACCATAGACTCAACACTGCACCATAGACTTAACACTGCACCACAGACTCAACACTACACCATAGACTCAACACTGCACTATAGACTCAACACTGCACCATAGACTCAACGCCACCCATAGACTCAACATTGCACCATAGACTGAACACTGCACCATAGACTCAACACTGCACCATAGACTCAACACTGCACCATAAACACCACACTACACCATAGACTCAACACCTCAAATAGACTCAACACCTCACATAGACTCAACACTGCACCATAGACTCAACATTGCACCATAGACTCAACACTGTCCATAGACTCAACACCGCCCATAGACTCAACATTGCACCATAGACATCACACTACATCATAGACTCAACACCTCACATATACTCAACACCTCACATAGACTCAACACTGCACCATAGACTCAACACTGTACCACAGACTCAACACTGCTCCATAGACTCAACACTGCCACCCATAGATAGGCGTCGGCAAGGTAAGGTAAAAGTTAAAAGGTAAAAACAACAGGCCTACCTTTACCCTACCTTTTACCTTACCACAATACAATCACTCTACCCTTACCTTTTACCCTTTAGACTCAACACTGCCCCCCATCGACTCAACACTGCCACCCATCGACTCAACACTGCCCATAGACTCAACACTGCCACCCATCGACTCAACACTGCCCATAGACTCAACACTGCCCATAGACGCAACACTGCCACCCATCGACTCAACACTGCCCATAAACTCAACACTGCCCATAGACTCAACACTACCCCCCATCAACTCAACACTGCCCATAGACTCAACACTGCCCCCCATCAACTCAACACTGCCCATAGACTCAACACTGCCCATAGACTCAACACTGCCACCCATAGACTCAACACTGCCACCCATCGACTCAACACTGCCCCCCATAGACTCAACACTGCCCCCATAGACTCAACACTGCCCCCCATCAACTCAACACTGCCCATAGACTCAACACTGCCCATAGACTCAACACTGCCCCCCATCGACTCAACACTGCACCACAGACTCAACACTGCCACCCATCGACTCAACACTGCCACCCATCGACTCAACACTGCCACCCATCGACTCAACACTGCCACCCATCAACTCAACACTGCCCATCGACTCAACACTGCCATCCATCAACTCAACACTGCACCACAGACTCAACACTGCCACCCATCAACTCAACACTGCCACCCATCGACTCAACACTGCCACCCATCGACTCAACACTGCCACCCATCGACTCAACACTGCCACCCATCGACTCAACACTGCCACCCATCAACTCAACACTGCCACCCATCGACTCAACACTGCCACCCATCGACTCAACACTGTCACCCATCGACTCAACACTGCACCCCATAGACTCAACACTGCCCCCCATAGACTCAACAATGCCACCCATAGACTCAACACTGCCACCCATCGACTCAACACTGCCCCCCATAGACTCAACACTGCCCCCCATAGACTCAACACTGCCACCCATAGACTCAACACTGCCACCCATAGACTCAACACTGCCCCCCATAGACTCAACACTGCCCCCCATCGACTCAACACTGTCACCCATCAACTCAACACTGCCACCCATAGACTCAACACTGCCACCCTATAGACTCAACACTGCCACCCATCGACTCAACACTGCCACCCATCGACTCAACACTGCCCCCCATCGACTCAACACTGCCACCCATCGACTCAACACTGCCACCCACAGACTCAACACTGCCACCCATAGACTCAGCACTGTCACCCACAGACTCAACACTGCCACCCATAGACTCAACACTGCCCATAAACTCAACACTGCACCATCGACTCAACACTGCCACCCATCGACTCAACACCTCACATATACTCAACACTCAACCATAGACTCAACACTACCCACAGACTCAACACTGCACCATAGACTCAACACTGCCCCCCATCGACTCAACACTGCCACCCATCGACTCAACACTGCCCATAGACTCAACACTGCCACCACCCACAGACTCAACACTGCCACCCATCGACTCAACACTGCCACCAATCGACTCAACACTGCCACCCATCGACTCAACACTGCCACCCATCGACTCAACACTGCCCCCCATAGACTCGACACTGCCCCCCATAGACTCAACACTGCCACCCATCGACTCAACACTGCCCATAGACTCAACACTGCCACCCACAGACTCAACACTGCCACCCACAGACTCAACACTGCCACCCATCGACTCAACACTGCCACCCATCGACTCAACACTGCCACCCATCGACTCAACACTGCCCCCCATAGACTCAACACTGCCCCCCATAGACTCAACACTGCCACCCATCGACTCAACACTGCCCCATCGACTCAACACTGTCACCCATTGACTCAACACCTCACATATACTCAACACTCAACCATAGACTCAACACTACCCACAGACTCAACACTGCACCATAGACTCAACACTGCCCCCCATAGACTCAACACTGCCACCCATCGACTCAACACTGCCCATAGACTCAACACTGCCACCCACAGACTCAACACTGCCACCCATCAAATCAACACTGCCACCCATCGACTCAACACTGCCACCCATCGACTCAACACTACCACCCATAGACTCAACACTGCCACCCATCGACTCAACACTGCAACCCTTCGACTCAACACTGCCCCCCATAGACTCAACACTGCCCCCCATAGACTCAACACTGCCACCCACAGACTCAACACTGCCACCCACAGACTCAACACTGCCACCCATCGACTCAACACTGCCACCCATCGACTCAACACTGCCACCCATCGACTCAACACTGCCCCCCATAGACTCAACACTGCCCCCCATAGACTCAACACTGCCACCCATCGACTCAACACTGCCCCATCGACTCAACACTGTCACCCATCGACTCAACACTGCACCATCGACTCAACACTGCCACCCATCAACTCAACACTGCCACCCATCGACTCAACACTGCCACCCATCGACTCAACACTGCCCCCCATAGACTCAACACTGCCCCATCGACTCAACACTGCCACCCATCAACTCAACACTGCCACCCATCGACTCAACACTGCCACCCATCGACTCAACACTACCACCCATAGACTCAACACTGCCCCCCATAGACTCAACACTGCCACCCATCGACTCAACACTGCCACCCATCGACTCAACACTGCCACCCATCGACTCAACACTGCCACCCATCAACTCAACACTGCCACCCATCGACTCAACACTGCCACCCATCGACTCAACACTGTCACCCATCGACTCAACACTGCACCCCATAGACTCAACACTGCCCCCCATAGACTCAACAATGCCACCCATAGACTCAACACTGCCACCCATCGACTCAACACTGCCCCCCATAGACTCAACACTGCCCCCCATAGACTCAACACTTCCACCCATAGACTCAACACTGCCACCCATAGACTCAACACTGCCCCCCATAGACTCAACACTGCCCCCCATCGACTCAACACTGTCACCCATCAACTCAACACTGCCACCCATAGACTCAACACTGCCACCCATAGACTCAACACTGCCACCCATCGACTCAACACTGCCACCCATCGACTCAACACTGCCCCCCATCGACTCAACACTGCCACCCATCGACTCAACACTGCCACCCACAGACTCAACACTGCCACCCATAGACTCAGCACTGTCACCCACAGACTCAACACTGCCACCCATAGACTCAACACTGCCCATAAACTCAACACTGCACCATCGACTCAACACTGCCACCCATCGACTCAACACCTCACATATACTCAACACTCAACCATAGACTCAACACTACCCACAGACTCAACACTGCACCATAGACTCAACACTGCCCCCCATCGACTCAACACTGCCACCCATCGACTTAACACTGCCCATAGACTCAACACTGCCACCCACAGACTCAACACTGCCACCCATCGACTCAACACTGCCACCAATCGACTCAACACTGCCACCCATCGACTCAACACTGCCACCCATCGACTCAACACTGCCCCCCATAGACTCGACACTGCCCCCCATAGACTCAACACTGCCACCCATCGACTCAACACTGCCCATAGACTCAACACTGCCACCCACAGACTCAACACTGCCACCCACAGACTCAACACTGCCACCCATCGACTCAACACTGCCACCCATCGACTCAACACTGCCACCCATCGACTCAACACTGCCCCCCATAGACTCAACACTGCCCCCCATAGACTCAACACTGCCACCCATCGACTCAACACTGCCCCATCGACTCAACACTGTCACCCATCGACTCAACACCTCACATATACTCAACACTCAACCATAGACTCAACACTACCCACAGACTCAACACTGCACCATAGACTCAACACTGCCCCCCATAGACTCAACACTGCCACCCATCGACTCAACACTGCCCATAGACTCAACACTGCCACCCACAGACTCAACACTGCCACCCATCAAATCAACACTGCCACCCATCGACTCAACACTGCCACCCATCGACTCAACACTACCACCCATAGACTCAACACTGCCACCCATCGACTCAACACTGCAACCCATCGACTCAACACTGCCCCCCATAGACTCAACACTGCCCCCCATAGACTCAACACTGCCACCCACAGACTCAACACTGCCACCCACAGACTCAACACTGCCACCCATCGACTCAACACTGCCACCCATCGACTCAACACTGCCACCCATCGACTCAACACTGCCCCCCATAGACTCAACACTGCCCCATCGACTCAACACTGCCCCCCATAGACTCAACACTGCCACCCATCGACTCAACACTGCCCCATCGACTCAACACTGTCACCCATCGACTCAACACTGCACCATCGACTCAACACTGCCACCCATCAACTCAACACTGCCACCCATCGACTCAACACTGCCACCCATCGACTCAACACTGCCCCCCATAGACTCAACACTGCCCCATCGACTCAACACTGCCACCCATCAACTCAACACTGCCACCCATCGACTCAACACTGCCACCCATCGACTCAACACTACCACCCATAGACTCAACACTGCCCCCCATAGACTCAACACTGCCACCCATCGACTCAACACTGCCCCATCGACTCAACACTGTCACCCATCGACTCAACACTGCCCCATCGACTCAACACTGCCACCCATAGACTCAACACTGCCACCCATCGACTCAACACTGCCACCCATCGACTCAACACCGCCAATAGACTCAACACTGCCACCCATCGACTCAACACCACCCATCGACTCAACACTGCCCCCCATAGACTCAACACTGCCCATCGACTCAACACCGCCCATAGACTCAACACTGCCCATATACTCAACACTACACCATAGACTCAACACTACTCCATAGACTCAACACTGCCCATAGACTCAACACTGCCCCCCATAGACTCAACACTGCCCCCCATAGACTCAACACCGCCCATAGACTCAACACTGCACCATAGACTCCACACTACACCATAGACTCAACACTGCACCATAGACTCAACACTGCACCATAGACTCAACACTGCACCATAGACTCAACACTACTCCATAGACTCAACACTTCTCCATAGACTCAACACTGCACATAGACTCAACACTGCCCATAGACTCAACACTGCACCATAGACTCCACACTACCCATAGACTCAACACTACCCATAGACTCAACACTACCCATCGACTCAACACTGCCCATCGACTCAACACTGCCCCCCATAGACTCAACACTGCCCATAGACTCAACACTGCCTATATACTCCACCCATCGACTCAACACTGCCCATAGACTCAACACTGCCACCCATAGACTCAACACTGCCCATCGACTCAACACTGCCTATATACTCCACCCATTGACTCAACACTGCCAACCATAGACTCAACACTGCCACCCATAGACTCAACACTGCCCATAGACTCAACACTGCCTATATACTCCACCCATCGACTCAACATTGCCCATAGACTCAACACTGCCACCCATAGACTCAACACTGCCCATAGACTCAACACTACCCATAGACTCAACACCTCACATAGACTCAACACTGCCCATAGACTCAACACTGCCCATCGACTCAACACTACCCATATACTCAACACTACCCATAGACGCAACACTGCCACCCCTTCCTCACCATCCTCCGGCGTCGTATCGATGCAGAACTCTGCGTGGTCCGGGCAGCACTCCCCGAACTCTACGCAGGTCGAGTCGCAGTGGCACCGCCGGCCCCGGCGGAACGGCTCCTCGCAGCGGCCTCGGCACGACGACTCTGCGGTCAGCGCCCCCCCCCCACCAAGCACACAACATCGTTCAAACGTCTCCCCCCCGTGTAGCCTCTAGCAGGGCTGTAGGGGCAAGTGCTGTTAGTAGCTAGGAGCAGCAGCGCCTATACTATAGGCAGCTAGGAGCAGCAGCGCCTATACTATAGGCACTGCTGCTCCTAGCTTCTAACAGCACTTGCCCCAACAGCTCTGCTAGAGGCTACACGGGGGGTCTTTGTCTGTGTATATAGGCCCTATACACAGACAAAGATCCCCCGTGTAGCCTCTAGCAGGGCTGCAGGGGCAAGTGCTGTTAGTAGCGCCTATACACAGATAAAGATCCCCCGTGCAGCCTCTAGCAGACTGTAGGGGCAAGTGTTGTTAGTAGCGCCTATACACAGACAAAGATCCCCCGTGTAGCCTCTGGCAGGGCTGCAGGGGCAAGTGTTGTTAGTAGCGCCTATACACAGACAAAGATCCCCCGTGTAGCCTCTAACAGGGCTGTAGGGGCAAGTGCTGTTAGTGGTGAGTAGCAGCAGCGCCTATACACAGACAAAGATCCCCCGTATAGCCTCTAACAGGGCAGTAGGGGCAAGTGCTGTTAGTAGCGCCTATACACAGACAAAGATCCCCCGTGTAGCCTCTAGCAGGGCTGTAGGGGCAAGTGTTGATAGTAGCGAGTAGCAGCAGCGCCTATACACAGACAAAGATCCCCCGTGTAGCCTCTAGCAGGGCTGTAGGGGCAAGTGCTGTTAGTAGCGAGTAGCAGCAGCGCCTATACACAGACAAAGATCCCCCGTGTAGCCTCTAACAGACTGTGGGGGGCAAATGCTGTAAGGGGCCGTCCATAAATGACGTCACGCGATTTTGGACGATTTTTGACCCCCCCCCCCTCCCTTCGTCACACGGCGTCACAAAAAGTGAGACCCCCCTCAAATATGACGTCACAAAGCTCTGCCCCCCCCCCAAAGCAAATAAAACATGCTTCAAATCGCTTTAAACTATTGTCATTGTAGTGCGTATTTAATGTGGCGCTGCACTCTGATGTTGTAGGATAAAATATTTATTAAAAAATCTATTTAATTAAGTAGAACGTGTTGTCTAAATTGATTTCAAGTTGCGCATTTTGATGTGACGTCACATTTCTCAAACCCCCCCCCCCCCCCAATCGTCACACATCGTCACAAATGTCTGCCCCCCCCCCCCCCCGCTAGGTGCGTGACGTCATTTATGGACGGTCCCTTAGCGCTGCTACCACCCCCGTCCCCCCATAAATGATGGCGATGATGATGATGATGGTGGTAGTGATGATGATGGTGGTGGTGGTAGTGATAGTGATGGTGGTAGTGATGATGATTATGGTGGTAGTGATGATGATTATGGTGGTAGTGATGATGATGGTGGTGGTAGTGATGATGATGGTGGTGGTGATGATGATGATGATGGTGGTAGTGATGATGGTGGTGGTAGTGATGATGGTGGTAGTGATGATGATGGTGGTAGTGATGATGATTATGGTGGTAGTGATGATGATGGTGGTAGTGATGATGGTGGTGGTAGTGATGATGATGATGGTGGTGGTAGTGATGATGATGATGGTGGTGATGATGGTGGTGGTAGTGATGATGATGGTGGTAGTGATGATGATGGTGGTGGTGGTGATGATGATGGTGGTAGTGATGATGGTGGTGGTAGTGATGGTGGTGGTGGTAGTAGTGATTATGATGGTGGTGGTGGTAGTGATGATGATGGTGGTAGTGATGATGATTATGGTGGTAGTGATGATGATGGTGGTAGTGATGATGGTGGTGGTAGTGATGATGATGATGGTGCTACTGTAGTGATGATGATGGTGGTAGTGATGATGATGGTGGTGGTAGTGATGATGATGGTGGTAGTGATGATGATGGTGGTAGTGATGATGATGGTGGTGGTAGTGATGATGATGATGGTAATGATGATGATGGTAATGATGATGATGGTGCTGGTGATGATGATGATGATGATGCTGACGATGATGACGATGGTGCTGATTATGATGGTGATGATGGTGCTGATGATGATGGTGATGATGATGATGGTGATGATGATGGTGATGATGACGATGTTGCTGATGATGATGGTGCTGATGATGGTGCTGATGATGACGATGGTTGATGATGATGGTGCTGATGATGATGACGATGATGATGACGATGGTGATGATGATGACGACGGTTGATGACGATGTTGATGACGATGATGATGATGACGATGATGATGGCGATGGCGATGATGATGACGACGGTTGATGACGATGTTGATGACGACGGTTGATGACGATGATGATGATGATGGCGATGACGACGGATGATGACGATGTTAATGATGACGGTTGATGACGATGATGATGACAATGATGATAACGATGATGACGGTGGTGCTGATGATGACGGTAATGACGATGATGACGATGACGACGATGATGATGGTGATGATGATGACGATGGCGATGACGATCTTGATGACGACGACGACGATGATGATGACGATGTTGATGGCAATGATGACAGTGGTGCTGATGACGACGATGATGATGGTGATGACGATGATGATGACGATGACGACGACGACGATGATGATGACGACGACGACGCCGTGTCTCTCTGTCACCCTTGGTGCAGACGCTCCTGAAGTCGCGGCAGCACTGCTTGAACTTGGTGCAGTCGAAGTCGCAGGAGCACGTGGCGCCTCTCACGAACGACTCCCCGCAGCGGCCCACGCACGACCCTCGTGGGGAGAGAGGCAAAGACAAAGATCACCCGTGTAGCCTTCGCAGGCTGCTGGGGGCAAGTGCTGTTGGGGCAGAAGCAGCATCTGGCCACCCCCCCCCCTCCACCATCACCCGATGATGGTGGTGGTAGGGTTGGTGATGGTGATGGAGGTGATGATGGTGGTGATGTTGTTGGTGAGGATGGTGGTGTTGATGGTGATGATGGTGGTGATGGTTATGATGATGGTGGTGGTGATGGTGGTGATGTTGTTGGTTATGATGGTGGTGTTGATGGTGATTATGATGATGGTGGTGACGGTGATGGTTGTGGTAATGGTGGTGATAGGGTTAGTGATGGTGGCGGAGGTGATGATGGTGGTTGTGGTGATGATGGTGATGATTGTGGTGATGATGGTGATGGTGCTGATGATGGTGATGGTGGTGATGATGGTGGTGATGGTGGTGATGGTGGTGATGGTGGTGATGGTGGTGATGGTGGTGATGGTGATGATGATGGTGGTGATGATTGTGATGGTGGTGATGGTGGTGATGATGATGGTGATGGTGGTGATGGTGGTGATGATGATGATGGTGGTGGTGATGGTGGTGGTGATGATAGTGATGATGGTGGAGGTGATGGTGGTGATGATGGTGGTGGTGATGATGGTGATGATGATGGTGGTGGTGCTGATGATGGTGGTGATGGTGGTGATGATAATGGTGGTGATGATGGTGGTGATGGTGATGATGATGGTGGTGGTGATGGTGGTGATGATGGTGGTGGTGATGATGGTTGTGGTGATGATGATGATGGTGATGATGGTGATGATGATGATGGTGGTGGTGGTGATGATGGTGGTGGTGGTGGTGATGATGGTGATGATGATGGTGGTGATGATGGTGATGGTGGTGATGATGATGACGGTGGTGGGTGGTGATGATGGTGGTGGTGGTGGTGATGGTGGTGAAAGACTCACTGTCTCCTCGTCTTAATGAGGTGGTGGTTTGTAGAAGCAGCAGCGTTGTCATTGCGAACAGCAACACCGAGATCCCTCCCAGAAACATCCTGACAGAAAAAGAGTCCACCAACTCACTCACCCACTCACCCACTCACCCACTCACTCACTCACTCACCCACTCGCCCACTCACTCACCCACGCACTCACTAACCCACTCAGTCACTCACCCACCCACTCACTCACTCTCACTCACTCAGTCACTCACCCACGCACTCACTCACTCACTCACCCACTCAGTCACTCACCCACTCAGTCACTCACCCACTCACTCACCCACTCACCCACTCAGTCACTCACCCACTCACTCACTCACCCACTCACTCACTCACTCACCCACTCACTCACTCACCCACTCAGTCACTCACCCACTCACTCACTCACCCACCCACTCACTCACTCACTCACTCACCCACTCACTCACTCACCCACGCACTCACTAACCCACTCAGTCACTCACCCACCCACTCACTCACTCTCACTCACTCACCCACCCACCCACTCACCCACCCACCCACCCACTCACTCATTCACCCACTCACTCACCCACTCAGTCACTCACCCACTCACCCACTCACTCACCCACCCACTCACCCACCCACCCACCCACTCACTCACTCATTCACCTACTCACTCACACTCACCCATTCAGTCACTCACCCACTCACCCACCCACTCACCCACTCACTCACCCTCTCACTCACCCACTCACCCACTCACTCACCCACTCACTTACCCACTTACTCACCGACTCACCCACTCACCCACTCACGCAGCCACTTACCGACACTTTCAACCACTCACTCAGTCACCCACTCAGTCACTCACTCACCCACTCACCCACCCACTCACCCACTCACTCACTCACCCACTCACTCACTCACCCACTCAATCACTCACTCACTTACTCACCCACTTACTCACCCACTTTCTCACCCACCCGCTCAACCACTCACTCACCCACTCGCTCACCCACTTACTCACCCACTCACCCACCCACTCACGCAGCCACTCAGTCACCCACTCACCCACAAACTCACTCACCCACTCACCCACCCACTCACTCACCCACTCACCCATTCACTCATTCACTCACCCACTCACCCACGCACTCACCCACTTACTCACCCACTCACCCACTTACCCACTCACCTACCCACTCACTCACCCACACCTTCACCCACTCAGTCACCTACCCATTCACCCACCAACCCACCCATTCACTCACCCACTCACTCACCCACTCACCAACCAACTCACACACTAACTCGCCCATTCACCTACCAAATCACCCACTCAGTCACCCACTCACTAATCCACCCACCCACTCGCCTACTCATTAACCCACTCACTCACCCATTCACTCACCTACTCACTCACCTGCGCACTCACTCAACCACTCACTAACCCATTCACCCACCCACCAACTCACCCACTCACTCAATCACGCACTCAATCACGCACTCACTTACCCACTCACTCACCGATTCAACAAATCACTCATTAAAACACTCACTCACCCATCCATTCACCCACCCAGTCATCCACTCACCCACACACTCACTCACCCACTCACTCATTCACCGACTCACTCACCCACGAACTGACTCACTCACCCATCCACTCACTCACCAACTCACTCACCCATCCACTCACTCACCCATTCACTCACCGATTCAACAAATCACTCAAGAACACACTCACTCACTCACCCATTCACCCCCCAGTCACCCACTCACTCACTCACCCACTCACTCATTCACCTACTCACTCACCCATTGACTCACTCACCCATCCACTCACTCACCCACTCACTCACCAATTCACCCCACAGTCACCTACTCACTCACTAACCCACTCACCCACTCACGCACTTACTCACCCACTCATTCACCCACTCACTCACCCACTCACTTACTCACACACTCACTCACTCACTCACACACTCACCCAATCACTCACACACTCACGCACTCACTCACTCACCCACTCACACACTCACCCACTCACTCACCCACTCACTCACCCACTCACTCACTCACCCACTCACCCACTGTACTTACCTAGTACTCTCTCTGTACTCTCTCTCTGTACTCTGCACTACTTCTCTACTTACTCTGTGCGCTGCTGCCTTGCTCGCTCCACACGATGACCCAAATCGACCTCTCAGAGCTCGATTCTAACTCAGCCCCTGCTCACTCTTACACCGCCTTATACACCACGCACTCCACCTCGTCACTCCCCCCCCCCTCCTCCCCCTCGCCCCCCCCTCGCCCCTCCTCCCCCTCTTCCTTCTCGCCCCTCCCCCCTCCCCCCCTCCTCCCACTCCTCCTGATCACCCCACCCCTCCTCCTCAGTGGGTGAGTGGGTGGGTGAGTGGGTGAGTCAGTTGGTGATTGAGTGGGTGAGTGAGTGGGTGGGTGAGGGGGTGAGTGAGTTGGTGATTGAGTGGGTGAGTGGGTGGGTGAGTGAGTAGGTGATTGAGTGGGTGAGTGAGTGAGTGAGTGGGTGAGTGGGTGGGTGAGTGAGTGGGTGAGTGAGTGAGTGAGTGAGTGGGTGATTGAGTGGGTGGGTGAGTGAGTGGGTGAGTGGGTGGTGGGTGGGTGGGTGAGTGGGTGAGTGGGTAGGTGAGTGGGTGAGTGGGTGATTGGGTGAGTGGATAGGTGTGTGAGTGAGTGGGTGAGTGAGTGGGTGAGTGAATAATTGGGTGAGTGAGTGGGTGGGTGACTGTGTGAGTGGGTGAGTGAGTGGGTAAGTGAGTGGGTGATTGAGTGGGTGAGTGAGTGGGTGAGTGGGTGAGTGAATGAGTGGGTGAGTGAGTGGGTGGGTGACTGTGTGAGTGGGTGAGTGAGTGGGTGAGTGAATGAGTGGGTGAGTGGGTGAGTGAGTAGGTGAGTGAATGAGTGGGTGAGTGAATGAGTGGGTGGGTGACTGTGTGAGTGGGTGGGTGATTGAGTGGGTGAGTGAGTGGGTGAGTGGGTGGATGAGTGGGTGGGTGAGTGAGTGGGTGAGTTAGTGGGTGAGTGAATGAGTGGGTGAGTGAGTGGGTGGGTGACTGTGTGAGTGGGTGAGTGAGTGGGCGAGTAAGTGCTTGAGTAGGTGGGCGATTTGCTCTCACGCTGCGCACGAACCCGACCACCCGAGTTCGACTCCTGCTCACATCCACCAACTCCAAATATCTGAACCGGTCCTGCGACTCCCCTAGGTCAACTCAGTCTCAAACGAGTACCTGGTGTACTCGGTAAACATCGCCAATGGGGGAGACAAAGGCGGTCAGCCAGTGTGACAGCACTTGCCCCCACAGTCTATTAGAGGCTACCGGGGGAATCTTTGTCTGTGTATAGGTGCTGCTGCTACTCACTCCTAACAGCACTTGCCCCAAGAGTCTGTTAGAGGCTACCGGGGGAATCTTTGTCTGTGTATAGGTGCTGTTGACACTTGCTACGAACAGCACTTGCCCCAACATTCGGTAGAGGCTACCCGGGGGATCTTTGTATTTGTCCGTTCTCCCCTCTGTTCTGTGCCGGCTTTGACCGGGATGCGCCCTGCTTTGTTCACAGTGTAACCAGCCTCGACACCTGCTTAGCTTGGCTCGGATGAGGACCCATTGGTCGATGGGAAACCCGGACTCAGGATGCGCTGATGATCAAGATTGGCCGCGCATTCCACAATCGGCCCCATTCACGCACCCACTAACACACTAACAACAACAACTACAAGCGCCATTCGCTACTAAGTGGCGGTGACGTCACCACGACGCTTGTGCCAGGCCATGTGCACCTTGAGGCTACCACGTGAAGTGTCGAACGCCCGCTGGCAGGAGGTCACGGGGCAGACCCAGCAGGTGCCACGGGTCGACTGACCGCGATGACCGAGATGACTGGCTGATGCACCACCTGTGCCCCCTACTGTGCCAACTTGCTGTGCTTTAGCCACCCGGCGCTCCGCTCGTTGATGTGAGCGTCGCTCCTCCGCCCTCAGTTGTTGTTGGAGGGCGACTGCCTCCAACTGCCCAGTAGCGTCCTTCACGAGCCTCCTCCACAGAGGCCGATCTTGACACCACTGGTAACAGTCATCGGCAAGTCCACTCAGCTCCACATCCTCCTGTACCACGTCATTCCATCTCCTCTCTAGCCCGTGCCGCGCCCATTTAGCCCCCTCGATCCGGCCGAGCAAAAGCTGTTTAGGCATGCGGTGATTGGGAATGCGGGCTACATGACCCAGCCAACGCAGCCTTGCCTGCGGGAGGTGCTCACCGATGGGACTTTGTCCGGATCTTTCGAGGATTTGTTAGCTCCTCACACAACCAGCCTGGTTAAACCCAGGATTGATCGTAGGCAGGCCAGCCTAAATGTTTCTAACCGGCGAAGATGTTCCATTAGGGGGGTCCACGTCTCGCAAGCGTAGAGAAGGGAGGGAATGACTGTGGCCGAGAAGACCTGAAGCTTCGTGCGGAGCGACAAACCAGGTAGCTTCCACACAGCAGCGTTACGCAACCGATGAAAAGATATTGCCGCTCGACTGATTCGAAGTGAGACCTCTGCTGTTAAACTGGAGCCGGTCATGAGCACACTGCCCAGGTATGTGGGCAAAACTCTCCACTCTGCCTGTCGCAAGCGCGTCAACGCAGCGCGCGGAAGAAGAGCTTCCTCTCTAAGATGTCTTGTGGTTGTTGTTGTTTACACTATGAGATCTCTTTTACCAGTGGCAAAATATAGTAGTAGGTTTTTACCCTTTTAAACTGGTACAAAACTGACACCTTTATTCAAGGCATCATGTTTGCAATGACCACAACACATGTAAATTTCGATTTAAAGCTTTCGTGACTGCAGGGATTCATCTTCTTGGTTCTTTCGGTAAAGTCACGTAGAAGGGAAGTAATAAAATAATAAAAATAAAACATAATAAAACAATTCTCACGACGTTTCGGCCACAACGCAAGCAGCTGTCCTCAGGTGAAAACCAGGTCCGTCGAGGCGACAGAGTCTGAATGAAACAGCACACGAGCTTGGAGCATATATATAAGCTGGGCGCATTGACAAAGGAATTTGCATATCAAAAGGAATTTAGCATATTTATGGGAAATGCAGGAATGTGATTAGTACTGCATATGCATGTGCATTATGCAGGATTAACAGCATCAAAGGGAGCTGCAGTTACTGCTGCTGCAGCAGTTGCTGCTGCTGCTGCTGCAGTTTCTGCTGCTGCTGCAGTTGCTGCTGCTGCTGCTGCAATTGCAGCAGCAGCAACTGCAGCAGCAGCAGCAACTGCAGCAGCAGCAGCAACTGCAGCAGCAGCAGAAACTGCAGCAGCAGCAGCAACTGCTGCAGCAGCAGTAACTGCAGCTCCCTTTGATGCTGTTAATCCTGCATAATGCACATGCATATGCAGTACTAATCACATTCCTGCATTTCCCATAAATATGCTAAATTCCTTTTGATATGCAAATTCCTTTGTCAATGCGCCCAGCTTATATATATGCTCCAAGCTCGTGTGCTGTTTCATTCAGACTCTGTCGCCTCGACGGACCTGGTTTTCACCTGAGGACGGCTGCTTGCGTTGTGGCCGAAACGTCGTGAGAATTGTTTTATTATGTTTTATTTTTATTATTTTATTACTTCCCTTCTACGTGACTTTACCGAAAGAACCAAGAAGACAACACATGTAGTCAAAAAAGCAAACAAAAAGAAGCAACTCTGATAATGATAATAATATGCACTGTCCTTGAAGTTGATTGGTCCACACCCGAGACGGCTTTCTTTAGAGCCTAGTCCCCATTGGTGTTGGACCAGATGACACCAGTTTAAAAGGGTAAAAACCTACTACTATATTTTGCCACTGGTAAAAGAGATCTCATAGTGTAAATGCTTTCCCCGAGCTCTCAATACTCTGATATTGCACTGTGTTTGAGTTGTACGCCTTCTGGTGTCATCTGGTCCAACACCAATGGGGACGAGGCTCTACAGAAAGCCGTCTCGGGTGTGGACCAATCAACTTCAAGGACAGTGCATATTATTATCATTATCAGAGTTGCTTCTTTTTGTTTGCTTTTTTGACTACTTGTGTTGTGGTCATTGCAAACATGATGCCTTGAATAAAGGTGTCAGTTTTGTACCAGTTTAAAAGGGTAAAAACCTCCTACTATGTTGTTGTTGTTTGACTTGCATCCCACTGGGATTTTTGCACACAGCGTTAGTGTACGGTGCTTTTTTCTGCAATATTTTGCTGTCTTTTCTTGGATTTTCTGTTTGCACTCAGTCTCATATTCACTTTAAGATGTTTTTTTGTTCATGTTTTTGTTTTTTGTTTGTTGCGGTTGCACCCGATTCAAGAGCCGAATGGCTCACAGGGCTATACCTAGGCCTCGGCAAGGTAAGGTAATTGTATCATTTTTACCGGGTAAAAGGGTAAAGGTAAAGGTGTCGGCATGCCAAGGGGTAAGGGTAAAGGGTAGGGTAAAATGTAGGCTCGTTGCTTTTTACCTTACCTGCTAAAGGGTAAAAAGTAGAGTGATTGTATTGTGGTAAGGTAAAAGGTAGGGTAAAGGTAGGCTCGTTGTTTTTACACTTTTACCTTACCTTGCCGAGGCCTAGCTACACCTAATAAATGAACTTGAACTTGAACCTGCTTGTCACGTACACGTTGAAGCACCTGAGGCTGGAGTCAGTCAGGACGAAGTCGACAGAAATCAAGTGTGACCTTTGACGATTTTTTTGAAGGAGACGTTCTCTGGTGCAAAACGCGAACTGAGCACAATCGCCACGCCGGCGAGGTTGAAGAAGGCCCGGGTCGCCTAGGAAAGGCTGCCGTTGGGCCTTCAGAGTGGCGTCGAGGTGAGTTTCCTGAAGGAGAGCCACATCCGCTTCGTGTTCCCCGACAAAGCGGCAGATCTGGTCCCACCTCTTGTCGCTGCGAGCGCTTGTTACAGTTCAGACTAGCAACCTTAATAGCTGAAGCCATCATGTTGTTGTGTGTTGGTGGTGTTGGTGGTGGTAACAGTAGATGTGAGAAAAATAAACGGAGAAATCGGAGGTTTGTTTGCAGCGTACGAGAGCGTGGCTGAGTTCTTTATAATCTTGCCGGCTTTTTGTTTTGCATTGGTAGGTGCTCGTCAGTTGCTGATCATCTCTCCGGAAATGCCAACAGGACCGACTTGTGGAGGTTTTGGAGGTCGGCGTGGGCTGCTACTTCTCTCGGCATCCTTAGGAAATGTCAAGCGCATCTATTGTTTCACACCAACGCCAACACCACCACCATTGTCTTCCTGCCAAGATCAGTGACTCGAATCAAAGCTTTGGAGTTTCCAGCTTCTGATCGGGTATTAAATTGCCGGTAGAGTTGATTTGCCCTCTGGAGACCAACAAGGGAGCGGTGAAGACTTTTCTAGAACCTGCGAGCAATTTTGGCCTTGGCAGCTGCTCTTGATGTATGAGGCCAGAGAAGCAGTGGTAATTGGCTGCGTGGAGGGACAACCCCAACAGATCCCTTCTCCAAGCTCCCACGGACGCACTCGGAGACGGAGGTAAGTTAAGGGCTTTCGCCAAGGGTTTATTAAAGGTGAACAATAACACACAAGTCATCTTCTTGGTTCTTTCGGTGAAGTCACCACGTAGAAGGGAAATAATAAAATAATATTATAAAACATATAACATACAACTCTCACGACGTTTCGGCCACAACGCAAGCAGCCGTCATCAGGTGAAGAACAGGTCTGTCGGAAAGACAGTGTCTGAATGACGTGACATACCGAAAGAACCAAGAAGATGAATCCCTGCAGTCACGAAAGCTTTAAATCGAAACCTTTTGCACTCTTTGCTTTTCAAGCCCAGGATGCCCGTTGTGGGGCATTAGGGGCCACCAGTTTGATAATATTCGTTGTGCCTACGCACGTGGCAGGGAAGGGTAGACTGACTGTCTCACCCGTGTCTCCCCTGTGTCTTCCCCGTGTCTCCCCCTTGTGTCCACGTGTCTTCCCTGTGTCTTCCCCGTGTCTCCACCTGTGTCTTCCCTGTATTTTCCACGTGTCTCCCACTTGTCTCCTCCGTGTCTCCACGTGTCTCCCCCGTGTCTCTCGCCGTGTCTCCCCCCTATCTCCCCCGTGTCTCCACGTATCTCACCCGTGTCTCACCGTGTCTCCCCCATGTCTCACCCGTGCCTCTCCCCGTGTCTCACCCGTGTCTCCCCCGTGTCTCCCCCGTGTCTCCCCCATTTCTCCCCCGTGTCTCCCCCGTGTCTCCCCCCGTGTCTCCCCCGTATCTCGCCCGTATCTCCCCCGTATCTTCCCCGTGTCTCACCCGTGTCTCCCACGTGTCTCCCACGTGTCTCCCCCGTGTCTCCCCCGTGTCTCCCCCATGTCTCACCCGTGTCTCCCCCGTGTCTCCCCGTGTCTCCCTCGTATCTCTCCCGTGTCTCCCCCGTGTCTCACCCGTGTCTCACCCGTGTCTCCCCGTGTCTCCCCCGTGTCTCCCCCGTGTCTCACTCGTGTTTTCCCCGTGTCTTTCACGTGTCTCCCCCGTCTCTCCACCCGTATCTCCACCCGTATCTCCCACGTGTCTCTGTGGTGCCACAGCGACGGGGCCGCTCTGCCGAGCCAGGGAGCCGCCCGGCTTCCCCCACCGCACTGCCCCCAATCACCCGCCCCACATAAGCACACACCCGCACGCATCCCCCCCCCCCCCCATAGAGCTGGAAGGGAAGGTTACCTGATCGACCGGTTTTTATCCGAGAGACCCTTATCGGGATTAATTCTCACGGTTTCCGGCGATCAGGGAATTGGATGACCTCCCCCGTGCTACGTGGTACCGCGGCGCTGCTGCCGGCCTTAATATGGTGTGGTCGCGGCGTGGGGCATTCGGCCACCGCGGTTGAGGCGCATTTCCCCCCACACACACCCCCACGAGTCGACGGGGCAAGCAGGGGAGGCACGGGACAGCATGAATAGCGGGGTCACAGGGGCTGTTGCGCATAGTCATGGAGGGTTGGGATAATTGCGCTTGAGCGCGCAAGCCCCATTGGTAGGAAGGGTAAGGGAGTAATTAGGATTTACGCCTTGCACGCAGCACACTGATTAGCATATCAACAGCGCCTGGGGACTGCCGTGCGCGGGCTTGGGGTGCACGAGCCCATTGTTCAGCGCAGCATCCCCTTTGGGAGGTAGGGAGGATAAATAGAGGAGCGCAGAGGGGAAATCGCCCTCTTACTCCAGCGCCAGGCGACCAGACGCAGCTCGAGCCAGCGACCCGGACGTCCGTGCGACGCACCGAGGCACGCGGTTAACAGAAGGATCAGCGGACCGCCGTGGACACTTAACAGTGAGTAAGAAGGGGAATTAGAATCATAGCCGATAAATAGGGAATAGGTACAGGTTTAGTGGAATAGGCCAGCCTCGTCGACTCACTGATTCAACATCAATTCGCAGGTGGCATATAATAAATCATTAATAGCGAAGCGTGGTCTCGCGTGATCTTGTCGTGCAGTGTGAGCGTGTGGGTGCGCTGTGTGCACAGTGGTTCGCCACGTGAGTGAGCGCTGCGCGGAGCTGAGCGCGCGGGTTGCGTGTGGGAACGCGTGTGGTACTGTGTGTGCGTAAGCTCGCGGCGTGCGTAATCGGCGTACCCCAGGTGCGCGATTGTAACGTGAGCGGCCAGCGCGGCGCAGAGAAGCGCAAGAGTGAGTGCCGTACAGAGCTGTGTGTGTGGGTGTGCGCGTACGTAATTAACCATGCCTGCTACGCGGACCCGCGGTGGAGTGGAACCCTCGGGCGACGGCTCCCACACCATGGGTGAGGAACTTAGCAGCGGTTCGCTTAGCAGCGGGGGGGCGATTGATGATGCTAGCCCGGCCGTTAGCATTATCGAGGGAGGGATTTCGGGGGCTAGCGACCCCCACAAATTGGTGTCAGAAGCGGTACGGACCCCCGCGTTACCTCACGCTAAAATAAGACTAATATTTACCGGCCGGGGGGCCCCTTCGTGGAAGGCATTCGCCCGCAATCTCTTAGGGGCCAAGGAAATTAATGGATGGACGGACGCGCAGGCAGTACGTCAACTTAATATGAATCTTGATGGGCGGGCAGCCGATTTTGTAGAAGCGTTACCCGCGAGCGCACAGACACAGCTAGAGGAGCTGATGCGCCGACTCGATCAGCGTTTTGGCACGCGTGACGAGGAGGAAGCAAAATCGGCCTTAGAGGCGCGCCGGCGCCAACCTGGCGAAGATCTACGTGATTACGCCGAGGATGTGCGTGAGTTAACAAAGATCGCACGCCCGGGGTACGCAACTGATGTTATTGAGGAACTGGCCGCCGAGAAAATCCAGCGGTACCTGTCTCGCACGGCGTGGTGGCAGCCAGACATGAGCTGCCCACGTCTTCCGTTTAACACCCTTGTCGAGCGCGCACGTAAGTGTGAAAGAATTCACAGCGAACGCGCGCAGCTCCGGGGGCTGGGACGAGAGCGCGCCATTGCGAGCCTGCTCTCGGAAGACGAGGAGGAGGGACAGGAGCTCGCGAGGACGGTAAGGGGCCGGGAAAGAGAGCCACAGAGACCCAACGAGACGACCCCGGGGTGGGTAGCCGGGTTACAGGCCGGCATGGGAGATATGATAACCCAAGTAGGTGAAAGGGTAACCCAGGTACGCGAGGAAGCAAATAAAAATATGACCAAACTGCAATCCTCCGTTGAGACCATCCGATCCGAAATGGGGGACCTACGCGCCACGGTGGGAGGGTTATCTGGGAGGGTAGCCCGACTAGAGGCGGAGGGTGGACAGCGGCGTAATGGGGGGGGAGGGAGCGGACAGGGGACCCGCTACGGAACCGCCCCCCCTCCCCGGGCATGTTATATGTGCGATCGCCGAGGGCATCTAGTGAGGGACTGTCCTGAAATCACCCGAGCGAGACAGACGCGGGGGTTAAACTCCAACGCCCCCTAGAGAGCGGACCAACTAGGGGTGCAATCGACGCGGTCCCGATACAAATGGACGATAATGAGAATAATGGCGAGCGAGTGATCTCCACACAGGTTCCAGCAACAACGCCCACAGAAACGGTGACTCCTGGCGACTGGCTACGGGAGCTGGTGGCGGGGATCACGGGGGCCACGTCGCTGGTGGAAGGGGAGGTTAACGGAGTGCGTACCCGAATCCTGCTGGACACGGGGGCGGTGGCCTCGCTCGTGAGCGCAGCGCACTGCAGCGCGATCGGGGTCGACGTGCGTCACCTGCAGGCACCGGACCGCGCGCTGCACACTGCGAGCGGAGCCGGAATGGGGCTGCTGGGGAGAGCCACCCTAGAGGTCCGCATAGGCAGTCAGGTGTGCACCCAGGAGTTCTACGTGTCGAGTGCGTTGTGTCACGAGTGTATCGCAGGTACCGACCTCTTAGAACGGCTGGGACTCAACGTGCAACCCCGCCAGCGATGCGCCACCATGGAGAGCAACGGCGAGCGGATACCGTTCCTGGGACGAGAACCGACGCGCCGCCGCTTTGCACCTGTGGCCGCTATCCTGACGACGGCAGTCACCATCGGCCCGCTCACCGAGATGCTGGTGCCGGTGGCAACATCCCCCACCGACCCCGCGCTCCGACCATCAGGGGAGGTAATGCTAACTCCTCACCCGGAGTTGGCAAAACGGTATGGGGTTGTGGGATCCGCCACGTTGGTAAACGCAGATGGGGACCGATTGTTTATGCGGATGTTTAACCCCCACAATACCCCCGCGATACTGCGACGGCGCACCCCGATAGCCACAGTACACCCCCTGCACGCACGCCACTCTAACGACTCGGTGTTCGCACTCTGGGCTGAGGACCCCGGTCGTCCTGAGGGTGAGCAGGGCCTGGCCTGGCGAGTCGGCCCGACTCCCCGAGCCGAGGTCGTTCCCCTGCTCGACGCGTTACATGTACCATGGGCGGACTTACCTAAGGGAGAGGCCGATCGGCTGCGCGAGTTACTGCGGGAGTATGCCGACGTGTTCAGCGAACACGACTCGGACGTGGGTCGGACCGACCTTGTTAAGCATCAAATTGACACCGGTGCAGCCCGACCCATCAAACTCCCTGCGTACCGAGTGGGCGCACCCGAACGCGCCCAAATCAAAGAGGCAGTTGGGGACATGCTTCGCGATAACATAATTCAGCCCTCGGCGAGCCCCTGGTCAGCCCCGGTGGTACTAGTAACGAAAAAGGATGGGTCAACCCGATTCTGCGTCGATTACCGTAAACTAAACGCAGTCACGCTCGGCGATGCCTTCCCCATACCTCGCATCGACGACACCTTCGACAGTCTCGCAGGAGCGCGGTATTTTTCCACCCTCGATCTGGCGTCCGGTTACTGGCAGGTGGAGATGACGGAGGAGGATCGGCCAAAAACAGCATTCACCACCCCGATGGGCCTGTTTGAGTTTCGAGTGTTGCCGTTCGGACTCACTAACGCGCCCGCGACGTTCCAGCGGTTGATGGAGTTGGTGATGCGGGGCTTGCAGTGGGAACAGTGCCTGATTTACTTGGACGATGTGATAGTGTTCAGTAGATCTTTGTCTGAGCATTGGTCCAGGCTTCGAGAGGTGTTCCAGCGGCTGCGAGCGGCTCATCTCAAGCTCAAGCCACGTAAGTGTTACATCGCACAACGCGAGGTGGGGTACCTCGGGCATCGCGTCAGCGAGGCAGGCGTGCGCACCGATCCGGAGAAGGTACGCGCCGTAGTGGAGTGGCCACGGCCAAGGAATCTGACGGAGATCAGATCATTTTTGGGGCTCGCCACCTATTATCGTCGATTTGTAAAGGGATTCAGCGAGATTGCACGCCCCCTCACCCAACTCACCTCCCCTAAGCACCCCTACCAGTGGACGGGGGCCTGCCAGACGGCCTTCACCACTCTCAAAGACCACCTCACCCACGCCCCCACCCTCGCTTTCCCCGATTTTACCACCGATTTTATTTTGGACACCGACGCCTGCAGCAGCGGGCTGGGCGCGGTGTTGTCACAGGTACAGGATGGGGCGGAACGAGTCATCGCGTACGCCAGCCGGACCTTGAGTGGGGCCGAGCTGAACTATTGCGTGACCCGCCAAGAGTTGTACGCCGTAATTTTCGCATGCAAACAGTTCCGACCGTATTTGTACGGCAGGAGATGTCGCGTACGCACTGACCATTATGCTCTGCAGTTTCTTCTTACATTCAAGGAGCCGCGGGGGCAGATGGCCCGGTGGTTGGCGCAGTTGCAGGAGTACAACCTGCAAATCGAGTATCGGGCTGGCCGGACGCATGCAAACGCGGACGCCTTATCGAGGCGACCCACGGTGTACGCCGAGACGAGGGCGGAGGAGGCCTGCCCGTGTTTCACGGGGGGACGCTGCCGGCAGGCAACGGACCCCCGAGAGGCCGCGGCCACTGACCCCCCCCCAGCGAGGGAGAGTGCAGTGTGCGCCACAGAAACCCTCACAGGTGGCACTGAGGATCCCGTCGACCGCCCGGCAAGCGCGGGACCCGCGGCTCGGGACCCGATCGGACGGATCCAGGAGGACGTCGGCTGCGCCTTCCCGGGCCTAAACGACGAGCAGCTGAGACAGACCCAGCAGCGAGATCCGGATCTGGCGGCAGTGGAGGCGGCACTGCGGGAGGAAAAGAGCGCCCTACCAGGACCCTGGAGCGGTTTGTATGCCCGGTTGTGTGTGCGGAACGGAGTGGTACGGGAGTTAACCGAGGCCGGCCAGCCGGGGGGCATCTGTGTTCCTGCCCAGGTGCGACCCCAGCTGCTACGGCTGGTGCATGACCACCCACTCGGGGGCCATGATGGGGAACGGCGCACCCGGGAGACCCTGCGTCGCCAGTATCTCTGGCCCAAATTGGCACAAGATGTGGCCGCCTGGGTGCAGGGCTGCCGGGCCTGTCAGCAGTGTGGGCAAAAGCCGGCGAGGTACCAGGTACCCCTGAGGCCGTTCCGAGTCAGTCGGACGAATCAGTTGGTCGGAATCGACCTGCAGGGGCCCTTTCCACGATCCCACCGGGGCAACCGATATATTCTCGTAGCGGTGGAATACTTCACCCGCTACCCCGTGGCGGTGGCTATCCCAGATAAAACAGCCCTTGTAGTGGCCCGAGCCTTCGTGGAAAACTATGTTCTTAAGTGCGGGATCCCCGAACGAGTCATTACCGACCAGGGTAGTGAATTCGAGGCCGAATTATTTCAGGCG
Organism: Lethenteron reissneri; assembly: GCF_015708825.2. NCBI lineage: Eukaryota > Metazoa > Chordata > Hyperoartia > Petromyzontiformes > Petromyzontidae > Lethenteron > Lethenteron reissneri. Next base: position 4,022,872 of record NC_083844.1, on the reverse strand, counting down.
CTGTGCCGAGAGTTCGGGATCCAGAAGGACCGAACCACGGCGTATCACCCCCAGGCGAACGGGATGGTAGAGAGGATGAACCAGACTCTGGCCGGGAAGCTTAAACGCATGGCGGCCGCGAATCAACAGGACTGGGACGAACACCTTCCCTATGCCCTGTTCGCCTACACCACCGCCGTTCACACCTCTACAGGACAGACCCCGTTCCTAATGATGTTTGGTCGCGAGTCTCGCCTGCCCGCAGATCTGCTGTTCGGTGTTCCTCCGCCGCAACGGGAGGAAGGGAGCCACCCCGTGGAGCACTTGCTGGAGACCCTGCGAGGGGCCAGGGGCCGAGCCTGCCCGCACGGAGAGGCCGCGCACCAGCGGCAAGAGCAGGGCGCCCGACCCCGTATGGAGCCCCCCTTCTACACTGCGGGCTCCGAGGTGTGGCTGTACACTCCCCGCGTCGGTGCCGGACAGGTGGGGAAGCTGACCACCTACTGGCGAGGACCCTGGATTGTGAGACGGCAGATCTCACCATGGACGGTGCTGATTCAGGGAGGAGAGAGGGGCCGGGAGATGGTGGTCAACATCCGCCGACTGAAGCCGTGGCGAGCAGCCCCCGAGGGGGGGAGCCCCGCCGTCCAAGTACCCCGAAACCCCGGGGTCCCCCCACCCCCCGTGCCCGGGGGCCTCGCGCAGTACATGGGCCCCACGGAGCCCCGGGCTCCGAGGGGCCCCGGGCGGGGCCGGGGGCGACGAGGACGGCGACCCTTAAACCCCACCGCCTCTGAGTTTGTTCCCCAGCCCGCAGGTGCCAGAGGCCGAGGGGAGCCGTTGGAATGGAGGAGGAGACCCCCGCCGGAGCCCCAGGAGACGGAGCCGCCACCCCCGAGGCCAACCACAAGGGCCGGGCGAATCCCGCGGACCCCGCGGCGATACCTCGTGGGGGCAACCCAGGCGAGGTGCTCAAGTCAACCCGGGACGGGGACTGGCACCCCGGGGGGCTATGTGGTGCCACAGCGACGGGGCCGCTCTGCCGAGCCAGGGAGCCGCCCGGCTTCCCCCACCGCACTGCCCCCAATCACCCGCCCCACATAAGCACACACCCGCACGCATCCCCCCCCCCCCCCATAGAGCTGGAAGGGAAGGTTACCTGATCGACCGGTTTTTATCCGAGAGACCCTTATCGGGATTAATTCTCACGGTTTCCGGCGATCAGGGAATTGGATGACCTCCCCCGTGCTACGTGGTACCGCGGCGCTGCTGCCGGCCTTAATATGGTGTGGTCGCGGCGTGGGGCATTCGGCCACCGCGGTTGAGGCGCATTTCCCCCCACACACACCCCCACGAGTCGACGGGGCAAGCAGGGGAGGCACGGGACAGCATGAATAGCGGGGTCACAGGGGCTGTTGCGCATAGTCATGGAGGGTTGGGATAATTGCGCTTGAGCGCGCAAGCCCCATTGGTAGGAAGGGTAAGGGAGTAATTAGGATTTACGCCTTGCACGCAGCACACTGATTAGCATATCAACAGCGCCTGGGGACTGCCGTGCGCGGGCTTGGGGTGCACGAGCCCATTGTTCAGCGCAGCATCCCCTTTGGGAGGTAGGGAGGATAAATAGAGGAGCGCAGAGGGGAAATCGCCCTCTTACTCCAGCGCCAGGCGACCAGACGCAGCTCGAGCCAGCGACCCGGACGTCCGTGCGACGCACCGAGGCACGCGGTTAACAGAAGGATCAGCGGACCGCCGTGGACACTTAACAGTGAGTAAGAAGGGGAATTAGAATCATAGCCGATAAATAGGGAATAGGTACAGGTTTAGTGGAATAGGCCAGCCTCGTCGACTCACTGATTCAACATCAATTCGCAGGTGGCATATAATAAATCATTAATAGCGAAGCGTGGTCTCGCGTGATCTTGTCGTGCAGTGTGAGCGTGTGGGTGCGCTGTGTGCACAGTGGTTCGCCACGTGAGTGAGCGCTGCGCGGAGCTGAGCGCGCGGGTTGCGTGTGGGAACGCGTGTGGTACTGTGTGTGCGTAAGCTCGCGGCGTGCGTAATCGGCGTACCCCAGGTGCGCGATTGTAACGTGAGCGGCCAGCGCGGCGCAGAGAAGCGCAAGAGTGAGTGCCGTACAGAGCTGTGTGTGTGGGTGTGCGCGTACGTAATTAACCATGCCTGCTACGCGGACCCGCGGTGGAGTGGAACCCTCGGGCGACGGCTCCCACACCATGGGTGAGGAACTTAGCAGCGGTTCGCTTAGCAGCGGGGGGGCGATTGATGATGCTAGCCCGGCCGTTAGCATTATCGAGGGAGGGATTTCGGGGGCTAGCGACCCCCACACTCCCCCGTGCCTCCCAATAACTTTTCGCAATTGTAACGTGTGCGACCTTAGTCGTGTCAGAGTGAGGACAAGCGGGCGGAGAAAGGCGACGCAATCGACGGGAACGATCCGTTGTTCTCAAACAACGGAAACAGCGTGCGAGGAGGAAACACGAGACCCAGAGCGCGCAGACAAAATTAAAGCCCCGTGACTCAAACCGAGAGGCGAGACGGAGGGGAACGAACACGTGCAGAGAGACAGAGAGAGAGCGAATTAGAGGAACTCACTCACGCCTTGAGTTCAGAGAACGCATCATGTCCGCGTGTGTGTGTATAGACGTGTGTATAGACGTGTGTGTGTGAGTCTGTGTGTTTACGTGTGGGGAGCGGTAGTGTAGCGGTTAGCGCGCTGCGCTATGAACCTGGCGACCCGGGTTCGATTCCCGCTCACGGCCAACACCAGTGACGATTATCTGAACAGGTCCTGGGCCTCCCCTAGGTCGACTCAACCTTAAATGACTACCTGGTGCGGTGTGTAAACATCGCCACTGGGGAGACAAAGGCGGTCGGGCGTGGTGCTGGCCACCCACCCCCTCGTGTACCGTTCTGGCCTTCATAGGTGCTCGCTAACAGCACTTGCCCCTACAGTATGTTAAGGCTATACGGGAGATCTTTGTCTTTGTTACGTGTGTGTACGTACAGTGAGGGAAAAAAGTCTTTGATCCCCTGCTGATGTTGTACGTTTGCCCACTGACAAAGAAATGATGAGTCTATAATTGTAATGGTAGGGTTATTTGAACAGTGAGAGACAGAATAACAACAACAAAATAAAAAAAAACGCATGTCAAAAATGTTATAAGTTAATTTGCATTTTAATGAGGGAAAAAAGTATTTGATCCCCTGCTGATTTTGTACGTTTGCCCACTGACAAAGAAATGATGAGTCTATAATTTTAATGGTAGGTTTATTTGAACAGTGAGAGACAGAATAACAACAACAAAAATCCAGAAAAACGCATGTCAAAAATGTTATAAATTGATTTGCATTTTAATGAGGAAAATAAGCTGAGATTAGGAGCACTCCCTTTAAGAGTGTGCTCCTAATCTCAGCTCGTTACCTGTATAAAAGACACCTGGGAGCCAGAAATCTTTCTGATTGAGAGGGGGTCAAATACTTATTTCCCTCATTAAAATTCAAATCAACTTATAACATTTTTGACATGCGTTTTTTGGATTTTGTTGTTGTTATTCTGTATCTCACTGTTCAAACAAACCTACCATTAAAATGATAGACTGATCATTTCTTTGTCAGTGGGCAAACGTACAAAATCAGCAGGGGATCAAATATTTTTTTCCCTCACTGTATGTGTGTGTGTACGTGTGTGGGGAGCGGTGGTGTAGTGGTTAGCGCTATGCTGCGCTATGAACCCGGGGACCCGAGTTCGATTCCCGCTCACGGCCAACACCGGTGACGATTATTTGAACCGGTCCTGTGTTGAGTAGCAGACGGAGGTACTCGGAGACGGAGGTGAGTTAGGGGCTTCCGCCAGGGTTTATTAACACGTATCACTATCCCTGGTTCCCTCTTTACCCCTTATACTATCCCCGTTCCTCCAGTGACCCCGCTTACGTCACGGGGTCTCCCTTAAATACCCTAGGAGGGGTGACGTCACGTGCACTGCCCAGCGCGTGCGACCCCACGTCCCGTGATGTCACCGCACCGGACAGTGCACACGACGCCACCACTCTCCTCTACTCCTCTACATCACCCCCCCCCCCCCCGTGAAAAAAAAAACAGCCGACCCGGCTGCAATCACCCCGCAAGCGGGGCCCCACACCGGACCGAAGACCGAATAATCACGAGTTCGTGTGCCTGAAGGTAAAACTGGCTGCTAGAAAACTCAACCTTAGGGCAGCACGGCCCCTCAAGCAGAACAGCAACAACAACCACAACAACAAAAAAAAACAAATAGAGCCCGAAGGCCTCATCCGCCGGATAGCGCCGAACGGGCGCCAGGGGCTGGGCCCGCTGAACGGCCATCAGGGCCGTCACCGGAGCCGCATCCCCCTCGAGCGGGTATGCGCTGCTGGCCCGCTCCCCCGTGAGGTGTCCGCCACCCGTGCAGGTGGCCCGTCAGCGGGCAACAGGCCCACCGCCGTGGCCTCCGGTGACCGGGGGGTCTCTGTCGGCCTCACTCGGGAGGGGCCTGGGGGCACACACACAGGTCGGACGTCACCTCCGTCAACGAGACCCGGCCGGTCAGGTACGCCGGATACATTATCAGCCGGCCGCTCCAGAATTGGGGGTGGATCCCCCAGGGTAGATGGAACATAACGTTTGAGCCGGGACGGGTGCACTATCCACTGCCGGCGACCGAACCGAATCCGGACGTATTGCGGCCGGCGGACCTCCACAACCTCCACGGGGCCCTACCAAGGGCGATGCAATTTGGCCGATGTGCCCACGGGGACCTGGGGACAATGCAGCCACGCTTTTTGACCCGCTACCCACGGGAGGCCAGTAATAGTCCCGCTCTAAGGGTCAATAAGGTCTTATGGTAGCCAAGGTGCATAAGCTTCTCATGAATGGCTCAGGTTAATTTACCACGCAGGCTAGTGGGCACAACCACACAATAGCGTTCCAATTGGGCATCCCAACGCATGAGTAGTCCGTCATGCACGGCGATCGCCGGGCAGCCGACGAAGCTGAGCTCCGGGCCTTATGTCCGACACGGCACCATAGCTTCAGCAGAGAGGAATCCTCCATCTGCAAGCTGGACCATACCTCCCGGGGAAGTCCAAGGCCGAAATCCGCGGGCGCCGCCGCACCTGGAGGGGTGGCCGCCTCGGCCGACGCGACCAACTGGGCCGCAGTGTCCCCTGGGGCCTTGCAACGGCTAGAGCCCAGGGTGCAAGCACACCCGCCGCCTGCCGGCAATCGGGATAAACCGTCCGCATTTCCATGCTGTGTCCCCTTCCTGTGGATTACATCAAAGGGGTAATCCTGGAGCACTTCGAGCCAGCGAGACAGCTGACCCAAGGGCTGACTAATCTTCAGCGAATATTGCAGGGCCGCATGGTCAGTTCGGACCATAAACAGCCTACCGTACAAATATGGTCTATACAACTGAACAAAATAAACTATGGCCAAAAGCTCCCTCCGGGTCACACAATATCGCTGTTCCGTCGAGGACAGAACGCGACTGCCATAGGCTACCACCCTCTCAACCCCGTCGACCACCTGGGCCAGGACAGCCCCAATTCCAGTGTCGCTGGCATCGGTATCAAGCAGGAATGGTTTCGAAAAATCCGGGTACCCCAAGGGCGGCACATCCGCCAAGGCCGTGCGAAGCGCCGCAAAAGCCGCCTCCTCCTCCGCGCCCCAGTGAAACCTTTGGCCTTTGGCAGAAAGGGCGTGCAGTGGCTTCGCAATTGTCGCAAAATCGCGGACAAACCGGCAATAGTACGGTGCGAAGCCAACGAAGCTACGCACCTCCGCGACAGATGTGGGAGTCGGCCACGTCCGGACACAAGCCGTTTTATCCGGGTCCGTGGCGACACCTGACATGCTAACAATGTGTCCCAAACGTATGGCCAAAAACAATAACGTCATCCAAGTAGATTAGACAAGACTCCCACTGCAGCCCCGCCAAGACCATCTCCATGAGACGTTGGAAGGTGGCCGGGGCCGAATAGAGACCCATAGGAAGCCGATTGAACTCGAACAACCCCTGGGGCGTGCGGAACGCTGTCTTGGGTCTAGAGGCCTCATCCAGTGGCAATTGCCAGAAGCCTGAGAGCAAATCTAAAGTCGAAAAGAACCGCGGGCCCGAGAGGGCGTCCAGGGAATCATCCATGCGAGGCAATGGATATGCATCAGCCACCGAGATCTTGTTCAATCTACGAAAATCGACGCAGAACCGGAGACTCCCGTCCCATTTCTTGACTAGCACAATGGGGGCACCCCAAGGGCTAGTAGATGGAGAGATGATGTCCGCCGCCAACATTTCCTCGACAGCCGAGCGGACATGATCTTTTTCCGATGGGCTAAAGCGGTGGGAATTAAGTCGAATAGGGGCCGCGTCGCCCGTGTCTATGTGGTGGTCCAAAAAAGTAGTGCGACCCAGATCAAACTTATTTTGGCTGAACACATCGGTGAACCGCTCGATGAGGTCGCGGAGTTGCCGACGTTCCCCGGAGGACAACGAGGCATTCTCGTCGCACAACGTGGCGATCCATGATGCGTCGGGGTCCCCCATGCGCATCACGCCCGCCACGATTCCTTCATCCAGGGCAGCACTCTCGGGTGGAGGAGCCGGGGTCGCGTGTGCCAGGACGGCGCCGGCCGGGACTACGACCGGCAAGGGTCCCGAATTGAGGACCTGCAAAAAAAGGTCCTGGCCCCCTGACACGGCTGTCAAGGCGCCCACCAACCCCTTCATCCTTGAAAAGTAGCTTGACGGGGACAGGAGGATACCCGTCTCCGTGGAGCCCATTTCGAGCGGTTTGCGCAACCTAAGGGGTATCAGGATTTGTGACACCGGTGGTACGGTCACCGGCGCTTTATTCAAGGCCTGTACACCGGCGACCAAGGGAGACAGGACGGTAGGCGATTCTAGGAATTGCAGCCGCCTCCCTGACGGCATTTCCACACAGCCCTGGTCAACGAGAATTCGGATGGGCATCCTAGACAAAAAGTCGGTCCCCAAGAGGCATGGCACTGCCAAGGTCCTGGAGACCAAAATAGGCCCGGCCAACTCAATCTCGTCAACCCGAACCGACGCTACAACGTGGCCCAAGATGCCCAAACTGCCGCCGTTCGCGGCGATACAAGCCCCGCGAACCGGCCTTAACGGACCCACGCTGCGGGGTAGCAGCCAAAAAATGGCCTCAGAAATAATGGTGGCCGACGCCCCCGTATCCACCAAGAGGCGAACGTGCACCCCTTGTACATATCCTGCCACCGCTGAGGAGCCGGCAGCTGCCGCCACCATCCTATGCGCAAGCGCATCCCAGTGGTGGGTCTGTCTGGGCCATTGAGGGGGTGATGACGATGGTGCACCCGACCCTTCGAGGACAACCCCATGACGATGGGCCCTAGCCCCGCTAGATGCATGAGGTGAAGGGAGCAGCCGCGCAGATGATGCGTCGCGACTCGCCTGGGGCCCCGGACCCGATGCCAACGAGGGTCTGGGAGAAGGTGGAGTCCCTTTTCCAAAGGCCCCCGGGGCATTCCGGCAGCCCCGCTCAATGTGGCCCCGCTGATAACAGCGGAAGCAGGCCACCGTGTCCGCCTCCTGCGGACGGGAAGGTCCCGGCCGCCCCCGCTGCTCCGGATGGCGACCACCCGCCCTTCTTCCTCGACGATCGGGCATCGCCAGGGCCGCGAGGGTGTCCACCCCCTGAGAGGTGGCCCCCCTGTCCGGCGCCGGGACCCCCGCACACGCCGCCATCTGAGGCCGTTGGCGGAGGGAGAGGTGCGCCTGAATGTTTTCGGCGACCGCCAAGGATGTGATCTGCCGATCATTGTTGATCGACAGAGCAATTCCTAGCTCCCTTGCCAGGTCAAGCAGCTTCCCCAAGGCCATAGAATCAAGTGCTCTGCCGTACAGGTCAGGGTATGCAGCCTGCGCCAGGGCCAGGAGCGAGCAGCGGAAGGCCAGCGGCAGTTCCCCCTCCTCCCGCCGCCGCAATGAGAACTTTAGCTGCGCGGTGGACGGCGGCTCAAAAACGTTGGCCATTTGGATATAGGCCGCCGGGAGTGTAGCCCGATTGGCTGGATGGATGGACTTGAAGGCCTGCAGAGCCCTTTCGTCCAAGCAGGTCGGAAGCGCCGGCAAGGCCTCCTCCATGGACCAGCCGACCGACATGTATGCCGCGTCGAACCGGTCCTGGAAGGCCGACCAGTCGCCCCCTTGCGCGACAAACGGCGCAACGTCGGGTAACCGGCGCTGCCATTAGCCGCGCGGCGCCGCGAGGTGTGGAAGCCAAGCGGCACCTGCGGGCCACCCGGCGGACGCGACGTGGTGCGGCGGTGGCAGCGTTGTGGCTCCCACGGGCCACGGCGAAGACGCGGAAAGGTGCGGTGGTGCTGCGGCCCCCATGGGCCACGCCGTAGGCGCAGCGAAGTGTGGCTGAGTTGCGGCCCCCATGGGCCACGCCGTAGGTGCAGCAAAGTGCGGCTGAGTTGCGGCCCCCATGGGCCACGCCGTAGGTGCAGCGAGGTGTGAAGGCGCCTGCGCTTTCGCGACCCACCTGTCAGCGGCGGCGTACGAAGCCACGGTGTCGTCCCGCGACGCGGCGAGGGACCACGACGTTGCAGCCTCCCCGGGCCACGCCGGAGCCGTGGCGGCATCCATGACAAGGGACGCAGGCACGGCGAGGTGCAGAGCTGCGGCATCGCCGGTGGCCGGCCCCGTGAGCGCGGCGACAGGTGGAGCCGCGGCAGCACCCGCGGCCCATTCCGGCGGCACGGCGATGTACGGGGCAGCGGCAGCCGCCGCTGCCCATCCCGGCGGCCCGGCGAGGACGGCACGCGCGTACTTACCCGGGGCCCCCCCGGCGGGCGCAGCTTGATGTGGAGCCGCGTCATCGCCGGCGGCTAGTCCCGCAGGAGCGGCATGCCGCGTCGGTGGAGAGACGCGGCGTCGCGGTCGCCATGGCAGCCATGGCGCCAACTTGCGCCGTCCCAGCAACAATGTCCGCCGGCTGCCGCGTCGCAGCCGTAGCAGCGGCCGCATACGGCTCCCGAGCCAACATGGCCACCGCGGATTGCGTCGCATCCAACATGGCGGCCATTTCCATTTCCGGTGGAGCGGTCGCTGGGAAAACAGCGGCGGTTTCAACGATGGCGGTTGACGGTTGCTCCCGTCCCGAGTGCGGGCCGGTTGGCTGCGTCCGCGCCTCCACCTCGGCCAACCTGACGGTCAGCTGCCCCACCGCCTGCAGGAGCTGCTGCAGCAGAGCTGCGGGGACGCTCTCCGTCTCTGGCGGCGGCGGTGAGCTGGCACTCCCTGCAGCCGACTCCTCCCGCTCCGGCCCGCTCGTCTCCATGGGGACCGTCACCGGGGTCCCGGGCTCCGGGGTCACTGCTGGAGCCTCCTCTCCGCCTTCGGCACCCTCCAAGTGATGTGCCGGTGGGTTCTTACGCCGTGCGCCCGCTTAAGACATGTTGGCGACAGTGTAAACTACTGACACCAGTTGTTGAGTAGTAGACAGAGGTACTCGGAGACGGAGGTGAGTTAGGGGCTTCCGCCAGGGTTTATTAACACGTATCACTATCCCTGGTTCCCTCTTTACCCCTTCTACTATCCCCGTTCCTCCAGTCACCCCGCTTACGTCACGGGGTCTCCCTTAAATACCCTAGGAGGGGTGACGTCACGTGCACTGCCCAGCGCGTGCGACCCCACGTCCCGTGATGTCACCGCACCGGACAACGCACACGACGCCACAACTCTCCTCTACTCCTCTACATCGGGCCTCATCTAGGTCGACTCAGCCTCAAATGAGTACCTGGTGCGGTGTGTAAAAACATCGCCACTTGGGAGACAAAGGCGGCCGGGCGTGGTGTTGGCCACCCACCCCCTCGTGTACCGTGACGGCCTTCATAGGTGCTCGCTAACAGCATTTGCCTCAAAAATCTTTAAAGGCTATGAAGGGATTATTTGTCGTTTGCGTGTGTAACGGGTTCCGGAGACACTTGTAGATGTAACTTCTTTATTACAATACAACACTCCAACAGTCCTGATACTCTGTTACAGCCTAGGTACACAGCCTAGCTACACAGCCTAGATACTCTAGATACTCTACTCTGGCTACGCTCGCCCTCACAAGGTCGTAGAGTCGGGAGTTCCAGAGTCCCACCACTGGCTCTCACAGCATCCCAGGGTCTTCAGATGGCTGGTCGTGGGTCTTGGGTCTTGAGTTACAACTGGGCCCCGATCGTCATTTTATGCCTGGTCCAACGAGGGGTGGGGCCGTGTGCGCTACCAGACATCCCACAGAGCACACACAGCCCCCCCCACCCCCCCCCCCCGTTGGCGGCGCCCAGGGGATTAAGCGCCTGGGAACTCAACGCCTGGCTCCCAGAGGCTTAAGCGTCTGGACCCCCTGGGAACCCAGCGCCTGGCGCCCAGAGGCTTAAGCGTCTGGACTCGCCTGGGATCCCAGAGCCCCCAGCAGCCCCTCCCTTCTTATGTCACTACACGTGTGTACGTGTGTGTGTGATCGTGTGTGTGTGTACACGTAAACCACGAATTAAACATAAACCTGTAACAAATAAGCTTGTGCCGGAGGCTCCGGGGGGTCAGGCTTTTATGACGTCTCCTGGCCAAACCCCATTTGGCGGAGCCAGGAGATTGAATTTTCACCCTCGGGGCTCCTCCAGAAACAACAAAAAACCATTGCGGATGGCCACGTGGAATGTTCGAACGCTCACTGCGGAGGAGAGGCTGCCACTCCTCTGTCGGGAGCTGGACCGGTACCGCCTGGATCTCTGTGGCATTCAGGAGGTCCGGTGGACCGGTTCTGGCTCCTGCCACCATGAGGGGTGGACAGTCCTCTACTCGGGGCAGGAGACTGCCAAACAACAGGGTGTGGCTCTTCTTCTGAACAAAAGAATGAAGGGGGCGTGGGAGCGTGGCGGTGAGGTGTGGGAAGCTGTAAGCCCCAGGATACTTTGGGCTCGCCTTCCCATCAACCAGAGGCGAGGAGTGGTGATCGTGGTTACTTATGCCCCCACCGAAGACGAACATCCGTGGAGGGATGCAGGCAAAGCCGATGAGTCAGACTCTTTCTATGACCTCCTGTCACAGGTGCTGGCTAAAGTGGCCACTCGGGACAGAGTCATCTTGTTGGGTGACTTCAATGCCCGAGTTGGTCATGATGCTGATACCTGGTCTGGAGTGATTGGAAGGCATGGGCCAGATCAGCTCAATAATAACGGTAGGAGGCTGCTAGATTTTTGTGCAGCCCATGGGCTTGTAATTACCAACACGCTCTTCCGGCATCGGCGCATCCACACAACATCATGGATACATGCCGGGTCCAAGCAAGAACATCTGCTGGACTACATAGTGACGGACCAGCGGATGCGAACCCATGTCCTTGACACCAGGACCTACCGTGGAGCTGATCTGTCCTCTGACCATCGACTAGTCATCTGTAAGATGCGCCTGCCTTTCTTCCACTCCGGTGGTGGGTGTACACCCAGGATCCCATTCCAACCAAAAGTGGCCTGGTCTCAGTTAGCTGATGAAAGTTGCAAGCGAGAATTTCATCATCGCTTGCAGCTGGGGTTGGCATCGTCCCCCACTCCACCTGATGTCGAGGGGAAATGGGCGAGGTTTAAGACTGTGACTCATGCAGCTGCAATGGCTGCTTTGGGTACGCGGTCCAGACCTCCCCAGAAACCCTGGCTGACAGAGGAGGTGTTCAGGTTAATTGAGAAAAAGCGTCAGGCCCACTCTCATCGCCTACAGCATCCCACGTCAGAGAATGAGGAGGTTTACCGCAGCCTTCGCTCGGAAGTTCGGAGAGCCGTAAGGCGCTGCAAGGATGGGTGGTGGTCGCGGGTTGCTGAGGAGATGGAGTCTGCCTCAGTGGCCCGTGATCACAAATCACTATTTAACTCCATCAAAAAAGTAACCTGCAGCGCCACACCTATTACCATCATTAGAGGAAAAAACGGGGATCCAATCTCCGACCCCCAGGAACAGGTTTGCAGATTTGCTGAGCATTTCTGTGAGGTCTTGGGGGAGGGAAATTCTCTCAGCCAGGAAAACATCATGGCACAAAGTGGTGATAACCCTGCTGAGGCTGCGGTGCCTCAAATATTGGAAGAGGTCACCCCCTGTGAGTGGCTGGCTGAGGTGCCAGCTGTTGAGGAAGTACTGAGGGCAATCCGGAGTCTGAGACCAGGGAAGGCATCGGGCAGAGATGATCTCCCAAGCGAAATGCTGAGGGAGGGTGGCGTTTGTGCACAGACTGCCCTACATGACATCATAACAACAGTCTGGACCACTGGACGGGTTCCGCAGGACTGGAAGGATGCCCTGGTGGTCCCCCTCTTTAAGAAGGGGGACCGTACCGACTGTAACAACTACAGGGGCATCTCACTCCTCAGTGTGCCGGGTAAGGTCCTGGCAAGGATTATTCAACATCGCCTTGCTAGGCACGCTGAGGAGAGGCTTGCGGAGCCCCAATGCGGTTTCAGGAAAGGGCGGTCCTGCACAGATGCCATATTTTCTGTCCGTCTGCTACAGCAGAGGTGTAGGGAATTCCAAAAGACCTACATCTCTGCTTTATTGACCTGGTCAAGGCCTATGATACCATCAGTAGGACTGGGCTCTGGGTTGTTCTTCGTGCTTTCGGAGTCCCTGACCCTCTGCTCACGATCATTAAGGACCTTCATGATGGTGAGCGGACCCGGGTAAAACTACGTGGCCGGGAGTCGGAGCCTTTCCCTGTACACCTTGGGGTGCAACAGGGATGTCCTCTGGCTCCCACATTATTTAACATTTATTTTGACCGCGTAGTTCGTGAAGCCTTCAATAGCTCTACCGGGGGAATTTCCATTTGGTACAGATATAATGGGAGGCTGATCGACGCCCGGGTGCGATCAAGGGATGGCTCCCTATTGGTCAACCATGTTATGTATGCCGATGATTTGGTAATAGCTGCTCATTCAGAAGAGGAGTTGGAGACGCTGCTGCTGAGACTGGAGCGTGCCACTAAGAGGTGGGGCCTTACCATCAGCCCCACCAAAACTAAGCACCTGCCTGGGTATTTTGTACCATCGGACACTCCACCCCTACAACTCCCAATTGGTGATGGGGCAGTTGTGGAGAGAGTGGAGAGTTTCCCATACCTGGGCAGTGTGCTTATGACCGGCTCCAGTCTATCAGCAGAGGTCTCACTCCGAATCAGTCGAGCGGCAATATCTTTTCATCGGTTGCGTAACGCTGTGTGGAAGCTACCTGGTCTGTCGCTCCGCACGAAGCTTCAGGTCTTCTCGGCCACGGTCATTCCCTCCCTTCTCTACGCTTGCGAGACGTGGACCCCCCTGGTGGAGCATCTTCGCCGGTTGGAAACATTTAGGCTGGCCTGCCTACGATCCATCCTGGGTTTAACCAGGCTGGATTGTGTGAGGAGCTCACAAATCCTTGAAAGATCTGGGCAAAGTCCCATCAGTGAGCTCCTCCGGCAGGCAAGGCTGCGTTGGCTGGGTCATGTAGCCCGCATGCCCAGCCACCGCATGCCTAAACAGCTTTTGTTCGGCCGGATTGAGGGGGCTAGACGGGCGCGGCACAGGCTGGAGAAGAGATGGAGTGATGTGGTACAGGAGGACGTGGAGCTGAGTGGACTTGCCGATGACTGGTACCAGCGGTGTCAAGATCGGCCTCAGTGGAGGAGGCTCGTGAAGGACGCTACTGGGCAGTTGGAGGCAGTCGCCCTCCAACAACAACGGAGGGCGGAGGAGCGACGCTCACAACAACGAGCGGAGCGCCGGGTGGCTAAAGCACAGCAAGTTGGCACAGTAGGGGGCACAGGTGGTGCATCAGCCAGTCATCTCGGTCATCTCGGTCAGTCGACCCGTGGCACCTGGGTCTGCCCCGTGACCTCCTGCCAGCGGGCTTTCGACACTTCACGTGGCCTCAAGGTGCACTTTGCCTGGCACAAGCATCGTGGTGACGTCACCGCCACTTAGTGGCGAATGGCGGTTGTTGTTGTTGTGTACACGTATTGATGTCCAGTGGACTGGCTCTGGCTCCAGTCACCATGAGGGGTTTACAGTCCTCTCTTTGGGGCAGGAGACTGTCATACAAATGCGTCGGTCTTTTTATAAATAAAATAATTAAGGGGGTGTGGGAGCGTGGCGGTGAGGTGTGGGAAGCTGTAAGCCCCAGGCTACTTTGGGCTCGCCTTCCCATCAACCAGAGGCGAGGAGTGGAGGTCGTGGTTACTTATGCCCCCACCGAAGATGAACATCCGTGGAGGGATGCAGGCAAGGCCGATGAGTCAGATGCCTTCTATGACCTCCTGTCACAGGTGCTGGCTAAAGTGGCCCCATCGGGATAAAGTCATCCTGTTGGGTGGCTTTAATGCCCGAGAAAGTCATGATGCTGGCACCTGGTCTGGAGTTATTGGAAGGCATGGGGCAAGATCAGCTAAATAACAACGGTAGGAGGCTGCTAGACTTGTGTGCAGTCCATGGGCTTGTAATTACCAACACGCTGTTCAGGCATCGATGCATCCACGCAACATTATGGATGTACGTCGGGTCCAAGCAAGAGCATCTGCTATATAGCGCATGCGAGCCCATGTCTTTGACACCAGGACCTACCGTGGAGTAGAGCTGCCCACTAACCATCGGCTTGTCATCTGTAAGATGCGCCTGCCATTCTTCCACTCCGGTGGTGGGTGTACATCTGGTCTCAGCTAGCTGATGAAAGTTTCAAGTGAGAATGTCATCATCGCCTGCAGCTGGGGTTGGCATCGTCACCCCCTCCTCCTGATGCCGAGGGGAAATGGGCGAGGTTTAGAACTGTGGCTCATGCAGCTGCATCGGCTGCTTTCGGTACCAGTACAGACGACGTCCCCAGAGACCCTGGCTTACGCAGGAGATGTTCCGGCTGGCTGAGACGAACACCACCCTCTACATCATCCCACATCTGTGAATTAGGAGGCTTACCGCAGCTTTCATTCGGAGGTTCGGAGAGCCATGCAGTGCTGCAAGGATCAGTAGTAGTCGCTGGTTGCTGAGGAGATGGAATATATGCCTCATATGCCTCATTAGCCCACGATCACATTAGCCCACCATCAAGAAAGTAACTTGCAGCACCCCACCTATCGCCTTCTTTAAGGCAAAGAATGGTGATCCGATATCCGACCCCCCAGGAGCAGGTTTGTTGAGCAATTCTGTGAGATCTTGGGGGAGGGGAAATCCCTCAGTCCAAAAAAACACCATGGGGCGAAGTGGGGATGACCCTGCTGAGGTTGCGGTGCCTCAAATATGGGAAGAAGAAGTCACCCACTGTGAGTGGCTGGCTGAGGTGCCATCTGTTGACGAAGCACCGAAGGCGATCCAGAGTTTGAGAGCAGGAAACGTGCTTGGCAGAGATGACATCCAAAGCGAAATGCTGAGGGAGGGTGGCGTTTGTGTGCATACTGCCCTACGTGACATCATAACAACAGTCTAGACCACTGGACAGGTTCCGCAGGACTGGAAGGATGCCCCGGCGGTCCCCCTCTTTAAGAAAGGGAACCGCACAGACTGTAACAACTACAGGGGCATCTCACTCCTCAGTGTGCCGGGATAGGTTCTGGTAACAATTATTCAACATCGCCTTGCTAGGCACACTGAGGAGAGGCTTGTGGAGACCCAGTGTGGTTTCAGGCCAGGGTGGTTATGCACAGATGCCATATTCTCTGTCCGTTTGCTACAGCAGAAGTGTAGGGAATTCCAACAGGACCCACAAGGCCAATGCTACTATCAGTAGGTCTAGGCTCTGGGTTGTTCTTCGTGCTTTCAAAGTCCCTGACTCTCTGCACACAATCATGAAGGACCTTCATGATGGTGGGCCGGCCCAGGTAAAGCTACGTGGTCGGTGATGTGGCGATTGCTGCTCAATCAGAGGAGGAGTTGGAGACGCTGCTGCTGAACCTGGAGCTTGCCACCAAGAGGTGGGGCCTTACCATCAGCCCCACCAAAACTAAGCACCTGCCTGGGTATTTTGTACCATCGGACACTCCACCCTCACAACTCCCAATCGGTGATGGGGTGATGATGGTGGTGATGATGATGATGGTGGTGATGATGGTGGTGATGATGATGATGGTGGTGATGATGGTGGTGATGATGGTGGTGATGGTGGTGATGATGGTGGTGATGATGGTCGTGATGGTGATGTTGATGATGGTGGTGATAATGATGATGATGGCGGTGATGGTGGTGATGATGATGGTGGTGATGATGATGGTGATGATGGTGGTGGTGATGATGGTGATAATGGTGGTGATGGTGATGTTGATGATGATGGTGATGATGATGATGGTGATGATGGTGGTGATGATGGTGGTGATGATGGTGGTGATGGTGGTGATGATGGTGATAATGGTGGTGATGGTGATGTTGATGATGATGATGTTGATGATGATAATGATGATGGTGATGATGGTGGTGATGATGGTGGTGATGATGGTGGTGATGATGGTGGTGATGATGGTGGTGATGATGGTCGTGATGGTGATGTTGATGATGGTGGTGATAATGATGATGATGGCGGTGATGGTGGTGATGATGATAGTGGTGATGATGATGGTGATGATGGTGGTGGTGATGATGATGGTGATAATGGTGGTGATGGTGATGTTGATGATGATGATGTTGATGATGATAATGATGATGGTGATGATGGTGGTGATGATGGTGGTGATGATGGTGGTGATGATGGTGGTGATGATGGTGGTGATGATGGTCGTGATGGTGATGTTGATGATGGTGGTGATAATGATGATGATGGCGGTGATGGTGGTGATGATGATGGTGGTGATGATGATGGTGATGATGGTGGTGGTGATGATGCTGGTGATAATGGTGGTGATGGTGATGTTGATGATGATGGTGATGATGATGATGGTGGTGGTGATGATGATGATGATGGTGGTGGTGATGATGATGATGGTGGTGATGGTGGTGGTGATGGTTATGATAATGGTGATAATGGTGGTGGTGATGGTGGTGACGATGATGGTGATGGTGATGATGGTGGTGATGATGTTCGTGATGATGATGGTAATGACGATGGTGATTACGACGATGGTGATTCACTTCCTCGATTCGAAACTAGTCCATTCATATTTTAGGCGACTTTGCCGAAAGAACCATAGAATATGAATTCGTGCAGTCACCAAAGTTTTAAGTCAAAATTTTATCCATACATCTGTCCGGCTCGTAGAGTCCCACTGACGCACGATCGAGCTTTTAGAAAACTATCCACAAACACCCCAAGCCAAGCGGACATGAACCTCTTAGTGGTGATTATGCTGCGGTTATGATGATGATGGTGGTGATGATAATGCTCTGGGGATGTTGTTGTGGTGGTGGTGGTGATGATATTGTGGTGATGATGTTGTTGTGATGATTATGTTGTGGTGATGATGACGATGCTGTGGTGATAATGATGTTGTGGTGGTGGTGATGATGGTGATATTGTGGTGATGTTGTGGAAATGATCGTGATGATGATGTTGATGTTGTGGTCATGATGTTGTTGTGGTGGTGGTGATGATGGTGATGTTGTGGTGATAATGTGGTGGTGATGTTGATGTGATGATGATGTTGATGATGTTGTTGTGGTGATTATTTTGATGATGTTGTAATAATGGTGGTGATGATGATGTAGTAATGATGGCGATGGTGTTGTAGTAACGATGATGATGATGTTGTAGTAATGATGATGATGATGTTGTAGTAATGATGATGATGATGTTGTAGTAATGATGGTGGTGATGTTGTAGTAATGATGGTGATGATGATGTAGTAATGATGATGATGTTGTAGTAATGATGGTGATGGTGATGATGATGTAGTAATGATCGTGGTGATGGTGATGATGATGATGTTGTAGTAATGATGGTGATGATGGTGATGATGATGTTGTAGTAATGATGGTGGTGATAGTGATGATGTTGTAGTAATGATGGTGGTGATGGTGATGATGTTGTAGTAATGATGATGTTGTAGTAATGATGGTGATGATGATGGTGTAGTAATGATGGTGGTGATGGTGATGATGATGTTGTAGTAATGATGGTGGTGATGGTGATGATGATGTTGTAGTAATGATGGTAATGATGATGATGGTGGTGATGGTGATGATGATGTTGTAGTAATGATGGTGATGATGATGATGGTGGTGATGGTGATGATGATGTTGTAGTAATGATGGTGATGATGTTGTAGTAATGTGATGATGATGTTGTAGTGATGGTGATGATGATGTTGTAGTAATGATGGTGATGATGTTGTAGTAATGTGATGATGATGTTGTAGTGATGGTGATGATGATGTTGTAGTAATGATGGTGATGATGATGGTGGTGATGATGATGTTTTAGTAATGATGGTGGTGATGATGATGATGTTGTAGTAATGATGATGTTGTAGTGATGTTGTAGTAATGATGGTGATGATGATGTTGTAATGATGGTGATGATGATGGTGATGATGATGGTGATGATGGTGTAGTAATGATGGTGGTGATGGTGATGATGTAGTAATGATGGTGGTGATGATGTAGTAATGATGGTGATGATGATGGTGTAGTAATGATGGTGATGATGTTGTAGTAATGATGATGATGATGTTGTTGTCGTAATGATGGTGATGATGATGTAGTAATGATGGTGATGGTGATGATGATGTAGTAATGATGGTGGTGATGGTGATGATGATGTTGTAGTAATGATGGTGGTAATGATGTTGTAGTAACGATGGTGGTGATGGTGATGATGTTGTAGTAATGATGATGTTGTAGTGATGTTGTAGTAATGATGGTGATGATGATGGTGTAGTAATGATGGTGATGATGATGGTGTAGTAATAATGGTGATGATGGTGGTGATGGTGATGATGTTGTAGTGATGTTGTAGTAATGATGGTGATGATGATGATGTAGTAATGATGGTGATGATGATGGTGTAGTAATGATGGTGATGGTGATGATGTAGTAATGATGGTGGTGATGTTGTAGTGATGTTGTAGTAATGATGGTGATGATGATGATGGTGTAGTAATGATGGTGATGATGATGATGGTGGTGGTGATGGTGATGATGATGTTGTAGTAATGATGGTGATGATGATGTTGTAGTAATGTGATGATGATGATGTTGTAATGATGGTGATGATGATGATGGTGATGATGATGGTGTTTTTGCCGGGCATTTCATTGAACACGAAGTCTCCTGCCAGGAATTCGGGGATTTGGTAGGAAATTCTTCTCAGCCAACTCGCTGGCATCGTGCAGGCGACGAGTGGTGAACCTCACAAACACTTTGGATTTCCCGTTCAATTTGGCAGCGATAATGCTGCTGATGATGCTGATGATGATGATGCTGATGCTGCAGTTGTGCAACAACGACAACAGCAACAGTGTGTGTCCGTGTGTGATGATGTGTGTGTGTGTGGCAGTGTGTCTGTGTGTGTGTGAGTGTGTGTGAGTGTGTGTGTGTGTCCGTGTGTGAGTGTGAGTGTATGTGAGTGAGTGTGAGAGAGTGTGTGTGTGAGTGTGTGTGTGAGTGTGTGTGAGTGTGTGTGAGTGTGTGTGTGAGTGTGTGTGAGTGTGTGTGTGAGTGTGTGTGAGTGTGTGTGTGTCCGTGTGTGGCAGTGTGTCTGTGAGTGAGTGTGTGTGTGAGAGTGTGTGATGGTGTGTGTGTCCGTGTGTGTCTGTGTGTGAGTGTGTGTGAGTGTGTGTGTGTGTCTGTGAGTGTGTGTGAGTGTGTGTGAGTGTGTGTGAGTGAGTGTGTGTGTGAATGAGTGTGTGTGAGTGAGTGAGTGTGAATGAGTGTGTGTGGGAGTGTGTGGGAGTGTGTCTGAGTGAGTGTGTGTGAGTGTGTCATCTTCGCCGGTTGGAAACATTTAGGCTGGCCTGCCTACGATCCATCCTGGGTTTAACCAGGCTGGATTGTGTGAGGAACTCACAAATCCTTGAAAGATCTGGGCAAAGTCCCATCGGTGAGCTCCTCCGGCAGGCAAGGCTGCGTTGGCTGGGTCATGTAGCCCGCATGTCCAGCCACCGCATGCCTAAACAGCTTTTGTTCGGCCGGATCGAGGGGGCTAAACGGGCGCGGAACGGGCTAGAGAAGAGATGGAGTGATGTGGTACAGGAGGACGTGGAGCTGAGTGCACTTGCCGATGACTGGTACCAGCGGTGTCAAGATCGGCCTCGGTGGAGGAGGCTCGTGAAGGACGCTACTGGGCAGTTGGAGGCAGTCGCCCTCCAACAACAACGGAGGGCGGAGGAGCGACGCTCACAACAACGAGCCGTGTGTGTGGAGCGGTAGTGTGTGAGTGTGTGTGAGTGTGTGAGTGTGTTTGAGTGTGTGTGAGTGTGTTTGTGTGTGTGAGTGTGTGTGTGGGGGTGTGTGTGAGTGTGTGTGAGTGTGTAGTGTGTGAGTGAGTGTGTGTGGGTGTGTCTGTGTGTGTGTGGAGCGGTAGTGTAGCAGTTACCGCGCTGCGCTCCGAACGTGGCTATCCGAGGTCGATCGCCGTTCACCGGTTCTTGTCCTCCCTCTAGGTAGACTCAGCCTCAAATCAGTTCCCGGTGCAATTGTGCGTTAAACATCGCCACTGGGGAGACAAAGGCGGCCGGGCATGGTGCACTCCCGACAGCACTTTCCCTGACAGCCTGCTGAAGGCTACATGGGGGATCTTTGTCTTTGTCTTGAGTCTGTCCAGACGATGCGTGACAACGCCCCGATCAGGAATGAATTTTTGCGCGATGGACGAATACAAAAAAATGAGGATTGGAGCCGTGAATCACGGGTGGCAGCCTGGGCTGGCCAGGGGCAGGACGTCCGATTGAACTGACTGAGGGTAGAGAATAGTCAGATCATTAGCCAGTCACCCACTTACACCACTCACTCACTCAGTCACCCACTTACTTACTTACTCAGTCACTCACTTACTCACTCACTCAATCACCCACTTACTTACCCAGTCACCCACTTACACCACTCACTCACTCAGCCAGTCACTCACTTACTTACCCAGTCACCCACTCACTCACTCAGTCAGTCACTCAGTCACCCACTCACTCACTCACCCAGTCACTTACTCGCTCAGTCACTCACTTACACCACTCACTCAGTCACTCAGTCACCCACTTACACCACTCATTCAGTCACTCAGTCACCCACTCACTCACTCACCCAGTCACTTACTCGCTCAGTCACTCACTTACACCACTCACTCAGTCACTCAGTCACCCACTTACACCACTCACTCAGTCACTCAGTCACCCACTCACTCACCCAGTCACTTACTCGCTCAGTCACTCACTTACACCACTCACTCAGTCACTCAGTCACACACTTACACCACTCACTCAGTCACTCAGTCACCCACTCACTCACCCAGGCACTTACTCGCTCAGTCACTCACTTACACCACTCACTCAGTCACTCAGTCACACACTTACACCACTCACTCAGTCACTCAGTCACACACTTACACCACTCACTCAGTCACTCAGTCACACACTTACACCACTCACTCAGTCACTCACTCAGTCATCCACTTACACCACTCACTCACTCACCCACTCACTTACCCAGTCATTCACTCACTCACTTACACTACTCACTCCCTCAGCCAGTCACCCACTTACTCAGTCACTCACTCACTCAGTCACCCACTTACACCACTCACCCAGTCACTCACTCAGTCATCCACTTACACCACTCACTCAGTCACCCACTCACTCACTCACTTTCACCACTCACTCACCCACTCACTTACCCAGTCATTCACTCACTTACTCACTTACACTACTCACTCACTCAGCCAGTCACCCACTTACTCAGTCACTCACTCACTCACTCACCCACTTACACCACTCACTCAGTCACCCAGTCACCCACTCACTCACTCAGTCATCCACTCACTCACTCAGCCACTCACTCAGTCAGTCACCCACTTACCCAGTCATTCATTCACTCACTCACTCACCTCAGTCACCCACTCACTCACTCAGTCACTCACTCAGTCAGTCACCCACTTACACCACTCACTCACTCACCCACTCACTCACTCACCCACTTGCACCACTCACTCACTCACTCACCCAGTCACCCACTCACCCAGTCACCCACTCACTTACTCATCCAGTCACCCACTTGCACCACTCACTCACTCACTTACTCACTCACTCACCCAGTCACCCACTCACTCACTCACCCACTCACCCACTCACCCTCTCACCCACTCACCCTCTCACCCACTCACCCTCTCACCCACTCATTCACTCACCCACTTGCACCACTTACTCACTCACCCAGTCACCCACTCACTCACTCACCCAGTCACCCACTTACTCATTCACCCAGTCACTCACTCACTCACCCAGTCACCCACTTGCACCACTCACTCACCCAGTCACCCACTCACCCACCCACTCACCCACTCACCCAGTCACCCACTCACTCACCCTCTCACCCACTCACTCACCCTCTCACCCTCTCACCCACTCACTCACTCACTCACCGAGAATAATTCTCCGCATGCTCCTGGAGGATGACTGCCCCCCATGGCCCGTATCTGATGCATCGGTTCGTGACACAATCGGTTTTTGTTCTCATCAGCCAACCTCAACATCGGCTCGTGGGTCAGAGCATTTCTTGAGTATCTCAAATGGTTGCGTTGCCTCAATATCTCTCTCTATTCTATTCGTCGAGGCAACATTTTGGATACATTTCTGGTGATATCCCACCAGCCTGAGAAAGGTCCAAAGTTAAATTTCGATTTAAAGCTTTCGTGACTGCAGGGATTCATATTCTTGCTTCTTTCGGTAAAGTCACGTAGAAGGGAAGTAATAAAATAATACAAATAAAACATAATAAAATAATTCTCACGACGTTTCGGCCACAACGCAAGCAGCCGTCTTCAGGTGAAGACCAGGTCTGTCGGGGAGACAGCGTCTGAATCTGACGCTGTCTCCCCGACAGACCTGGTCTTCACCTGAGGACGGCTGCTTGCGTTGTGGCCGAAACGTCGAAACGTCGTGAGAATTGTATTTTATTATGTTTAATTTTTATTATTTTATTACTTCCCTTCTACGTGACTTTACCGAAAGAACCAAGAAGATGAATGGGCCAAAGCTTCTTCTTGTTTTTGGGAGTTTTTGCCTCCGATCTCTTGCCAAGTTTCTTTTTTCCAGTGGCCCCATGCCACCTTCTCCCACGCAATGTCCCAGACAGTCCATTACTCACGATGAAGGGGTTTTTTTGGGTTAGATCGCCAAAGTATAAATGCGTCGAAACCCTCCACCACCCGACACAGCCAATTAGTAAGGTGATTTGTCACGTGAATAAAACGCCAAATAGTTACTCGTATAGTGTAGAGTAGTTTATAGTGTGTAGTGCACAGTGTAGTGTATAGTGTAGTATATAGCTTATAGTGTAGTGTATAGTGTAGTGTATAGTAGTTTATAGTGTAGTGTATACTAGTTTATGGTGTAGTGTATAGTAGTTTATAGTGTAGTGTATCGTATCATAGTTTATAGTGTAGTAAATAGTTCAGTAAATACTGTAGTCTATAGTGTAGTGTATAGTGTAGTGTATAGTGTAGTGTATAGTGGTGTATAGTGTAGTGTATAGTAGTTTATAGTGTAGTGTATCGTATCATAGTTTATAGTGTAGTGTATAGTGTAGTGTATAGTGAAGTGTACAGTGTAGTGTATAGTGTAGTGTATAGTGTAGTGTATAGTGTAGTACATAGTGTAGTGTATAGTGTAGTGTATAGTAGTTTATAGTGTAGTGTACAGTGGAGTGTATAGTAGTGTATAGTAATGTATAGTGCAGTGTATAGTAGTTTATAGTGTAGTGTATACTGTAGTGTCTTTTTAATTGTTGAACATTTTTATTATTTTATTATTTCCCTTCTACGTGACTTTACCGAAAGAACCAAGAATAGTGTATAGTAGTTTATAGTGTAGTGTATAGTGTAGTGTATAGTGTAGTGTATAGTGTAGTATATAGTGTAGTGTATAGTAGTGTATAGTGTAGTGTATAGTGTAGTGTATAGTGTAGTGTATAGTGTAGTGTATAGTAGTGTATAGTGTTGGATAGTGTAGTTTATAGTGTAGTGTATAGTGGTGTATAGTGTAGTATATAGTGTAGTGTTTAGTGTAGTATTTAGTGTAGTGTATAGTGTAGTGTATAGTGTAGTGTATAATGTAGTGTATAGTAGTGTAGTGTATAGTGGTGTATAGTGTAGTGTATAGTGTAGTGTATAGTGTAGTAAATAGTGTAGTGTATAGTGTAGTGTATAGTAGTGTAGTGTATAGTAGTGTATAGTGTAGTATACTGCTTCAGCCTACCGGTGTGTCGGAGAGTAAATCCACAACAAATCGCTTTAAACTATTCTCATTGTAGTGCGTATTTAATGTGGCGCTGCACTCTGATGTTGTAGTAGAAAACATTGATCAAAAAGTCGATTTAATTAAGTAGAACGTGTTGTCTATATTCATTTAAAGTTGCGCATTATGATGTGACGTCACATTTCTCACCCCCCCCCCTCGTCACACATCGTCACAAATGTCTGACCCCCCCCCCCCCACCCCAGGTACGTGACGTCATTTATGGACGGTCCCTTAGCACCTGCTGGAGCGTTCGCAACCCCGAGGGGCATTGTCCGCATCATGGGTTGTGAAGGCCGCTTTATGTCAATGGCTCGGATCTATGGGAATTTGCCAGCTCCCTTTTGCAAAATGAAGCCTTGCGAAGTACTGTGACTCTTCTTCTTGGTTCTTTCGGTAAAGTCATCACGTAGAAGGGAAATAATAAAATTAAAATAAAACATAATAAAATACAATTCTCACGACGTTTCGGCCACAACGCAAGCAACATTCAGACTCTGTCTTCTCGACAGACCTGTTCTCCGCCTGAGGACGGCTGCTTGCGTTGTGGCCGAAACGTCGTGAGAATTATTTTATTATGTTTTATTTTTATTATTTTATTACTTCCCTTCTGCGTGACTTTACTGAAAGAACCAAGAAGATTAATCCCTGCAGTCACGAAAGCTTTAAGTCGAAATTTTACGCGCCCACCACTGGCCTTACACTGCACTCAGAAAAACCACACAGCAGAGGAATTCACAGGAACGAGGTCTGTCGGATTTTTTTTGTTTTTGAAATGAGCTTTTATTGGCCACTCTCTCAATCCCACGGGGGAGACACGGGGAGGGGAGACACTGGGAAGTGAGACACAGGGGGCATGAGGGAGACACGGGGGGAGGGGGAGGGGGACACGGTGATAAAGGGGGACATAGGGAGAGAGAGACACCGGGGGCGAGAGAGAGACACGGGGGGAAAGAGAAACACAGGGAGAGAGAGAGAGACACGAGGAGAGAGACACGGGGAGAGAGAGAGACACGGGGGGGGAGGGGGGAGGGGGACACGGTGATGAAGGGGGACATGGGGAGAAGCAGACACGGGGGGAGAGAGAGACACGGCGGGAGAGAGACACAGGGAGAGAGAGAGAGACACAGGGAGAGAGAGAGAGAGACACGAGAGGAGAGAGAGAGACGCCATGGCCTTTGTGACGTCAGGGCTTCCATTCGAGCCACGTGGCTTCTTCGAGTCGGGCAGCAGCAGCCGTCGCTCTCGAGCTCTCGAACTGCACAGGAGCAGCTGCGGGTCCAGGCAAGGGGTGGGGGGAGGGGGGTCTCGGTTTAGGCATAAAATGGCGGTATAACCACGTGTTCAATGTAACTCTACAACATCACAATAGAAGTTTTCGTTGGGTTAGATCGCGCAAATATAAATGCTGCCGCCACCAAAAAAAAATTTAATACAATATTTTTTTTTTGAAAAAAATCTTTTTATTTTAATCTTAATTTTGGAGCTTTCGTGACTGCAGGAATTATTCTTTGGTTCTTTCGGTAAAGTCACGTCTAAAGATAAAATTATAAATTAAATAATAGCATACGACGTTTCGATTGCAACACAAGCATTCATCATCAGGTATAATGAAATAGCGACACAAAATCTAACCAGAAAACCACAGACAGACATAAGCAGACAGATATCACCAAGATACACAGAGAGAGCAACACAGGTACAGAGAGGGGTGATCGTCTCTGTGGGTTGGCCTTAAATAGACAGAGGGGGCGGAGGCAGAGAGAGGGAGGGGGTTAGAGAAAAAATTTACATGTCAATGAGTACGAAGAGACGCGTAGTAAAGTACGCAGGCTAAGAGGGAGAAGGAACACACTAAATTAAACAACCTACGTAACTTTATCGAGAGAACCAAAGAGTACACACAGGATTTCTTTGTCTTTGTTTGTCAGTGTCCCCTTCTGTGTAATATCGAGTAACAACAGCTGCATGCGTTCGGGATGTGTGCGTAAGGGAGGACACCACAACAACAACACCACCACTCACACAGAGCGACTTGTGTGTTCCTCTAGATCCCTTAAGCCGGCAAGGGACAGACCCTTGGCATGACAGGCGAAGTGAACGCTTTACAAGGGATCATTTCCGAGTGCCATTGAAAATTACTGTTATTGTTGTTGATGTTGTTTCCCGTCTCCTAGCAACCGACGAGACGTCGTATGTGTGTGTGTGTTTGTGGCACGAAGCTTCAGGTCTTCTCGGCCACGCTCATTCCGTCCCTTCTCTACGCTTGAGAACCGTGGACCCCCCTAAATAGAACATCTTCGTCGGTTAGAAACATTTAGGCTGGCCTGCCTACGATCCATCCTGGGTTTAACCAGGTTGGATTGTGTGAGGAGCTGACAAATCCTTGACAGATCTGGGCAAAGTCCCATCGGTGAGCTCCTCCGGCAGGCAAGGCTGCGTTGGCTGGGTCATGTAGCCCGCTTGCCCAGTCACCACATGCCTAAACAGCTTTTGTTCGGCCGGATCGAGGGGGCTAAACGGGCACGGGCTAGAGACGAGATGGAGTGACGTGGTACAGGAGGACGTGGAGCTGAGTGGACTTGCCGATGACTGGTACCAACGGTGTCAAGGTCGGCCTCTGTGGAGGAGGCTCGTGAAGGACGCTACTGGGCAGTTGGAGGCAGTCGCCCTCCAACAACAACGGAGGGCGGAGGAGCGGAGCGCCGGGCGAGTAAAACACAGCAGGTTGACAAAGTAGGGGGGAGCTGGTGGTGCATCTGCCGGTCATCTCAGTCGGTCAACCCATGGCACCTGCAGGGTCTGTCCCGTGACCTCCCGCCAGCGAGGTCTTTGACGATTCACGTGGCCTCAAGGTGCACCTGGCCTGGCACAAGCACCAGTCACGAATTATCTTGAACCTGGTCCTGTGCCTCGTCCCCCTCCTAGGTCGACTCAGCCTCAAATGAGTCCACTTTGGTGGGGGGGGCGTTTAAACTTGTTTTCGTCAAGCAGCCACGAAACTTTTGTTCTATCTCCGAGAGAGAGTCGCTTTTCATGTCCGCGTGTTTTTGTTTTTGTCCAAATTTAAACCGGGTAGGGGGGGAGGCGGGGGGGTGGAATTCGCTGTTCACCTTTTGGCATTCAAGAGCGGTAGCCGGTGGAGTAGCTGGACGACTCCTTGGTGGTCGTGGTCTTCACCACCGATCCACCACCGCTGCTGCTGATGCCGCCACCACCACCACCACCGCCGCTGCTGCTGCTGCTGCTGGTCATGGTCATGCTCATGCCACCACCGCCACCACCACCGCCGGAGACTCCACCGCCGCCGCCGCCGCCACCGCTCACGGTGATCAACCCGGAGGTGGAGTTGGCAGAGATGTTGCCCATCCTGGGGTTGTTGTTGTTGTTGGTGGTGGTGGTGAGAGTGGGGGGAGGGGGAGTCACAGAGAAAACGGAGGAGGAACATGGGGGGGGGGGAGGTGAACAACAAATCAATAATTGTTTACGTCCAAAGACAAAGATCCCCCGTGTAGCCTTGACAGACCGTCGGGGCAAGTGCTGTTAGCGAGCAGCGCCTATGAAGGCCTGAACGACAAGCACTGGGGGTGGGTGGCCAGCATCACACCCGGCCGCCTTTGTCTCCCCAGTGGCGATGTTCACTACACGCCGCTACCACCAGGAACCCATTTGAGGCCGAGACGGCCTATTGGGGATGAGGCCCAGGACCGGTTCTAAATCTCGGTCGAAACTAACAGAGGAAACAAAGACGCAGGCAAAGGTGGCCCGTGTAGCCTTCACGCAGGATGTCGGGGCAAGTGCTGTTGAGTGAGCAAGCGGTCCTTTGACGGCCACAGACGCCACTCACAGAGCCAAACTGGCACACGATGTGGGTGGGTTTGGGTGGGATGGATGTATCGGATGCGTGGGTTTTGGTGGGATGAGAGCATGCGATATGTGTGGGGATGTTATGCCATTGATGGGGGTGTGGTGTTGTGGTGGTGGTGTGTGTGTGTGTGAACGCCGGGTGGCTAAAGCACAGCAAGTTGGCACAGTAGGGGGCACAGGTGGTGCATCGGCCAGTCATCTCAGTCAGTCGACCCGTGGCACCTGCTGGGTCTGCCCCGTGACCTCCTGCCAGCGGGCGTTCGACACTTCACGTGGCCTCAACGTGCACGTAGCCTGGCACAAGCGTCGTGGTGACGTCAACGCCACTTAGTGGCTAATGGTGGTTGTTGTTGTTGTGTCTGCGTAGGATCAGCAAGATGGATGCATGGGGGTGTTAACATTATAATTGATAGGGGTCGGAGGGCGTTGGTTGTTGTGATTGACTGATACGTGGGGACGTGTGGTTGGCACCTCCACCACCATCCACCACCATCTCCATCACCACCACAACTATCTCCACCACCACCATCACCACCACAACCATCTCCCCCACCAGCACCACCATCCACTAACTCCCTCCCCCACCACCATCATCTCCATCACCACCACCACCATCTCCATCACCATCACAACCATCTCTCACCCACCACCACCATCTCCACCACCACCAACTCCCCCACCACCACCTCCACCACCCCCACCACCACCACCACCACCACCCCCACCACCACCACCACCACAACCACCAACCCCCACCATCACCACCACCACCCCCACCACCACCACCACCACCCCCACCACCACCACCACCACAACCACCAACCCCCACTATCACCACCACCACCCCCACCACCACCGCCACCATCACCACCATCTCCACCACCCCCACCACCACCACCCCCTCCACCACCCCCTCCACCACCACCACCCCCACCACCACAACCACCACCACCCCCACCACCACCACCCCCACCCCCACCACCACCACCACAACCACCACCACCCCCACCACCACCACCCCCACCCACCACCACCACCACCACCACCACCACCCCCTCCACCACCCCCTCCACCACCCCCACCACCACCATCACCACCACCACCTTACCGGCTATCCTCCCCCTCCAGCAGGCGCCTGTAGGTGGCGATCTCCGCCTCGAGCTTCATCTTCATGTTGAGGAGATCCGCGTATTCCTTCAGCTGCTGGTTGATGCCGTGGCGCAGGTTCGAGAGTTCACCCTCCAGGCGCTGGATCTGCATCGTGTAGGTGGAGAGGTCGCGAGCGTTGCGCTCCTCCGTGTCCTGGAGCTGGTCCTCCAGCGAGCGGATCTGGGACAACGTGGATAGGGGGGGGGGGAGAGGCAGGGGGAGGGGGTGAGATGAGAGGGGAGAGGCAGGAGAATGCGTGGAGGGGAGTAGAGTGAGATGAGAGGGGAGAGGCAGGAGAGTGCGTGGAGGGGAGTGGAGTGAGATGAGAGGGGAGAGGCAGAAGAGTGCGTGGAGGGGAGTAGAGTGAGATGAGAGGGGAGAGGCAGGAGAGTGCTTGGAGGGGAGTGGAGTGAGATGAGAGGGGAGAGGCAGGAGAATGCGTGGAGGGGAGTAGAGTGAGATGAGAGGGGAGAGGCAGGAGAGTGCGTGGATGGGAGTGGAGTGAGATGAGAGGGGAGAGGCAGGAGAGTGCGTGGAGCGGAGTGGAGTGAGATGAGAGTGGAGTGAGATGAGAAGGGAGAGGTAGGAGAATGCGTGGAGGGGAGTGGAGTGAGAGGGGAGAGGCAGGAGGAAGGGTGAGATGAGAGGGGAGTGGAGTGGAGGGGAGTGGAGGGGGGAGGCAGGAGAGTGCGTGGAGGGGAGTGAGATGAGAGGGGAGAGGCAGGAGGGTGCGTGGAGGGGAGTGGAGTGAGATGAGAGTGGAGTGAGATGAGAAGGGAGAGGTAGGAGAATGCGTGGAGGGGAGTGGAGTGAGATGAGAGTGGAGTGGAGGGGAGTGGAGGGGGGAGGCAGGAGAGTGCGTGGAGTGGAGTGAGATGAGAGGGGAGAGGCAGGAGAGTGCAGTGGAGGGGAGTGAGATGAGAGTGGAGTGAGATGAGAGGGGAGAGGAAGAGGAGGGGGTGAGAGCGAGATGAGAGGGGAGTGGAGGGGAGTGGAGGGGAGTAGAGGGGGGAGGCAGGAAAGTGCGTGGAGGGGAGTGAGATGAGAGGGGAGAGGCAGGAGGGTGCGTGGAGGGGAGTGGAGTGAGATGAAAGGGGAGAGGCAGGAGAGTGCTTGGAGTGGAGTGAGATGAGAGGGAGAGGTAGGAGAGTGTATGGAGGGGAGTAGAGTGAGATGAGAGAGGCAGGAGAGAGCGTGGAGGGGAGTGGAGTGAGATGAGAGTGAAGTGAGATGAGAGGGGAGAGGCAGGAGAGTGCGTGGACCGGAGTGGAGGGGAGGGGAGTGGAGGGGGTAGCAGGAGAGTGCGTGGAGGGGAGTAGAGTGAGATGAGAGGGGAGAGGCAGGAGAGTGCGTGGAGGGGAGTGGAGTGAGATGAGCGGGGAGAGGCAGGAGAGTGCGTGGAGAGGAGTGGAATGAGATGAGAGGGAAGTGAGATGAGAGGGGAGAGGCAGGAGAGTGCGTGGAGCGGAGTGGAGGGGAGGGGAGTGGAGGGGGGAGGCAGGAGAGTGCGTGGAGGGGAGTGAGATGAGAGGGGAGAGGCAGGAGAGTGTGTAGAGGGGAGTGGAGTGAGATGAAAGTGGAGTCAGATGAGAAGGGAGAGGTAGGAGAATGCGTGGAGGGGAGTGGAGTGAGATGAGAGGGGAGAGGCAGGAGAGTGCGTGGAGCGGAGTGGAGGGGAGGGGAGTGGAGGGGGGAGGCAGGAGAGTGCGTGGAGGGGAGTGAGATGAGAGGGGAGAGGCAGGAGAGAGCGTGGAGGGGAGTGGAGTGAGATGAAAGGGGAGAGGCGGAAGAGAACGTGGAGGGGAGTGGAGTGAGATGAGAGGGGAGAGGCAGGAGGGTGCGTGGAGGGGAGTGGAGTGAGATGAAAGTGGAGTGAGATGAGAAGGGAGAGGTAGGAGAATGCGTGGAGAGGAGTGGAGTGAAATGAGATGATAGGGGATAGGTAGGAGAGTGCGTGGAGGGGAGTGGAGTGAGATGAGAGTGGAGTGAGATGAGAGTAGAGTGAGATGAGAGGGGAGAGGCAGGAGGATGCGTGGAGGGGAGTAGAGTGAGATGAGAGGGGAGTGAGATGAGAGGTGAGAGGCAGGAGAGTGCGTGGAAGGGAGCAGAGCCTGGCACTGCCCAGTAGCCCAGCAGCCTCACGGTGCACCTAGCCTGGCACTGCCCAGTAGCCCAGGCAGCAGCAGCGCCCGACGGCTGCAGGGCAAACTCACCAGGCCTCGTAGAGAATCGAGCTCAGCCTGGAGGCTCTGCATGGCGCGCCGTGTCTCCGTGACCTCCACCTTGGCAGCCTGCGATGCCTGTGAGTGCTGCACGGCCACCACCTGCACCGACTGGGCCTGCGGTAGGGATTGAGTGAACCAGGTAGGGGTGGGACAGCGGTTAGCGGAGAGTGCACCAACCCAACTTAGTCTACTACTCCTCATCCTCATGGTAGTGTGAGCACAGCCACTGAGTAGCACTACTATTACTACAACCACTCACTACTACCACTACAACCACCACTACTACCACCACCACTACTACTACTACCATCACCACCACTACCACCACTACTACACCCATCACAACCACCACTACAACCACCACTACTACTACAACCACCACCACTAATACAACCACTACCACTACAACCACCATCACAACCACCACCACAACCACCACTACTACTACAACCACTATTACAACCACTACCACCACTGCTACAACCACTACCACTACTACAACCACTACTACTACAACCACCACTACCACTACTACAACCACCATCACAACCACCACTACAACCACCACCACCTGCACCGACTGGGCCTGCAGCAGGGAGCAGAGTGACCCAGGTGGGACAGCGGTTAGTGGAGAGTGCACCAACCCAACTTTGTCTACTACTCCTCGTGGTAGTGTGAGCACAGCCACCGCGTACCACCACCACCACTACTACTACTACCGCTACCACTACTACTACAACCACCACCACTACTACAACCACCACCACTACTACAACCACCACTACTACTACAACCACCTACCACCACTACTACAACCACCACCACCACTACTACTACTACCGCTACCACTACTACCACTACAACCACCACCACTACTACCACTACAACCACCACTACTACAACCACCACTACTACTAAAACCACCATCACTACTACAACCACCACCACCACTACTACCGCTACCACTACTACCACTACAACCACCACCTCTACAACCACCACCTGCACCGACTGGGCCTGCAGCAGGGAGCGGAGTGACCCAGGTTGGGGTGGGACAGCGGTTAGTGGAGAGTGCACCAACCCAACTTAATCTCCTACTCCTCATCCTCGTGGCAGTGTGAGCACAGCCACCGTGTAGCACCACCACTACTACTACTACAACCACTACTACTACCACCACCACTACTACTACAACCACCACCACCACTACTACTGTAATAAAAGGACTCAGACACTTCTCTCTGACTCCGTGTCCTTTATTTGGGGTTCGCGTTCTCCTTCCCACACGGCACTCCTCCTGAGACTCTCTCCCTGGCAGCCCCACATCTGCCTTCGCTCCCGTAGCCTTCCACGCTCCTGCAGCTCCGCTGCAGGCTCTTGGTGCAGCCCTCTGGCTGCTCTCACAGCAGCTCCATCGCTGCTCCCTGTTCCTCCGTGCGTGGCGATCTCGCCACCTCCCAACGTCAGCCCTTCGTGGCCTCTATGGCTATCTTGCCATTTCCTACCTCAGCCCTTCGTGGTCTCTGTGGCTATCTCGCCACTTCCTACCTCAGCCCTTCGTGGCCTCTGTGGCTATCTCGCCACTTCCTACCTCTGCCCTTCGTGGCCTCTGTGGCTATCTCGCCATCTCCAACCTCAATCCTCCACTCTCTCTTCCATCCCGCTGGCTGGCGCCGTCATGAGCCCCTCAGCCACCAGGCTGAGGCACGGCGACCACCCAACGTGTTCACCACCCTTCACTCCCCCGACTGACCCAGATAGCTTCCTGTCTCCCCGCTATAACTTCTCCCCCACGTCACCCTGACTCCTCCCTCTCGGATCGTCATATCCGCCCCGCCCATTTACGCCCGCATTACACTACTACAACCACCACCACTACTACTACTACAACCACCACTACTACTACTACAACCACTACTACTACCACCACCACTACTACTACAACCACCACCACCACTACTACTACAACCACCACCACCACTACTACTACAACCACTACTACTATCACTACTACTACTACAACCACTACCACTACTACTACTACAACTGCCACTACTACTACTACCGCCACCACTACCACTACTACAACCACCACCACTACAACCACCACCACCACTACAACCACCACCACCACTAGAACCACCACCACCACTACAACCACCACCACCACGACAACCACCACCACCACTACACTACTACAACCACCACCACTACAACCACCACCACCACTACAACCACCACCACCACTAGAACCACCACCACCACTACAACCACCACCACCACGACAACCACCACCACCACTACAACCACCAATACAACCACCACTACAACCACGACCACCACTACAACCACGACCACCAGTGGATGTGGTGATAGTGGTTGTGGTGGTTGTTACTGTGGTGGTTGTGGTAATCGTGGTTGTGGTGATAATGGTTATGGTGATAGTGGTTGTGGTGATCGTGGTTGTGGTGGTTGTTGCTGTGGTGGTTATGATGATAGTGGTTGTGGTGGTGTTTGTGGTGATGGTGGTGATCGGTGGTGGTGGTGGTTGTGGTAATAGTGGTGATCGGTGGTGGTGGTGGTTGTGGTAATAGTGGTGATGGGTGGTGGTGGTGGTTGTGATGATAGTGGTGGTTGTGGTGATAGTGGTGGTTGTGGTGGTGGTTGTGATGATAGTGGTGGTGGTTGTGGTGGTTGTGTTGGTGGTTGTGATGATAGTGGTGGTTGTGGGGGTGGTTGTTATGATACTGGTGGTGGTTGTGGTGGTGGTTGTGGTGGTTGTGGTGGTGGTTGTGCTAGTTGTGGTGGCTTCCCACTGCCCGACCTGTTTGTTGAAGGCCTCCTCCTGGTCCACGCGGTTCTTGGCGATCATCCCCTCGTACTGAGCCCGGATCTCGGCCAGGATCTTGTGCAGGTCCTTGCCCTTGGCGCTGTCCACCTCCACCGACATCGATGACCCTTCCAGCTGCGCCCGCAAGGCGGCCAGCTCCTGTAGGGGCAGAGGCAAAGGACCATTAAACAGACGTGCGGAGAAGCCGTGGAGGTTTACACCATTGGAACCTCATTTGCCGGAAGAAACAAAAATGACAATTGGTTTTTTACCCTTTTATCTGGCAACATAACTGACACCTTTTTTTACAAGGAGTCATGTTTGCATAGACCACAATACCTGCGGTCGTAATGCAAACAAAAAACATAACTCTGATAATGTATGCACTGTCCTTGAAGTTGATTGGTCCACACCCGAGACAGCTTTCCTTAGAGCCTAGTCTCACATGGGTTGGACCAGATGACGCCAAAAGGCGCACAACTCAAAGACAATGCACCATCAGAGTATGAGAGCTCGGGGTAAGCATTTACACCATTGGAACCTCATTTGCCAGTAAAAAAATATGATAATTGTTTTTTTTACCCTTCTATCTGGCAACAAAACTGACACCTTTTTTTACAAGGAGTCATGTTTGCATAGACCACAATACCTGCAGCCGTAATGCAAACAAAAAACACAACTCTGATAATGTATGCACTGTCCTTGAAGTTAATCGGTCCACACCCGAGACAGCTTTCCTTAAAGCCTAGTCTCACATGGTGTTGGACCAGATGACGTTAGCGTCATCCGTGGAGGTGTTTTGGTTTTTTAACGTGGTCTGGTGGCCGGGTGGGTGGGGGCGGTGGTGGTGGTGGTGCAGCGGAGATGAGAATCTCATTCCAGACTTGAAGTTTTCGTGAAATGCAAGTATCCATACTCTTTGTGGTTCTTTCGATAAAGTCACGTAGGTAGAAAAATAAAAAAATAAATTAAACCACAGCCTGATGATGGACGCTTGTGTTGCGTCCGAAACGTCGTGATTTTTTTTATTTTTTTACCGACGTGACTTTACCGAAAGACCCAAAGGGTATGAGAATCTCCAGGCCACCGTGGCCACAAAGCGCCACAGCAAATTCCTTCCCCCCACGCCCCATCTCCTCCGTCACCCTGCCACCCTGCCACCCCATCACCCTACCACCCCATCACCCCATCACCCTGCCACCCCATCACCCTGCCACCCCATCACCCCATCACCCTACCACCCCATCACCCTGCCACCCTCCCACCCCATGACCCTGCCACCCTGCCACCCTGCCACCCTGCCACCCCATCACTCTGCCACCCCATCACCCCATCACCCTGCCACCCCATCACCCTGCCACCCTCCCACCCCATCACCCTGCCACCCCATCACCCTGCCACCCCATCACTCCATCACCCTGCCACCCTGCCACCCCATCACCCTGCCACCCCATCACCCTGCCACCCCATCACCCTGCCACCCTATCACCCTGCCACCCCATCACCCTGCCACCCCATCACCCTGCCACCCCATCACCCTGCCACCCCATCACCCTGCCACCCCATTACCCTGCCACCCCATCACCCTGCCACCCCATCACCCTGCCACCCCATCACCCTGCCACCCCATCACCCTGCCACCCCATCACCCTGCCACCACCCTGCACAGGGCGTGCCGTGCCAGGGGTGCATCCGTTGGGTGGGGAATGATTCGTGCTGTGAGGAAACGATGGTGTGTGGTGGGTTGTTATTTTTGTTGCCGTGTGATCATGTTGAACGCGGTTTTTCCCCCCGACACGTCATTTGCCAGGAACGTAACCCCCACGCACTTGAAGAGGTATGCCTCGATTCACGAACACGCCTGTCAGTCCTTAGACCCCCCCCCCTCCCTGTACCCCCCTCCCTCTCCCCCCTCCCTCCCTCTCCCCCCTCCCTCTCCCCTCTTCCACCTCTCTCCCCCCTCCCTCCCTCTCCCCCCTCCCTCCCTCTACCCCCTCCCTACCTCTCCCCTCTCCTCCCTCCCTCCCTCTCCCCTCTCCTCCCTCCCTCTCCCCTCTCCTCCCTCCCTCTCCCCTCTCCTCCCTCCGTCTCCCCCCTCCCTCTCCCCCTCCCTCCATACCCCTCCCTTTCCCTCCCTCTCCCCCCCCCCCCTCTCAATCTCTCCCCTCTCTTTTTTTCTTTTCTTTTTTTCCTTTCTTATTTTTTTCTTTTTTTTCATGTATCTCCCCTCTCCCTCCCTCCTCCTTCTGCCCCCCTCTGTCCCTCCCCTTCTCCATCCCCTCCTCTCCCCCTCCCTCCCCCCTCCCCCCCTCCCTCCCCCCTCTCCCCCCCCCCTCCCTCCGCCCTCTCCCCCCCCCCTCTCCCTCCCCTTGCCCTCACCTCCTCGTGGTTCTTGCGCATGAAGATGAGCTCCTCGCGGAGGCTCTCGATCTCCCCCTCGAGCCCCATGCGCGCCATGCTGTACTCGTCCAGCAGCCCGCGCAGGTTGTTGATGTCCGCCTCCACG
This sequence comes from Lethenteron reissneri, assembly GCF_015708825.2. Classification (NCBI taxonomy): domain Eukaryota; kingdom Metazoa; phylum Chordata; class Hyperoartia; order Petromyzontiformes; family Petromyzontidae; genus Lethenteron; species Lethenteron reissneri. The sequence goes on along the minus strand of NC_083844.1, from coordinate 3,985,856 downwards.
GAGCTGCGCAGAGCCAGCTCCGTCTCCCACCTGGGACACGGCGCCAGGGGGAGGTGGTGGAGGAGGGGGGAGGTGGGGAGCAGAGCAAAGGGGGAGATGGTGGTGGGGAGGGGGAGAGATTGAGCGTGTATCCCATCGCACGCGCAGAGCGCTGGCCACAACACACACACCTCCTTGCCGTCGCCTGCGGGTGGCAAGGTGATGGGGTGGCAGGGTGATAGTGTGATAGGGTGATAGTGTGAATGGGTGGCAGGATGATGGGGTGGCAGGGTGATGGGGTGGCAAGGTGATAGTGTGATAGGGTGGCAGGGTGATAGGGTGGCAGGGTGATAGTGTGATAGGGTGACAGGGTGATAGGTTGATAGTGTGATAGGGTGGCAGGGTGACAGGGCGATAGGGTGATAGTGTGATAGGGTGGCAAGGTGATAGGGTGATAGTGTGATAGGGTGGCAGGGTGACAGGGCGATAGGGTGATAGTGTGATAGGGTGGCAAGGTGATAGGGTGATAGTGTGATAGGGTGGCAGGGTGACAGGGCGATAGGGTGTTAGTGTGATAGGGTGGCAGGGTGATAGGGTGATAGTGTGATAGGGTGGCAGGGTGACAGGGCGATAGGGTGGCAGGGTGATAGTGTGATAGGGTGATAGGGTGATAGTGTGATAGGGTGATAGGGTGATAGTGTGATCGGGTGGCAGGGTGATAGGGTGGCAGGGTGATAGTGTGAATGGGTGATAGGGTGGCAGGGTGATAGTGTGATAGTGTGATCGGGTGGCAGGGTGATAGGGTGGCATGGTGATAGGGTGGCAGGGTGATAGGGTGGCAGGGTGATAGTGTGATAGGGTGGCAGGGTGATAGTGTGAATGGCTGGCAGGGTGATAGTGTGATAGGGTAGCAGGGTGATAGTGTGATAGTGTGATAGGGTGGCAGGGTGATAGTGTGATAGGGTGGCAGGGTGATAGTGTGATAGGGTGGCAGGGTGATAGTGTGATAGTGTGAATGGCTGGCAGGGTGGCGGAGGAGATGGAGCGTGGGGGGGGGGAAGGAATTTTCTCTCACTTGCTGCGGAAGTCGTCGGCTGCCAGTCGCGCGTTGTCAATCTCCAGGCTGACCCGGGCGTTCTCCATGATCTGAGCCAGGATCTGCAAGGTGGTGGGGGGGGGGGGATTGAGGGTTTGGAGGGCGTTGCTTTTAAATTTTCCCAATGTCCCAATGCTTAGTCTCAAGTTCACTTTTCTTTTTTTTGCAGGGTGAGACACTCGCCAAAAGATGATCTATATAGACACGCACGGAGATGCACACACCTGCTCACTAACCTACCCACCAACTTACCCACCCACTCACCCACCCACCCATTCACCCACCCACTCACCCACCCACCTATCCACTCACCCACCCACCCACTTACTCACTCACCCACCCACCCACTAACTCACCCACCCACCCACTAACTCACCCACCCACTCACTCACCCACCCACCCACCCAACCACTCACCCACCCACCCACTCACCCACTCACCAACTTACCCACCCACTCACCCATCCACGTACCCACCCACTCACCAACTTACCCACCCACTCACCCACCCACACACCCACTCGCCCACCCACCCACCCACTCACCAACTTATCCACCTATCCACTTACCCGCCCACTTACCAACCCACCCACTCACCCAACCCACTTACACATCCGCCCACACACTTACCCACCCACTCGCTCACCCACCCACGCCCTTAACCTACCAACCCATCCACCCACTTACCCACCCACCCATTCACCCACCCATCCACTCACCCACCCACTTACTTGCCCATCCACCCACCCACTCACCCACCCACCCATCCACTCATCCACCCACTCACCTTTTCCCTGAGCTCCTGCATGGTGGTGTAGTATGCGCTGTAGTCTTTGTTGCCGGGACCCTTTCCCTTCAGCAACTCCTTGATCCGTAGCTCCAGTTCCTGGTTGGCATTCTCCAGGAATCGCACCTGCACCACAAAGACAAATATCCCCCCCGTATAGCCTTAACAGACTGTTGGGACAAGTGCTGTTAGCACAGGGTCTACCTCTACTTGCGAACACGACTTACGAAGTTTCAAAGATACGAGTCGTAAGTTCAACCGTCGCGCACTAGATGGCGGTGGTGGCATCTACATCTGCAGAACGTGAAGAGCCAGTGGCATCTACATCTACAGAACATGAAGAGCCAGTGACATCTACATCTGCAGAACGTGAAGAGCCAGTGGCATCTACATTTGCAGAACGTGAAGAGCCAGTGGCATCTACATTTGCAGAACGTGAAGAGCCAGTGGCATCTACATCTGCAGAACGTGAAGAGCCAGTGGCATCTACATCTGCAGAACATGAAGAACCAGTGACATCTACATCTGCAGAACGTGAAGAGCCAGTGGAATCTACATCTGCAGAACGTGAAGAGCCAGTGGCATCTACATCTGCAGAACATAAAGAACAAGTGGCATCTACATCTGCAGAACGTGAAGAACCAGTGGCATCTACATCTGCAGAACATGAAGAACCAGTGGCATCTACATCTGCAGAACGTGAAGAGCCAGTGGCATCTACATATGCAGAAAATGAAAAACCAGTGGCATCTACATCTGCAGAACGTGAAGAACCAGTGGTATCTACATCTGCAGAACGTGAAGAGTCAGTTGCATCTACATCTACAGAACGTGAAGAGCCAGTGGCATCTACATCTGCAGAACGTGAAGAGCCAATGGCATCTACATCTGCAGAACGTGAAGAGCCAGTGGCATCTACATCTGCAGAACGTGAAGAGCCAGTGGCATCTACATCTGCAGAACGTGAAGAACCAGTGGCATCTACAGAACGTGAAGAACCAGTGGCATCTACATCTGCAGAACGTGAAGAACCAGTGGCATCTACAGAACGTGAAGAACCAGTGGCATCTACATCTGCAGAACGTGAAGAGACAGTGGCATCTACATCTGCAGAACGTGAAGAACCAGTGGCATCTACAGAACGTGAAGAACCAGTGGCATCTACATCTGCAGAACGTGAAGAACCAGTGGCATCTACATCTGCAGAACGTGAAGAGACAGTGGCATCTACATCTGCAGAACGTGAAGAACCAGTGGCATCTACGTCAGCAGAACTGTGGAACATGAGGGGGTGGGTGACCAACACCACGCCCGGCCCCCTTTGTCTCCCTAGTGGCGATGTTTACACATCACACCAGGTACTCATTTGAGGCTGAGCCAACCTAGGGGAGGCCCAGGACCGGTTCAAATAATCGTCACTGGTGTTGGCCGTGAGCGGGAATCGATCCCGGATCGCCAGGTTCATAGCGCAGCGTAACGCTAACCGCTACACTACCGCTCCCCATACAAACACTCACAGACACGTGCGCACCCAAAAATTTCCCCCATATAGCCTCAGCAGGCAATTGGTGCCAGTGCTGCGTTAGCGGGCAAAGGCAGCAGCAATGCTTGGCACGCGAACCATCGAGCCACGGTCACCTCCATCACCTCCGCCACCCAACCACCCAACCACCCACTCAACCAACCACCCAACCAACCACCCACTCAAACAACCACCAACCCAACCAACCACCCAACCAACCACCCAAACAACCAACCACCCACCCACTCAACCACCCACCCACTCAACCACCCACCCACTCAACCACCCACCCAACCAACCACCCAGCCAAACAACCACCCACCCACCCAACCACCCACCCAACCACCCAACCAACCACCCACCCAACCACCCAACCAACCACCCACCCAACCAACCACCCACCCAACCAACCACCCACCCAACCAACCACCCAACCAACCACCCACCCAACCAACCAACCACCCACCCACCCAACCAACCACCCACCCAACCAACCACCCAACCACCCCACACCTTCTCGATGTATTCAGCCAGGCGATCGTTGAGTCCCTGCATCTCGACCTTCTCATTCCCACCGCTCAACCCTCCGCCACCTGCACCACCTCCTCCGAAGGCACCGAAGCTCTGGAAGGAGGAGCTGATGGCGCAGCCACCTCCATAGCCACCACCACCACCATAGCCACCACCATAGCCACCTCCGCCACCCATCGAGGATTGCGAGATGCGGTAGCCCCCAGAAGAGCCGCCGCCTTCGTAGACGCTTGCGGACCCTCGGCCCAGACGCGTGGACATGCCACCGTAGCCGCCGATGGAACGGGAGCTGAAGGACATCGTTGGAGGGGGGTGCTGTGAGAGAGATAAGAGAGAAAGGAGACACAAGAAGGGAGAGAGAGGAGAGAGACAGGCGGATGGACAAGCGAGGAGAGGAGAGAGGAGACAGAGACACGGGGGGAGGTGTACAGGAGCTTGGAGCTGTAACGCTGAAACTGACAAGGTGGTGCAGTGGTTTATATAGACGCGGAGGGGCAGAAAGGAGGTGGGTGCGCATGGGATGGATGGGTGGGTCTGCGGTGAGGGAGTGACAGGTGTGGTGAGAAGGCGTGTGGGGTGGGTGGGGTGAGTAGGTGAGTGAGGGTGGGGTGAGTGAGTTTGGTAGGTGAGTGTGGTAGGTGTGGTGGGGTGAGTGAGTGTGGTAGGTGTGGTGGGGTGAGTGAGTGTGGGTGGGGTGAGTAGGTGGTGAGGGTGGGGTGAGTGAGTGTGGTAGGTGTGGTGGGGTGGGTGAGTGTGGTAGGTGAGTGCGTAGGTGTGGTGGGTGAGCGGTGGTGCAGCGGTTAGCGCGCGGGGCAGACACCCGAGTTCGATTCCGCAACCAGCAACCGGTGGTGATAATTTGAACGGGTCTTGGGCCTCCCCTAGGTCGACTCGGCCTCAAATGAGTCCCCGGTGTGGTGTGGCCGTGAACATCGCCACTGAGGAGACAAAGGCGGTCGGGCGTGGTGCTGTGCCACCCACCCCCTCGTGTGCCACCCACCCCCTCGTGTGCCACCCACCCCATCGTGTGCCACCCACCCCCTCGTGTGTCACCCACCCCCTCGTGTGTCACCCACCCCCTCGTATGCCACCAACTTCCTCGTGTGTCACCCACCCCCTCGTGTGTCACCCAGCCCCTCGTGTGCCACCCAGCCCTTCGTGTGCCACCCAGCCCACTCGTGTGCCACCCACCCCCTCGCGTGCCACCCACCCCCTCGTGTGTCACCCACCCCCTCGTGTCACCCAGCCCCTCGTGTGTCACCCACCCCCTCGTGTGCCACCCACCCCCTCGTGTGCCACCCACCCCCTCGTGTACCACCCAACCCCTCGTGTGTCACCCACCCCTCGTGTGTCACCCACCTCCTCGTGTGTCACCCACTCCCTCGTGTGCCACCCACCCCCTCGTGTGCCACCAACCCCCTCATCGGTGCTGCTTGCTAACAGCACTTGACCCTACAGCCTGTTACGGGGGGAGTGTGCTTTTGAGTGTGCGTGTGGTGAATGTGGTGGGTGAGTGTGGTGAGTGAGGAGTGTGGTGAGTGAGTGTGTGGTGAGTGAGTGTGGTGAGTGTGTGTGTGGTGAGTGTGTGGTGAGTGTGTGTGGTAGGTGAGTGTGCGGTGAGTGTGTGGTGAGTGTGTGTGGCAGGTGAGTGGGTGGTGAATGAGTGGTGAATGAGTGGTGGGTGAGTGAGTGTGTGGTGAGTATGTGGTGAGTTAGTGAGTGTGTGGTGAGAGTATGGTTAGTGTGTAGTGAGTGTGTGTGGTAGGTGAGTGTGTGGTGAGTGTGGTGGGTGAGTGAGTGTGGCAGGTGAGTGGGTGGTGAATGAGTGGTGAATGAGTGTGGTGAATGTGTGGTGGGTGAGTGAGTGTGTGGTGAGTGTGTGTGTGGTGAGTGAGTGTGTGGCGAGTGGGTGGTGAATGAGTGGTGAATGAGTGTGGTGAGTGTGTGGTGAGTGAGTGTGGTGAGTGTGTGGTGAGTGCCCCTGCAGCCCTGTTGGAGGCTACTCGGGGGATCTTTATCTGTGTATAGGCGCTGTCACCCACCCCCTCGCTACTAACAGCACTTGCCCCAACAGTCTGCTAGAGACTACATGGGGGATCTGTGTCTGTGTATAGGCGCTGCTGCTACTCGCTACTAACAGCACTTGCCCCAACAGTCTGCTAGAGGCTACATGGGGGATCTTTGTCTGTGTATAGGCGCTGCTGCTACTCGCTACTAACAGCACTTGCCCCAACAGTCTGCTAGAGGCTACATGGGGGATCTTTGTCTGTGTATAAGCGCTGCTGCTACTCGCTGCTAACAGCACTTGCCCCAACAGTCTGTTGGAAGCTACCCGGGGGATCTTTGTCTGTGTGTTGATATCACGAGAGAGTGAAACCTGATCGAGATTGATCGGCCCAGACGGTAACCGGTTCGAGCTTGACAACCGGTTCGAGCCCGTAACCGATTAAAACCGGTAACCGGTTGTGGGCTGTTGTTATTTTCCGCGCGTACCAGCAGAGGGCAGTCGAACGGCAAAGTGGAGACCCCCATGCGGACGAGAGCCGAGCTCAGAGTCACTGAACCCTCCACCACCACCACTCCAAGTTTGTGTTGCAGGTGGACGGGAATGGTGAAGTATGGTCGAACAACAATCAATCACTCACTCACCACACTCACTCACCACACTCACTCACCACACTCACTCACCCACTCACCACACTCGCTCACTCACTCACCACACTCACCACACTCACTCACCACACTCACTCACCCACTCACCACACTCGCTCACTCACTCACCACACTCACTCACCACACTCACTCACTCACCACACTCACTCACCACACTCATTTACCCACCACACGCACTCACCCACCACACACACTTACCTACCACACACACTTACCACACACTCACCCACTCACCACACTCACTTACCCACCACACTCATTCACCACACTCACTCACCCACCCACCCACCACACTCACTCACTCTCACCCACCACACTCACTCACCACACACTCACTCACCTACCACACACACTCACAACACACTCACTCACCTACCACACACACACTCACCACACATTCACTCACCTACCACACACTCACCACACACTCACCTACCACACACACTCACCACACACTCACTCACCACGCACACTTACTCATCACACTCACTCACTCACCACGCACTCACTCACCTACCACACACACACTCACCACACACTCACTCACCTACCACACACACTCACCACACACTCACTCACCCACCACACTCACTCACCACACTCACCCACCACACTCACTCACTCACCACACTCACCACACACTCACTCACCCACCACACTCACTCACTCTCACCCACCACAATCACTCACCACACTCACTCACCACACTCACTCACCCACCACACTCACTCACTCTCACCCACCACACTCACTCACCACACTCACTCACCACACACTCACTCACCGATCACACTCACCACACACTCACTCACCTACCACACCCTCACTACACACTCACTCACCTACCACACACTCACCACACACTCACTCACCTACCACACACACTCACCACTCACTCACTGACCTACCACACACACACTCACCACACACTCGCTCACCTACCACACACCCTTACCACACACTCACTCACCTACCACACACACTCACCACACACTCACTCACCTACCACACACACACTCACCACACACTCACCTACCACACACACTCACCACACACTCACCACACTCACCACAAAATGATACCCCCATATAACCTCCAACAGGCTGTAGGGGCAAGTGCTGTTAGCGAGCACCTATTAAAGTCCAACACCACCACGCCCGCCCGACCGCCTTTGTCTCCCCCAGTGGCGATGTTTACTACAGACCACTGCACCAGGTACTCCGTTTTTAAGGCTGAGTCTACCTAGGGCAGAGAATCGTTACTCGGTATTGGCCGTGAGCGGGAATCGATCTCGGGTTCGATGGGTTCATACCACCGCTTTATGGGCAGTGTTAGTCTATGGGCAGTGTTAGTCTATGGGCAGTGTTAGTCAATGGGCAATGTTCGTGTATGGGCAGTGTTAGTCTATGGGCAGTGTTAGTCTGTGGGCAGTGTTAGTCTGTGGGCAATGTTAGTCTATGGGCAGTGTTAGTCTATGGGCAGTGTTAGTCTATGGGCAGTGTTAGTCTATGAGCTGTGTTAATCTATGGCAGTGTTAGTCTATGGGCAGTGTTAGTCTATAGGCAGTGTTAGTCTACGGGCAGTGTTAGTCTATGGGCAGTGCTAGTCTATGGGCAGTGTTAGTCTATGGGCAATGTTAGTCTATGGGCAGTGTTAGTCTATGGGCAGTGTTAGTCTATAGGTAGTGTTAGTCTACGGGCAGTGTTAGTCTATGGGCAGTGTTAGTCTATGGGCAGTGTTAGTCTATGGGCAGTGTTAGTCTACGGACAGTGTTAGTCTACAGGCAGTGTTAGTCTATGGGCAGTGTTAGTCTTTGGGCAGTGTTAGTCTATGGGCAGTGTTAGTCTATGGGCAGTGTTAGTCTACGGACAGTGTTAGTCTACAGGCAGTGTTAGTCTATGGGCAGTGTTAGTCTACGGGCAGTGTTAGTCTGTGGACAGTGTTAGTCTACGGACAGTGTTAGTCTACAGGCAGTGTTCGTCTATGGGCAGTGTTAGTCTATGGGCAGTGTTAGTCTGTGGACAGTGTTAGTCTACGGACAGTGTTAGTCTACAGGCAGTGTTAGTCTATGGGCAGTGTTAGTCTATGGGCAGTGTTAGTCTATGGGCAGTGTTAGTCTACGGACAGTGTTAGTCTACGGGCAGTGTTAGTCTATGGGCAATGTTAGTTTATGGGCAGTGTTAGTCTATGGGCAGTGTTAGTCTATGGGTAGTGTTAGTCTATGGGTAATTTTAGTATATGGACAATGTTAGTCTATGGACAGTGTTAGTCTATGGGCAATGTTAGTTTATGTTAATCTATAGGGAATGTTAGTCTATGGGCAGTGTTAGTCTATGGGTAATGTTAGTCTATGGGCAATGTTAGTCTATGGGCAGTGTTAGTCTACGGGCACTGTTAGTCTATGGACAGTGTTAGTTGTGATGCCGCCGCCACGAAGCCGTTCGGCAGGCACCAAATCCCCGACCTCGCCACCACCAAGCAACGGAGCCGACCCCGCGTCCCCCTCACCTCACCTCACATGAACACACCCGCACTCATTCCCCCCCCCCCCCCCCCCATAGAGCTCCGAGGGGAGGTCGCCTGGCCGACCGGTTTTTATCCGAGAGACCCTTATCGGGATTAATTCTCACGGTTTCCGGCGATCAGGGGATTGGATGACCTCCCCCGTGCTACGTGGCACCGCGGCGCTGCGGCCGGCCTTAATATGGTGTGGTCGCGGCGTGGGGCATTCGGCCACCGCGGTTGAGGCGCATTTCCCCCCACACACACTCCCACGGGTCGACGGGGCGAGCAGGGGAGGCACGGGACAGCATGAATAGCGGGGTCACAGGGGCTGTTGCGCATAGTCATGGAGGGTTGGGATAATTGCGCTTGAGCGCGCAGGCGCCATTGTTAGGGAGGGTAAGGGATTAAGTAGGATTTACGCCTTGCACGCAGCACACTGATTAGCATATCAACAGCGCCCAGAACCGCCGTGCGCGTGCCAGAGGATCGCGAGCCCATTGTTTAGCGCAGCATCCCCTTTGAGGTAGGGAGGATAAATAGAGGGGCGCAGAGGGAAAATCGCTCTCTTCTCTCCAGCGCCAGGCGACAGGACGCTCTCCAGTCCAGCGACCCGATCGTCCGTGAGACGCATCGAGGTACGCTGCGAGCACGGGATCAACGAACCGCCGTGGGCATCCAGCAGGAAGTAAGTAGGTGAATTAGAATCATAGCAGATGAATCGGGAATAGGTATAAAGGTATCAGCGTAGGCCAGCCTCGTCGACTCACTGATTTAACATTAAATTACCAGGTATCAGATAATAAATCATTAATAGCGAAGCGTGGTCTCGCGTGATATTGTCGTGCAGTGTGAGCGTGTGGGTGCGCGTGTGTACACTGTGGTTCACCACGTGAGTGAACGCTGCGTAGAGCGGCGCACGAGTGGGTGTCGCGTGTGTGCAGGTGTGTGCGCTCGTAGTGTGGGTGAAGGGGTCGGTGCGTCCGCAGGTCCCCGATCCGTCTGTCGCCGCCGGGACTCGCACAGTGTGAGGGCAGCGTCGTTCGCCCCCGACCCCCGTTTAATAGCGCGTGATCCGTGGAGAGACAACGCAGCGTCTGCAGGTGAACGAGGGCGTGCGGCGAGCTATGCCTCTCACACGAGCTCGCGGAGGGACGGACCAGGGAGGGGAGCCGTCGGGCGATGAGCCCAGCGACGGCAGCAGCTGCTCGCAGAGCAGCGAGGGGTCGGCGCACGGCGGAGCCCCTGCCATAGGCACGGAGCAGGGAGGGACTCCGGGGACCAGCGGCCCCAACAACTTGGCGTCAGAAGTGGGACGAACCCTCACATCTTCACGGGAAGGTGGCGCGCTACTCCACGCAAAGGTAAGGCATGTGTTCACCAGCCAGGGGACCCCTACATGGAAAGCGTTTTCCCGTAATATCATAGGGGCTAAAGAGCTTAATGGCTGGTCGGACGCGCAGGCGTTGCGACATCTTACGTTAAACTTAGACGGGCGGGCAGCCGACTTTGTAGAGGCACTACCCGAAAGCGCGCAAACCCAACTAGAAGAACTAATGCGTAGATTAGACCTGCGTTTCGGCACGCGCAACGCGATACGGGCGAAGACCGCCTTAGAGGCGCGCCGACGCCAAACTGGCGAGGACTTCCGAGACTACGCTGAGGACGTGCGATCACTAACCCGGATCGCCCGTCCAGAGTTCTCGAAGGAGGTCATTGACGCGCTAGCTGCAGACAAGCTACTCAGGTACCTAGCTCGCACCGCGTGGTGGCAGCCCAAAAAGAGTAGCGCAGGCCTCCCTTTCGATACCCTAGTCGAGCAAGCGCTGGAGTGTGAGGAGCTCTCCAGCGAACGCGCGCAGCTCCGAGGGTCGGGACAGGAGTACACCGTGGCGAGCCTGATCCCTGACGAGGAGGAGGATGAGGATGAGCCCGCCAGCCCCATGGGGAGACGGGCAAGAGAGGCCCAGAAACCCCGCGAGAAAACCCCGGGTTGGGTAGCTGGGTTACAGACTGGCATGGGAGATATTGCTGGCCGAGTAGACCGAATGGACGGTAAGGTAACCCAAGTAGGGGAGAGGGTAACCCAGGTACGCGAGGAAGCGAATAAAAATATGAAGACCCTCCAGTCTGAGATGGGGGAACTACGCTCGACCGTAGGGGGGCTGGCCGGGAGAGTAGCCCAATTAGAGTCCGATGTGGGACAACTGCGTACTGGGGGAGGGAGAGGGAGCGGACAGGGGACCCGCTACGGAGCCGCCCCCCCTCCCCGGGCATGTTATATGTGCGACCGCCGAGGGCATCTAGTGAGAGACTGTCCTGAAATCACCCGAGCTAGGCAGACGCGGGGGTTAAACTCCAACGCCCCCTAGAAAGCGGACCAACTAGGGGTGCAATCGACGCGGTCCCGATACAAATAGACGATAATGAGAATAATGGCGAGCGAGTGATCTCCACACAGGTTCCAGCAACAACGCCCACAGAAACGGTGACTCCTGGCGACTGGCTGCGGGAGCTGGTGGCGGGGATCACGGGGGCCACGTCGCTGGTGGAAGGGGAGGTAAACGGAGTGCGTACCCGAGTCCTGCTGGACACGGGGGCGGTGGCCTCGCTCGTGAGCGCAGCGCACTGCAGCGCGATCGGGGTCGACGTGCGTCACCTGCAGGCCCCGGACCGCGCGCTGCACACTGCGAGCGGAGCCGGAATGGGGCTGCTGGGGAGAGCCACCCTAGAGGTCCGCATAGGCAGCCAGGTGTGCACGCAGGAGTTCTACGTGTCGAGTGCGTTGTGTCACGAGTGTATCGCAGGCACCGACCTCCTAGAACGGTTGGGACTCAACGTGCAACCCCGCCAGCGATGCGCCACCATGGAGAGCAACGGCGAGCAGATACCGTTCCTGGGACGAGAACCAACGCGCCGCCGCTTTGCACCTGTGGCCGCTATCCTGGCGACGACAGTCACCATCGGCCCGCTCACCGAGATGCTGGTGCCGGTGGCAACATCCCCCACCGACCCCGCGCTCCGACCATCAGGGGAGGTAATGCTAACTCCTCACCCGGAGTTGGCAAAACGGTATGGGGTTGTGGGATCCGCCACGTTGGTAAACGCAGATGGGGACCGATTGTTTATGCGGATGTTTAACCCCCACAATACCCCAGCGATACTGCGACGGCGCACCCCGATAGCCACAGTACACCCCCTGCACGCACGCCACTCTAACGACTCGGTGTTCGCACTCTGGGCTGAGGACCCCGGGCGTCCTGAGGGTGACCAGGACCTGGCCTGGCGAGTCGGCCCGACTCCCCGAGCCGAGGTCGTTCCCCTGCTCGACGCGTTACATGTACCATGGGCGGATTTACCTAAGGGAGAGGCCGATCGGCTGCGCGAGCTACTGCGGGAGTATGCCGACGTATTCAGTGAACACGACTCGGACGTGGGTCGGACCGATCTTGTTAAGCACCAAATTGACACCGGTGCAGCCCGACCCATCAAACTCCCTGCGTACCGAGTGGGCGCACCCGAACGCGCCCAAATCAAAGAGGCAGTTGGGGACATGCTTCGCGATAACATAATTCAGCCCTCGGCGAGCCCCTGGTCAGCCCCGGTGGTACTAGTAACGAAAAAGGATGGGTCAACACGGTTCTGCGTCGATTACCGTAAACTAAATGCAGTCACGCTCGGCGATGCCTTCCCTATACCCCGCATCGACGACACCTTCGACAGCCTCGCCGGAGCGCGATATTTTTCCACCCTCGATCTCGCGTCCGGGTACTGGCAGGTGGAGATGGCGGAGGAGGATCGGCCGAAAACCGCATTCACCACCCCGATGGGGCTATTCGAGTTTCGAGTACTCCCGTTCGGACTCACCAATGCGCCCGCGACGTTCCAGCGGCTGATGGAGTTGGTGATGCGGGGCTTGCAATGGGAACAGTGCCTGATTTACTTGGACGATGTGATAGTGTTCAGTAGATCTTTGTCTGAGCATTGGTCCAGGCTTCGAGAGGTGTTCCAGCGACTGCGAGCGGCTCATCTCAAGCTCAAGCCACGTAAGTGTTACATCGCACAACGCGAGGTGGGGTACCTCGGGCATCGCGTCAGCGAGGCAGGCGTGCACACCGATCCGGAGAAGGTACGCGCCGTAGTGGAGTGGCCACGGCCAAGGAATCTGACGGAGATCAGATCATTTTTGGGGCTTGCCACCTATTATCGTCGATTTGTAAAGGGATTCAGCGAGATTGCACGCCCCCTCACCCAACTCACTTCCCCTAAGCACCCCTATCAGTGGACGGGGGCCTGCCAGACGGCCTTCACCACTCTCAAAGACCACCTCACCCACGCCCCTACCCTCGCTTTCCCCGATTTTACCACCGATTTTATTTTGGACACCGACGCCTGCAGCAGCGGGCTGGGCGCGGTGTTGTCACAGGTACAGGATGGGACGGAACGAGTCATCGCGTACGCCAGCCGGACCTTGAGTGGGGCCGAGCTGAACTATTGCGTGACCCGCCAAGAGTTGTACGCCGTGATTTTCGCATGTAAGCAGTTCCGGCCGTATTTGTACGGCAGGAGATGTCGCGTACGCACTGACCATTATGCTCTTCAGTTCCTTCTTACATTCAAGGAGCCGCGGGGGCAGATGGCCCGTTGGTTGGCGCAGTTGCAGGAGTACAACCTGCAAATCGAGTATCGGGCTGGCCGGACGCATGCAAACGCGGACGCCTTGTCGAGGCGGCCCACGGTGTACGCCGAGACAAGGGCGGAGGAGGCCTGCCCCTGTTTCACGGGGGGACGCTGCCGGCAGGCAACGGACCCCCGAGAGGCCGCGGCCACTGACCCCCCCCCCAGCGAGAGAGAGTGCAGTGTGCGCCACAGAGACCCTCACAGGTGGCACCGAGGATCCCGTCGACCGCCCGGCAAGCGCGGGACCCGCGGCTCGGGACCCGATCGGACGGATCCAGGAGGACGTCGGCTGCGCCTTCCCGGGCCTGAACGACGAGCAGCTGAGACAGACCCAGCAGCGAGATCCGGATCTGGCGGCCGTGGAGGCGGCACTGCGGGAGGAAAAGAGCGCCCTACCAGGACCCTGGAGCGGTTTGTATGCCCGGTTGTGTGTGCAGAACGGAGTGGTACGGGAGTTAACCGAGGCCGGCCAGCCGGGGTGCATCTGTGTTCCTGCCCAGGTGCGACCCCAGCTGCTACGGCTGGTGCATGACCACCCACTCGGGGGCCACGATGGGGAACGACGCACTCGAGAGACCCTGCGTCGCCAGTATCTCTGGCCCAAATTGGCACAAGACGTGGCGGCCTGGGTACAGGGCTGCCGCGCCTGTCAGCAGTGCGGGCCGAAACCGGCACGATACCAGGTACCCCTAAGGCCGTTCCGCGTCAGCCGCACGAATCAGCTGGTCGGGATCGATCTACAGGGGCCATTCCCACGATCCCATCGAGGCAACCGGTATATTCTAGTCGCAGTAGAGTATTTCACCCGCTACCCCGTGGCAGTGGCCATCCCTGATAAAACGGCCTTGGTGGTGGCCCGGGCATTCGTAGAACATTACGTACTCAAGCACGGGATCCCGGAACGAGTCCTCACCGACCAGGGTAGCGAGTTCGAGGCCGAGCTGTTCCAGGCACTGTGCCGAGAATTCGGAATCCAGAAGGACCGAACCACAGCGTATCACCCCCAAGCGAACGGTATGGTAGAGCGCATGAATCAGACCCTAGCGGGGAAACTCAAACGTATGGCGGCCGCAAATCAACGGGATTGGGACGAACACCTCCCCTACGCCCTTTTCGCCTATGCCACCACTGTACACACGTCGACGGGACAAACCCCGTTTTTAATGATGTTCGGCCGTGAGTCTCGTTTACCCGCAGATCTGCTATTCGGCGTCCCTTCCCCCCAGCCGGAGGAGGGAAGCCGCCCCGTGGAACACCTGTTGGAGACCCTGCGAGAAGCCCGAGGCCGAGCATACCCGCAAGGGGAAGCCGCGCATCGGCGGCAGGAACAGGGCACCCGACCCCGCATGGAACCCCCCTTATTCCTGACAGGCGCTAAGGTGTGGCTACACACCCCTCGCGTCGGGGCCGGGCAGGTGGGGAAACTGACGACCTACTGGCGGGGACCCTGGACCGTGGTGCGGCAGATATCCCTCTGGACGGTACTAATTTACGGCGGGGAGAGGGGTCGAGAGACGGTGGTCAATGTCCGCCGCTTAAAACCATGGAAAGCGGCCCCGGCGAGAGAGGACTCCGTCACCCGAAAGCCCCGAAATCCCGGAGTACCCGCACCCCTCGTGTTGGGGGGCCTCGCACACTACATGGGCCCCGCCTGGTCCCCGAGACGCCCCGATCCAGTCCGGAGACGGCGCGGACGACGGCCACTAAACCCTTCCGCTGCTGAGTTTGTGCCCCAGCCCACAGGTGCCGGGGGACGGGGAGAGCCGCTGGAGTGGAGGAGGAGACCGCCGCAGGAGCTACAGAGGACGGAACCACCCGCCCCGAGGCCAGCCACCAGGTCCGGACGGATCCCCCGGACCCCGCAACGTTTCCTCGTGGGCGCGGCCCAAGCGAGGTGCTCCAGTCAACCCGGGACGGGGACTGGCACCTCGGGGGGCTATGTGATGCCGCCGCCACGAAGCCGTTCGGCAGGCACCAAATCCCCGACCTCGCCACCACCAAGCAACGGAGCCGACCCCGCGTCCCCCTCACCTCACCTCACATGAACACACCCGCCCTCATTCCCCCCCCCCCCCCCCATAGAGCTCCGAGGGGAGGTCGCCTGGCCGACCGGTTTTTATCCGAGAGACCCTTATCGGGATTAATTCTCACGGTTTCCGGCGATCAGGGGATTGGATGACCTCCCCCGTGCTACGTGGCACCGCGGCGCTGCGGCCGGCCTTAATATGGTGTGGTCGCGGCGTGGGGCATTCGGCCACCGCGGTTGAGGCGCATTTCCCCCCACACACACTCCCACGGGTCGACGGGGCGAGCAGGGGAGGCACGGGACAGCATGAATAGCGGGGTCACAGGGGCTGTTGCGCATAGTCATGGAGGGTTGGGATAATTGCGCTTGAGCGCGCAGGCCCCATTGTTAGGGAGGGTAAGGGATTAAGTAGGATTTACGCCTTGCACGCAGCACACTGATTAGCATATCAACAGCGCCCAGAACCGCCGTGCGCGTGCCAGAGGATCGCGAGCCCATTGTTTAGCGCAGCATCCCCTTTGAGGTAGGGAGGATAAATAGAGGGGCGCAGAGGGAAAATCGCTCTCTTCTCTCCAGCGCCAGGCGACAGGACGCTCTCCAGTCCAGCGACCCGATCGTCCGTGAGACGCATCGAGGTACGCTGCGAGCACGGGATCAACGAACCGCCGTGGGCATCCAGCAGGAAGTAAGTAGGTGAATTAGAATCATAGCAGATGAATCGGGAATAGGTATAAAGGTATCAGCGTAGGCCAACCTCGTCGACTCACTGATTTAACATTAAATTACCAGGTATCAGATAATAAATCATTAATAGCGAAGCGTGGTCTCGCGTGATATTGTCGTGCAGTGTGAGCGTGTGGGTGCGCGTGTGTACACTGTGGTTCACCACGTGAGTGAGCGCTGCGTAGAGCGGCGCACGAGTGGGTGTCGCGTGTGTGCAGGTGTGTGCGCTCGTAGTGTGGGTGAAGGGGTCGGTGCGTCCGCAGGTCCCCGATCCGTCTGTCGCCGCCGGGACTCGCGCAGTGTGAGGGCAGCGTCGTTCGCCCCCGACCCCCGTTTAATAGCGCGTGATCCGTGGAGAGACAACGCAGCGTCTGCAGGTGAACGAGGGCGTGCGGCGAGCTATGCCTCTCACACGAGCTCGCGGAGGGACGGACCAGGGAGGGGAGCCGTCGGGCGATGAGCCCAGCGACGGCAGCAGCTGCTCGCAGAGCAGCGAGGGGTCGGCGCACGGCGGAGCCCCTGCCATAGGCACGGAGCAGGGAGGGACTCCGGGGACCAGCGGCCCCAACATAGTCTATGGGCAGTGTTAGTCTATGGGCAGTGTTAGTCTATGGGAAATGTTAGTCTATGGGCAATGTTAGTCTATGGGCAGTGCTAGTCTATGGGCAGTGTTATTATATGGGCAGTGCTAGTCTATGGGCAGTGTTAGTCTATGGGCAATGTTAGTCTATGGGCAGTGTTAGTCTATGGGCAGTGTTGAGTCTATGGGCAGTGTTAGTCTATGTGTAATGTTAGTCTATGTGCAATGTCAGTCTATGGACAATGTTAGTCTATGGGCAGTGTTGAGTCTATGGGCAGTGTTAGTCTATGGGCAGTGTTAGTCTATGTGCAATGTTAGTCTATGGGCAATGTTAGTATATGGGCAATGTTAGTCTATGGACAGTGTTAGTCTATGGGTAATGTTAGTCTATGGACAGTGTTAGTCTATGGACAGTGTTAGTCTATGGGCAGTGTTAGTATATGGACAGTGTTAGTCTATGGGCAATTTTCGTGTATGGGCAATGTTAATCTATGGGAAGTGTTAGTCTCTGGGCAATGTTAGTTTATGTTAGTCTATGGGCAATGTTAGTCTATGGGCAATGTTAGTCTATGGGCAATGTTAGTCTATGGGCAGTGTTAGTCTATTGGTAGTGTTAGTCTATGGACAATGTTAGTTTATGTTAGTCTATGGGCAATGTTCGTGTATGGGCAATGTTAGTCTATGGGCAATGTTAGTCTATGGGCAATGTTAGTCTATGGGCAGTGTTAGTCTATGGGCAATGTTAGTCTATGGGCAATGTTAGACTATGGGCAATGTTAGTCTATGGGCAGTGTTAGTCAATGGGCAATGTTAGTCTATGGGCAGTGTTAGTCTATGTGCAATGTTAGGCTATGGGCAATGTTAGTCTGTGGCCAATGTTAATCTATGCGCAATGTTAGTCTATGGTCAATGTTAGTCTATGGGCAATTTAAGTCTATGGGCAATGTTAGTCTTAGTCTATGGGCAATGTTAGTCTATGGGCAATGTTAGTCTATGGGCAGTGTTAGTCTATGGGCAATGTTAGTCTATGGGCAATGTTAGTCTGTGGCCAATGTTAATCTATGCGCAATGTTAGTCTATGGGCAATGTTAGTCTATGTGCAATGTTAATCTATGGCCAATGTTAATATATGCGCAATGTTAGTCTTAGTCTACGGGAAATGTTAGTCTATGTGTAATGTTAGTCTTAGTGTGTGGGCAATGTTAGTCTTAGTGCAATGTTAGTCTATGTATAGTGTTAGTCTATGTGCAATGTTAGTCTTAGTGTGTGGGCAATGTTAGTCTTAGTGCAATGTTAGTCTATGTATAGTGTTAGCCTATGTGCAATGTTAGTCTTAGTCTATGGGCAATGTTAGTCTATATGGGCAATGTTAGTCTATGGGCAATGTTAGTCTATGGGCAATGTTAGTCTATGTGCAATGTTAGTCTATGGGCAATGTTAGTCTATAGGCAATGTTAGTCTATGGGCAATGTTAGTCTATATGGACAATGTCAGTCTATGGGCAATGTTAGCCTATGGGCAGTGTTAGTCTATGTGCAATGTTAGTCTATGGGCAATGTTAGTCTATGGGCAATGTTAGTCTATGGGCAATGTTAGTCTTAATGTGTGGGCAGTGTTAGTCTATGGGCAGTGTTAGTCTATGTGCAGTGTTAGCCTATGGGCAATGTTAGTCTATGGGCAATGTTAGTCTATGGGCAATGTTAGTCTATGGGCAATGTTAGTCTTAGTGTGTGGGCAATGTTAGTCTATGGGCAATTTTAGTCTATGGGCAATGTTAATCTACGTGCAATGTTAATCTATGGCCAATGTTAATCTATGCGCAATGTTAGTCTTAGTCTACGAAAAATGTTATTCTATGTGTAATGTGAGTCTACGTGTAATGTTAGTCTTAGTGTTTGGGCAATGTTAGTTTACGTGCAATGTCAGTCTATGTGTGGTGTTAGTCTTAGTGCAATGTTAGTTTATGTGCAATGTTAGTCTTAGTCTATAGGCAATGCTAGTATATGGGCAATGTTAGTCTATGTATAGTGTTAGTCTATGTGCAATGTTAGTCTTAGTCTATAGGCAATGTTAGTCTATGGGCAATGTTAGTCTATGGGCAGTGTTAGTCTATGGGAAATGTTAGTCTATGGGCAATGTTAGTCTATGGGCAGTGCTAGTCTATGGGCAGTGTTATTATATGGGCAGTGCTAGTCTATGGGCAGTGTTAGTCTATGGGCAATGTTAGTCTATGGGCAGTGTTAGTCTATGGGCAGTGTTGAGTCTATGGGCAGTGTTAGTCTATGTGTAATGTTAGTCTATGTGCAATGTCAGTCTATGGACAATGTTAGTCTATGGGCAGTGTTGAGTCTATGGGCAGTGTTAGTCTATGGGCAGTGTTAGTCTACGTGCAATGTTAGTCTATGGGCAATGTTAGTATATGGGCAATGTTAGTCTATGGACAGTGTTAGTCTATGGGTAATGTTAGTCTATGGACAGTGTTAGTCTATGGACAGTGTTAGTCTATGGGCAGTGTTAGTATATGGACAGTGTTAGTCTATGGGCAATTTTCGTGTATGGGCAATGTTAATCTATGGGAAGTGTTAGTCTCTGGGCAATGTTAGTTTATGTTAGTCTATGGGCAATGTTAGTCTATGGGCAATGTTAGTCTATGGGCAATGTTAGTCTATGGGCAGTGTTAGTCTATTGGTAGTGTTAGTCTATGGACAATGTTAGTTTATGTTAGTCTATGGGCAATGTTCGTGTATGGGCAATGTTAGTCTATGGGCAATGTTAGTCTATGGGCAATGTTAGTCTATGGGCAGTGTTAGTCTATGGGCAATGTTAGTCTATGGGCAATGTTAGACTATGGGCAATGTTAGTCTATGGGCAGTGTTAGTCAATGGGCAATGTTAGTCTATGGGCAGTGTTAGTCTATGTGCAATGTTAGTCTATGGGCAATGTTAGTCTGTGGCCAATGTTAATCTATGCGCAATGTTAGTCTATGGTCAATGTTAGTCTATGGGCAATTTTAGTCTATGGGCAATGTTAGTCTTAGTCTATGGGCAATGTTAGTCTATGGGCAATGTTAGTCTATGGGCAGTGTTAGTCTATGGGCAATGTTAGTCTATGGGCAATGTTAGTCTGTGGCCAATGTTAATCTATGCGCAATGTTAGTCTATGGGCAATGTTAGTCTATGTGCAATGTTAATCTATGGCCAATGTTAATATATGCGCAATGTTAGTCTTAGTCTACGGGAAATGTTAGTCTATGTGTAATGTTAGTCTTAGTGTGTGGGCAATGTTAGTCTTAGTGCAATGTTAGTCTATGTATAGTGTTAGTCTATGTGCAATGTTAGTCTTAGTGTGTGGGCAATGTTAGTCTTAGTGCAATGTTAGTCTATGTATAGTGTTAGCCTATGTGCAATGTTAGTCTTAGTCTATGGGCAATGTTAGTCTATATGGGCAATGTTAGTCTATGGGCAATGTTAGTCTATGGGCAATGTTAGTCTATGTGCAATGTTAGTCTATGGGCAATGTTAGTCTATAGGCAATGTTAGTCTATGGGCAATGTTAGTCTATATGGACAATGTCAGTCTATGGGCAATGTTAGCCTATGGGCAGTGTTAGTCTATGTGCAATGTTAGTCTATGGGCAATGTTAGTCTATGGGCAATGTTAGTCTATGGGCAATGTTAGTCTATGGGCAATGTTAGTCTTAGTGTGTGGGCAATGTTAGTCTATGGGCAATTTTAGTCTATGGGCAATGTTAATCTACGTGCAATGTTAATCTATGGCCAATGTTAATCTATGCGCAATGTTAGTCTTAGTCTACGAAAAATGTTATTCTATGTGTAATGTGAGTCTACGTGTAATGTTAGTCTTAGTGTTTGGGCAATGTTAGTTTACGTGCAATGTCAGTCTATGTGTGGTGTTAGTCTTAGTGCAATGTTAGTTTATGTGCAATGTTAGTCTTAGTCTATAGGCAATGCTAGTATATGGGCAATGTTAGTCTATGTATAGTGTTAGTCTATGTGCAATGTTAGTCTTAGTCTATAGGCAATGTTAGTCTATGGGCAATGTTAGTCTATGGGCAATGTTAGTCTATGGGCAATGTTAGTCTATGGGCAATGTTAGTCTATGGGCAATGTTAGTCTTAGTGTGTGGGCAATGTTAGTCTATAGGCAATGTTAGTCTATGGGCAATGTTAGTCTATGTGCAATGTTAGTCTTAGTGTTTGGGCAATGTTAGTCTATGTGCAATGTTAGTCTATGGAAAATGTCAATCGATGGGCAATGTCAAGCTATGTGCAATTCTAATATATGGGCAATTCTAATCTAATGACAATGTCAATATATGGACAATGCCAATCTATGTGCAATGTCACTTTATGGGCAATGTCAATATATGGGCAATGCTAATCGAAGGACAATGTCCACCTACGTGCATTGTCAATCTATGTGGAATGTTACTCTATGGCCAATGTTAATATATGGGCAACGCTAATATATGGGCAACGCTAATATATGGGCAACGTTAATAAATGGGCAATGCTAATATATGGGCAATGTAAATACATGGGCAATGTTAGGCAATGTGCAATGTTAATCTATGGGCAATGTAGATCTATGGGCAATGTTAGTATATTGGCAATGGCAATCTATGTGCAATGTTAATCTATGAGCAATGTCAATCTATGGGCAATGTCAACTCATGGCCAATCTCCATCTATGGACAATATCAATATATGGGCAATACTAATCTATGGCAAATGTTAATCTATTGACAATGTTAGTCTACGTACAATGTTAGTCTATGGGCAATGTTATTCTTTTTGTAATGTTAGTCTATGGGCAATTTTAGTCTACGGGCAATGTTAATCTACGTGCAATGTTAATCTATGTGCAATGTTAGTCTTAGTCTACGAGAAATGTTCGTCTATGTGTAATATGAGTCTACGTGTAATGTTAGTCTTAGTGTGTGGGCAATGTTAGTTTACGTGCAATGTTAGTCTATGTGTAGTGGTAGTCTATGTTCAATGTTAGTCTTAGTGCAATGTTAGTCTATGTATAGTGTTAGTCTTAGTGCAATGTTAGTCTATTTGCAATGTTAGTCTTAGTCTACAGGCAATGTTAGTCTATGGGCAATGTTAGTCTATGTATAGTGTTAGTCTTAGTGCAATGTTAGTCTATTTGCAATGTTAGTCTTAGTCTACAGGCAATGTTAGTCTATGGGCAATGTTAGTCTATGTATAGTGTTAGTCTATGTGCAATGTTAGTCTTAGTCTATAGGCAATGTTAGTCTATTGGCAATGTTAGTCTATGGGCAATGTCATTATATGGGCAATGCTAATCGAAGGACAATGTCAACCTACGTGCATTGTCAATCTATGTGGAATGTTAATCTATAAGCCAATGTTAATATATGAGCAACGCTAATATATGGGCAATGTTAATAAATGGGCAATGTTAATAAATGGGCAATGCTAATATATGGGCAATGTAAATACATGGGCAATGTTAGGCAATGTGCAATGTTAATCTATGGGCAATGTAGATCTTTGGGCAATGTTAGTATATTGGTAATGGCAATCTATGTGCAATGTTAATCTATGAGCAATGTCAATCTATGGGCAATGTCAACTCATGGCCAATCTCCATCTATGGACAATATCAATATATGGGCAATACTAATCTATGGCAAATGTTAATCTATTGACAATGTTAGTCTACGTAGAATGTTAGTCTATGGGCAATGTTAGTCTGTGTGTAATGTTAGTCTATGGGCAATGTTAGTCTGTGTGTAATGTTAGTCTATGTGCAATGTTAGTCTATGGGCAGTTTTAGTCTATGGGCAATGTTAGTCTATGGGCAATTTAGCCTTAGTCTATATGCAATGTTAGTCTGAGTCTACGTGTAATGTTAGTCTATGTGCAATGTTAGTCTGTGTGTAATGTTAGTCTGTGTGCAATGTTAGTCTGTGTGTAATGTTAGTCTACGTGCAATGTTAGTCTCCGTGTAATGTTAGTCTATGGGCAATGCTAATCTCTGGGGAATATCAGCCTAGATCTATGAGCAAATGTCGGGTGTCGGGTGTTTTTTTTAAACGTTCCACCCTGCTTAAAAAATTATATATCATTGTTGTTGTTTTTCCGTGAAATGAACTTATCCACCCCCCCTCCACCCCCCCCCCCCCCCCATTAAAACCACATTTGGATTGACAGCACGGCCCGAGGACATTGCAGGCGGCGCCTTTCGCGAACAGAGGCTACGATTGTGTGGCTTGGATGAGCGCCCCTCCCGAGATAGTTTGAGCCGTCTCGAGTCTCGGGCTCAACGGCGTCGAGTCCGGGCACGTCCCGCGGCAGATCGGATGCCTTGCGCTTGGCTGGCAACGGAGTCGGGTGGACGGGTGAGCGATAGGAGGGGTTGGAGGAGCGGTGGCGCAGCGGTTTGCGCGCTCGCGGCTGCACTATACCAAAGCCCTTTTCCTCCCCTACCGAGGCAAAGATACCCGAGTTTAGATTTGAAGCTTTCGTGACTGCAATGATTCATATTGTTAGGTTTTTTATGGTAAAGTCACGTAGGTGTTGCCTCCGAAACGTCGTGATTTTTCTTATATTTTTATTTTACTTTTATCAATTTTTATTTTTTAACCTACGTGACTTTACCGATAAAACCTAAGAATATACCCGAGTTTGATTCCCACCAACAGCCGCCACCACCACCACCCTGGGGTCGACGATTGCACGGTTCCGGTGCGTAGTCAGACGTCGCCACTGCGGGAGACAAAGGCGGCCGGGCGTGATGCTGGCCACCAAATCAGCTCGTGCACCACAGTGCCAGCCTTCATTGCTGCTGATCCATGGCCGTAGTTATAAACATATTTGGGGGGGGTCACATCTTCTCCCAATATTCAATTATGCTCAAAATGCCCCCTCCCCCAAAATATATTGCTATAAAATAGATTGCTGTTCATATGATCGTGGTTATGGTTGTACTTTATTAATCCCTAATCTCTGCCATTACATACATTGAAACAAGAAAAGGTTAAAACGAAAAAAACAGAGCATTGTAATACAATACACTATTAGACATTATTGTAAAAAAAAAAAGTCCATCCCATGTGTTAGTGAATTTTTTGTATATTTTTGGCAGGAAATGGCAGAAAATTTGTTGTCAAATTTAGATTTTTTTTCTGTTGACTCCATGGCTACCGCCTTGTGCTGATCACTAAACAGCACTTGCCACAACAGCTTGTTAAGAGGCTGTATGGGAATTTTTTTGTCTTTGAGCGTGCGGTGTGGGTCTCGGTGGTTAGGGAAGGGCAGGCTGCGTTGGCTGAGTCACGTAGCCATCATGCCCTGCCACCGCAATGTTGCCCAAGCAGCAACGGGCACGACACGGGCTTGGAGAAGAGGTAGAGCTGATGCGGTACGAGATGTTTGTGGAGCTGAGTGGACTTGCCGTTGACCAATAATCAGCGGTGTCAAGATCGGCCCCCTATGGAGGAGGCTCGTGAAGGACACCGCTGCTACGGGCCAGTTGGAGGCAGTCACCCTCAAGCAACAACGGAGGGCAGAGGAACGACGCTCACAACAACGAGCTGAGCGCCGGGCGGATAAAACGCAGCGAGTTGGAACAAGTGGGGGGCACAGGTGGTGCATCGGCCAGTCATCTCAGTCAGTCGAGCCGTGGCAACTGCTGGGTCTGTCCCGTGACCTGCCGGTAGCGAGACCTTCAACACTTCACGTGACTTAAAGCTTTCGTGACTGCAGGGATTCATCTTCTTGGTTCTTTCGGTAAAGTCACGTAGAATGGAAATAATAAAATAATAAAAATAAAACATAATAAATGTTTTATTTTTATTTTATTATTTCCATTCTACGTGACTTTACCAAAAGAATAATAAAAATAAAACATAAAAAAATGTATTATTATTTTATTATTTCCATTCTACGTGACTATAAAATAATACAAATAAAGTAATAATAAATGTTTTATTATTATTTTATTTTTTCCATTCTACGTGACTTTACCGAAAGAACCAAGAAGACTTCGCGTGACGTTCTCAAGGTGGACCTGGCCTGGCACAACCGCTGTGACGTCATCGCCACCAAGTGGCGAATGACGGTTGTACGTGTGGAGCCGTAGTGTCGCAGTTCGCTCGCTGCGCTACAAACCCGGTGACCTGCGTTCGATGGCCCACTCGTGGCCAACATCAGCGACGTATCTAAATTAATCCTGGGCATCGCACACAAGGTCGACTCAGCCTCAACAAATGAGTGCCTGGGTCCGGTGTGTCAAAATCTCGTGTACCGTGCCGGCATTCATAGGTGGGTGCTGCTACTCGCTACTCACTGCACTTGCCTCAATGGGTCTGTCGGAGGCTGTACGGGCAGGGCTTTGTATTTGCGTAAAGTTGCCGGAGGACAGACGCTCAGAAAACCAGGGCAGCCTTTGTCCTCTGCCTTTCGACGTGTTCCAGAAAGTAATGCGCTCGAAAAAACACTCGCGCATATGAAGAAAAAAGACCCTCCGTGCAGCCTTGAACGACTTCTAGATTTGAAGCTTTCGTGACTGCAAGGATTCATATTCTTAGGTTTTTTCGGTAAAGTCACGTAGGTAAAAATTAAAATTAATAAAAGTAAAATAAAATAAAAGCGTGGCTGTGACGGTTCCACCTGAAGACGGAAGCTTGTGTTGCCTTCGAAACGTCATGATTTTTATTTTATTTTTTATTTTATTTAACTTTATTAATTAAAATGTTTTACCTACGTAACTTTACCGAAAAAATCTAAGAATATGAACCTTGAAAGACTGTTGGGGCAAGCGCTGTTTGTTAGCGAGTAGCAGCACCTATGAAGGCCGGCAAGGCATGGGTGGCCAGCACCACACCCGGCCGCCTTCGTCTCCCCAGTGCTGATGTGTTTTCTCCACCCGCTGCAGGGCATAAAAATAGTCCCCGAGTTACGATGGTCCCCGAGTTACGGTGGTCCCCGAGTTACGGTGGTCCCCGAGTTACGATATTTCGATCACAAGATGACGATAGCGATGCGACAAAATTGTTCAATATTTTAAATTTCGCGCGGCAGGCAAACGCAGCAGCCGTACGAGGTCCGATCCTGTACGTTCAATGCATGTTTAAAGTTTTTACAGCAGATAGGATTGTTTCCTAAAAAAACTTTCTATTAAATTGCAGTTCATATAGGAAGGCTAAACATTTACCTTGGTTTTTTTTACTTTACATTTTAATACACCCAGTATATAGTTTATACAACACGGTACTGTAAATTGCTCTGTTGTGCTAAATTATCGCCATTCGTTAAGACTCCTGGGTAGGCTATAGCCCATCTTCGACTTACGCAATTTTCGACTTATGATGGGGTCGTCGTAACGCATCTCCATCGTAACTCGGGGACTATCTGTACTTATCTTCTTGGTTCTTTCGGTAAAGTTACGTAGAAGGGAAATAATAAAATAATAAAAATAAAACATAATAAAATAATTATCTGACGCTGTCTTTCTGACAGACCTGTTCTTCACCTGAGGACGGCTGCTTGCGTTGTGGCCGAAACGTCGTGAGAATTGTATTTTATTATGTTTAATTTTTATTATTGTATTACTTCCCTTCTACGTGACTTTACCGAAAGAACCAAGAAGATGAATCCCTGCAGTCACGAAAGCTTTAAATCGAAATTTATCTGTACTTACTTATTAAAGGCCCAGTTTACCCTCGGGGAGAGGCCCGTCACTGCAGCTGCTGTTGGTGGCCTTGGGAAGGGAATCGAACTCGGAGAAAGTCATTGCCAGGGTTCGTAGCGCCAGTTGAGCGCGCTAACCGCTGCACCACCACTCCCATCCCACGCAGCAAAGATCCCCCGTGTAGCCTTAACAGACTGTAGGGGCAAGTGCTGTTAGCGAGCGGCACCTATGAAGGCCGGAACGGCACACAACTGGGGTAGGTGGCCAGCACCACGCCCGGTCGCCTTTGTATCCCACGTGGCGGTGTTCACACACCGCACCAGGTACTCATTTGAGACTGGGTCGACCTAGAAGAGGCGCGGGACCGGTTTAGATAATTGTAACTGGTTGTTGGCCGTGAGCGGGAATCCACCTCGAACGCCAGGTTCGTAGCGCAGCGTGCTAACCGCTCTACTGCCACTCTCCCATCCCACACACACTCAGACAGACTTGCCCAGACTCAAGCACTTACATAACGCGACGTCATCTGCGAGTGTGGGCCACTCCCTTGTTGATCTAAAGGCTTTCAAGTTGCCTTGTTACTTGTGAGTTGGTGGTCTAGACAAGGCTGGCGAGTCCACGCGTGTTTCCGGCTCCACCGAGCGCAACATCCCAGAGACACGATCTGAACGTGACAGATGGACAATGAACTTGTCCATTCTGATTCCAATCTGACCCAGTGCATGGTGGTGATGGTGGCGGCAGCAGCAGTGATGTCGTTCTTCAAGAGCTTACACTGGACACATAGCCTCAACGCTGGACCAATACACTAACACTGGACCCATAGACTAACACTGGACCCATAGACTAACACTGGACCCATAGACTAACACTGGATCCATAAACTAACACTGGATCCATAGACTAACAACACAGGACCCATAGACTAACACTGGACCCATAGACTAAAAACACTGGACCCATAGACAAACACTGACCCATAAAGTAACACTGGACCCATAGACAATCACTGGACCCATAGACTAACACTGGATCCATAAACTAACAACACAGGACCCATAGACTAACACTGGACCCATAGACAAACACTGGACCCATAGACTAACACTGGATCCATAAACTAACACCGGACCCATGGACTAACACTGGACCCAAATACTAACACTGGACCCATAGACTAACACTGGACCCATAGACTAACACTGGATCCATAGACTAACAACACAGGACCCATAGACTAACACAGGACCCATAGACTAACAACATTGGACCCATAGACTAACACTGACCCATAGACTAACACAGGACCCATAGACTAACACTGACCCATAGACTAACACTGGATGCAACCAAGGCTGGATTATGGACCGGGCCAGTGGAGCTGACCACGAGGGCCCCTGGGGCTTAAAGCGTGATCTGACCACTAGGCCCCTCGGCACCTACATGTGACGGTCCCTGGGCCTTTGTGCGTAAAGCATGGGCTCACCACGAGGCAGAGGTCGCAAACGGGTTTTGATTCTTTACCCGTTCCCGTACCCGTACCCAGCCGCACCAGGGTCGCAAACGGGTACCCGTATCCTACCCGATACCCGGCTACCCGTACCCGGCCGGGTATCGGCTAGGGTACTGGTATCGGCTACCCGGTTGCGACCTCTGCCACAAAGGCCCCTCAGCGCTTACAGTGTGTCACGTGTGGACCAATCGACGTTCATATTCCGGTTTGTTAACAGCCGCGGGAATGTGGTGGAGCGGTTCCTGGGCTTTGAGCCAATTGAGAGCCACACTGGTGAAAGTTGAGCAGACTGTGTGACTTTGATGGTGGAGGGAATTGGGTTGGACCTCTCAAACTGTTGAGGTCAGTCGTATGACAATGCAAGCAACATGTCAGGAAAATACAATGAGCTGCAGGACCACCTGAAACAATAAGAAAACTCTCTGATAGAGTTCACTTAACTTCGTTGGTGTTAACACCTTAGACGGCAGTAGCCCAGAGGCTGATGGGTGTTTTTTTTTAATCCTTTATATTAAGTTCACTTGCTTGCTTGCTTGCGCGCTTACGGCCGTGCAAATCTTTCGGTCGTTTTTTAACCCACTTCCCGTGATCAAATCGAGCTGACATTTTGCACACAGACTCGTTGTGCGTGACAATTTATTTTCGTGAAAAAAAATTCCAAATTTTTCAACATTTTAGGAAAATTTTTGTTATATTTAATTACCAATTGCTTAATGGTGGCAGGCAATCATCTGACCCATAGGTGGCAGCCATCTCAAGCCAGAGGACGAGAGGACTCTAGCCACCCGTTTCAAAGACCAATATGGGCTGGGTTGTGGCCCATTGAACACGTACTGTAATTTATTTGCCACGCATATAAAGGATTTATAATGAAAAACTTTGTTTTTACGGGATAATTTTTTAACATGTTGCTGTCACTGTACACATTTTTATCTTCATCCACACACAGATGGGGGGGGAAGTCTTTCGGAAGACACATGTCAGACTGACATTAAAATCACTGTCCAATACTCGGTGAAGTGCTCGGGCCGAGTAAACCAAGACACCGTGGGGAAATTACACCCACATTAGAGAGGCGTTCGGTGGAATGTACAATTATGATGAGAAACGAGATACGCGAATTGAGGCCGCTGGACTATGCGCTAAATTGGACACCTTAGAGATGGTGTTCGTGGCACATTTCTGGGATGTCATACTTGACCGGTTCCACGCTAAAAGCCTGCACCTACAGAAAAGTGACATTGACATCTCTGTAGCAGCGCAGCTTTTGTCTTCGTTGAGGGATTTTGTGGCGGGACATCGAGACCAGTTTGAGGCTTGTGAAAGGTCAGCTTTAAATGTGACAGGTGTCTCTCAGTCATATCAGCACTGCACACATAGACTAACAACAATGGACCAATAGACTAACACTGGACCCATAGATTAACACTGGACCCATAAACGTACGCTGGACCCATAGACTAACAACACCGGACCCCATAGACTAACACTGACCCCATAGACTAACGCTGGACCCATAGACTATCAACACTGTGCCCATAGACTAACAATGAACCCATAGACTAACAACAAAAGACCCATAGACTAACACTGGACCCATAGACTTACGCTGGACCCATAGACTAACAAAACTGGACCCATAGACTAACACCAGACCCATAGACTAACACAGGGCCCATAGACTAACAACACTGGATGCATAGACTAACACCAGACCCATAGACTAACACCAGACCCATAGACTAACACTGGACCCATAGACAAACACTGGACCCATAGACTAACACCAGACCCATAGACTAACACTGGACCCATAGACTAACACTGGACCCATAGACTAACCATAAACTAGCAACACTAGACCCATAGACTAACACCGGACCCATCGACTAACACTGGAGCCAAAGAATAACACGGACCCATAGACTAATACTGGACCCATCGACTCAACGCTGGACCCATAGACTAACACTGGACCCATAGACTAACAACACTGGACCCCATAGACTAACACTGGACCCATAGACTAACACTGGACCCATCGACTCATCGCTGGACCCATAGACAAACACTGGACCCATAGACAAACACTGGACCCATAGACTAACACTGACCCCATAGACTAACGCTGGACCCATAGACTATCAACACTGTGCCCATAGACTAACAATGAACCCATAGACTAACAACAATAGACCCATAGACTAACACTGGACCCATATACTTACGCTGGACCCATAGACTAACAAAACTGGACCCATAGACTAACACCAGACCCATAGACTAACACAGGGCCCATAGACTAACAACACTGGATGCATAGACTAACACCAGACCCATAGACTAACACCAGACCCATAGACTAACACTGGACCCATAGACTAACACTGGACCCATAGACTAACACCAGACCCATAGACTAACACTGGACCCATAGACTAACACTGGACCCATAGACTAACCATAAACTAGCAACACTAGACCCATAGACTAACACCGGACCCATCGACTAACACTGGAGCCATAGAATAACACGGACCCATAGACTAATACTGGACCCATCGACTCAACGCTGGACCCATAGACTAACACTGGACCCATAGACTAACAACATTGGACCCCATAGACTAACACTGGACCCATAGACTAACACTGGACCCATCGACTCATCGCTGGACCCATAGACAAACACTGGACCCATAGACAAACACTGGACCCATAGACTAACACTGCACCCATAGACTAACACTGGACCCATAATTCTAGATTTGAAGCTTTCGTGACTGCAAGGATTCATATTCTTAGGTTTTTTCGGTAAAGTTACGTGACTTTACCGAAAAAACCTAAGAATACTGGACCCATAGACTAACACTGGATCCATAGCCTAACAACACAGGACCCATAGACTAACACTGGACCCATAGACTAACAACACTGGATGCATAGACTAACACTGGACCCAAAGATTCAACACTGGACCCATATTGTGAAAAACAGCCATGTTGGACATGAGTAGCATCTAAATCGGCACCATCGTTGGATTCCACTGCAGGTCAAAGACTCAGTAGCCCCTACAAGGCATGCGGTGAAGTTAGGAAAAGATGTCCCATGTGTGTGTGTGTGCTGGGCATAGTGGGGAGCGGTCGTGTAGCAGTTATTGCCCTGCGCTACAAACACGGCGACCTGGGTTCGATTCCCGTTCATGGCCAACACCAGTGGTGATTACACTGGTCTACAGCCAAAATGCTTCGGAAATAAATGTAGTCCAACTTCACTAATTCTGGTGTTACTGAGAATGAAAATGATGCATTAAAATTGTTGATTGGCTCTAGTTTTCAAGCTATGCTACTGGGTCAGTATATACTGAAAGACCTTAAATTTCGATTGCAAATTATTTTGTCAAGGCGCTCCTCTTCCCCCTCCAACCCAGCTTAAATATATTCTCCAAGCTTGGTGGTGTTTCATTCTTCACCTGAGGACGGCTGCTTGCGTTGTAGCCGAAACGTCGTGAGAAATATTTAATTATCTTTTCTTTTTATTATTTTATTATTTCCCTTCTACGTGACTTTACCGAAAGAACCAAGAAGAAGACTAAAAGACCTTGTCAGGGATTTGGAACTATCCAAGAGGAAGGCAGAGCTGTTGGGCTCCAGATTGCAGCAGTGGAATATCTTGCCAGGTGATGTTATTGTTTCCATGTTTCGTGACCGTCAAAAGTATCTTGTCCCATTCTTCTTCATGGAAGGTGATCTTGTAGCCTGCAACAACATCGATGGTGTGATGGCAGCCCTCAACATCGTTCATGATCCAGATGAGTGGAGACTGTTCATTGATTCATCGAAGATGAGTCTTAAAGCTGTTTTGCTGCATAGTGGCAATGTTTTACCATCAATTCCAGTTGGTCATGTAGTGCATATGAAGGAAACAACTTTTGAGGTGCATGAACTATGATCAACATCATTGGCAGCTTTGTGGCAATTTGGTCTGCAGACTGAATACACAAAGTACTGCTGTTCTCTCTGCGAATGGGATAGTCGTGCGAGAGATTCCCACTACATGAAGACAGATTGGCCGCTCCGACAGTCATTGTAGCCTGGGAGGGAAAGTATTCAGCATCCACCACTTGTTGAATTAAGGAAGATTTTGTTACCACCCTTATACATCAAGCTAGGTCTGATGAGGAACTTTGTCTAAGCCATGGACAAAACACAAGCAGCTTCCAAGTACCTCCATGGAAAATATTTCAAGGTTAAGTGAAGCTATGATAAAGGAAGGTGTTCATCTTCTTGGTTCTTTCGGTAAAGTCACGTAGAAGGGAAGTAATACAATAATAAAAGAAAACATAAAAATATAAAACATATGTTTTATTTTTGTTATTACTTCCCTTTTACGTGACTTTACCGAAAGAACCAAGAAGATGAATCCCTGCAGTCACGAAAGCTTTAAATCGAAAAGGAAGGTGTCTTTGTTGGTCCTCAGATTCGTGAACTTCTTCGAGACGATGCATTTGACAGTGCACTCTGCGTGGCAAGGAAAAGACGGCATGGAAAGCCTTCCAGTTAGTGGCAACACATTTTTCTCGGAAACAACAAAGCAGACAACCACAGAAAGTTGGTGTAAAACCTCCTCAAGGCATACAAAAGCCTTGGTTGCAACATGTCACTAATTATGCATTTTTTGCACTTTCATCTCGATTTTTTCCCACCCAACTGCAGAGCAGTGAGCGACGAGCGTGGCGAGCGATTTCACCCAGGACATTGCGACAATTAGAGAAACGCGATCAGGGCAAATGCAGCCCATGAATGCTTGCAGACTATTGCTGGACAGTGACAAGTGATGCTCCCATTTGATGAATGCAAGAGACGAGCCAAGAAGCGCCGAGTCGACACTAAAAAAGGACGACACCGTGTACTTGTATAGACACGTAATAGTGGTTTGCCTTTTGTTTCACAATACATTTTATTTGTATAACCCTATATTGTTGGTTCTTTCGGTAAAGTCACGTAGAAGGGAGATAATAAAATAATATTAATATAAAACAATAAAAATTGTCAGTCGAAACGTCGTGAGAATTTTTTATTGTTTTATATTTATATTATTTTATTATCTCCCTTCTACGTGACTTTACCGAAAGAACCAAGAATATGAATCCCTGCAGTCACGAAAGCTTTCAATCTAAATTTATTTAACCCTTTTGCTGATTTTTTTAAGTGTTACGTGAACAAGACGGGTGACATGCTATCATCTAAAGCAACCATAAACACATGAAGAGACCTAGGTTTACAATGTATGAGTAAAACTCTACTATCTACACAATATAGATAGACGTAAAAAAATAAAAAAAATAAAAATATCTTTGGAACAGTGCAGCCAGTTGTTTCAATGGTCGTATTTGATTTCAACACGTAAAAATCCATAATAAACAGCACATTTCATCTCTAAAGCAGACGACGTCGAAAAAATTGGAGACCAGTGTTATCTGAACCGGTCCTGGGCCTCCTCTAGGTCGACTTAGCCTCAAGTGAGTGCCTGGTGTGCTGTGTAATCATCGCCACTGGGGAGACAAAGGCGGTCGGGCGTGGTGCTGGCCACCCACCCCCTCGTGTGCCGTGCCGGTCTTCATAGGTGCTACTCGCTAACAGCGCTTGCCCCTACGGTCTGTTACAGGCTACAGTGAGGGAAAAAAGTATTTGATCCCCTGCTGATTTTGTACGTTTACCCACTGACAAAGAAATGATCAGTCTATAATTTTAATGGTAGGTTTATTTGAACAGTGAGAGACAGAATAACAACAACAAAATCCATAAAAACGCATGTCAAAAATGTTATAAATTGATTTGCATTTTAATGAGGGAAATAAGTATTTGACCTCTCTGCAAAACATGACTTAATATTTGGTGGCAAAACCCTTGTTGGCAATGACAGAGGTCAGACGTTTCTTGTAGTTGGCCACCAGGTTTGCGCACATCTCAGGAGGGATTTTGTCCCACTCCTCTTTGCAGATCTTCTCCAAGTCATTAAGGTTATAGACTGATAATTTCTTTGTCAGTGGGCAAACGTACAAAATCAGCAGAGGATCAAATACTTTTTTCCCTCACTGTATATGGGGTGTTGTAGTACAGAGTTAGACTGATGGCCTTAATCTAAGTTGTCTTGTGGTTGTTGTTGTTTGACTTGCATCCCACTGGGATATTTGCACAGGGTTGGTGTACGGTGATTTTTTTCTGCAATATTTTGCTGTCTTTTCTTGGATTTTCTGTTTGCACTCAGTCACATATTCACTTTAAAATGTTTTCTTGTTCATGTTTTTGTTTTTTGTTTGTTGCGGTTGCACCCGATTCAAGAGCCGAATGGCTCACAGGGCTACACCTAATAAATTAACTTTGAACTTGTCTTTTTTTAGCTGGGCATTTGAAGGGCCGAAGAACAGAATCGGTGATGTCGCTGCTGATGATGTTGTCCATCAGGGGAGACGCTTCGATATCTGGACAGCGGAGTGAAGTGGGAGCTTCTATCCAGTTAGTTTGTTCTGACAAACGGAGGGCGGGGGGGGGAGGCTAGGCAAGTGCGTTCCTCCTCCTCCATTGGAGGAGCACAAACTGCCCGTGGGTTTACTTATACGGTCTCTGAGTCCTCAGCGGTTTCACTATACGGTATATAGCTTGGGGTGGAGGTGCGGTGATGGCATGCCTGGCAACCCATACGATTTACCCCGTATTCTTGTATAGAGAAATTGAGTATTGAGGTCGATAAAGCGTACAGACCTTTCAATGCGGGCAAAATTAAAAATAAAATAAAATGTCTATTCGTTTGTGTTTCTCCCTTGTGATGGGACTTTTTTGACATGTTTGTAGTAGTGTATTGTATGGTAGTGCAGTGTATAGTGCAGTGTATAGTGTAGTGTATAGTAGTGTAGTGTATAGTGCAGTGTATAGTAGTGTAGTATATAGTAGTGTAGTGTATAGTAGTGTAGTGTATACTGCACTGTATAGTGTAGTGTATAGTAGTGTAGTGGATAGTGTAGTGGATAGTAGTGTAGTGTATAGTAGTGTAGTGTATACTGCAGTGTATAGTGTCGTGTATAGTAGTGTATAGTGTAGTGTATAGTAGTGTAGTGTATAGTAGTGTAGTGTATAATAGTGTAGTGTATAGTAGTGCAGTGTATAGTGTAGTATATAGTAGTGTACTGCATAGTAGTGTAGTGTATAGTGTAGTATATAGTAGTGTAGTGTATAGTGTAGTGTATAGTAGTGCAGTGTATAGTGTGGTGTATACAAGTATATAGGATCATAACTATCAACCCATACGGTTTACTCAGTATTCTTGTCCACGCAAATTGAGTTTGCGGGTTCATACGGCGTACAGCCATTTTATTATTTCCCTTCTACGTGACTTTACCGAAAGAAACCAAGAATATGACTCACTGCAGTCACGAAAGCGTTAAATAGAAGTAAAACAATCAAATTTATGTTGTCTATTTGTTTGTGTTTCTCCCTTGTGATGGGACTTTGTAGGATGAACGTTGAGATCTACGAGGGACACGGGGTGACCAGTGAATGTTCGAATTGGTCTGTGATAATGTAGGGCACTGACAATGGGGTTGACAGTTGTGTGACGATGATGTCGACGTTGTCGTGTCACAGATGAGGAGTTGATTCTTTGACGTCCCCACTCTGTTCGTAGAGCAGCAGCAGCAGCACCACTGCTTCCCCAGCATCTGATGGTGACATCCTTTTCGTGGGTGACATCAGCGCGAAGTGGAGCGACGGGAGGATCAGGACTTGAGGTTGCGGTGGCGAGGGATAGACGTCTCTGTGTGTGTTTGTGTCTCGCTCGCTTGCTCTGCTTGTGAGGCTGTGGTCGTGGTACCGACGACTCAATTTGCTATGTCGGTATATGCCCCCCCACCCTCCTTGATGGACAGGGATTAAACTCAAAGGGAAAAAAATAAGGCTGCGATGGGAGAGTCATCGGAATGAACGGCGCGGTTATCTCCACCCTCGTGAACTGAACCACGCCCGCGATGACAACGACACTTCGGAGGTGGTGGGGTGGGTGGGCCATGAAGGGATCCATCACACGGGTCGATCTGTGGGCCCTGATGTAAGGACGTCGAGATGGAACCTCTCCGAGATCCGGGGCCGCTGTGAATCCCCGAGATATGAGAGCGTCGTCACGCGGGCCGACGTTGGATTTCTCTCTCACAATCCACGCCGCTGCCATCCGGGGGGGGGGGGTGGGGAGCCCCCGAATCGACTGATAGACAAGTTAAAACATTGTAATCTATAAAGGGTGCTTCAAAAAATGTTAACACTTACATGGGACTATCGTTTTTCATGGAAAAAAACGGATAATGCTACACTGTAACATGATAACAAATGTAATGTTAATAGTAAAGTCACGTAGAATGGAAATAATAAAATAATAAAAATAAAGCATAATAAAATAATATAATAATATATATTATTATTTCCATTCTACGTGACTTTACCGACAGAACCAAGAAGATGAATCCCTACAGTTACGAAAGCTTCAAATCGAAATTTAATGTTAATAGCTTCAAAAAGTCAGAGTCTCCCACTTGTTCGCCATCGTTGTCAACGCGTGGCCTAGAATATTCTCCAGGTGGTCTCCAGAGCCGGGAGGCTGCACATTTCTCGTGGCGTTGTTGCAAATTCTCAGAAGTGTTAACACATTCCTGCGGAGGGAGCTGGTAGGAACGTTGGGTTGCTCGGTCAATGGCCAGGGTCAACGGCGGCGTGGTGTATTCCACAAATATGCCCGACTGTGAGGGCGGGCACAAGCCGGCGTGAGTAGGTTAAACGTTGAGTTTTATTGTTTGGTTATTTCGCTAAAGTCACGTAGGTAGAAAATAAAATAAATCACGGCGTTTCGGGCGCAACACAAGCGTCCATCATCAGGTGATAAATCATGGTCTGCTGCTGAGGCAGACTGTTTTATAAGGTTTGAAATGGGTGTAGCCCAAGGGTCATAAAGAAGTGGGCGGGGCTAGTGATGTTAATGTGAGAGATTAGCACGATGTTAATGTGAGATCGAAGAGTGGCCTCCACAAGGCAAGAGCGCAGAGGTCGCAACCGGGTACCCGATACCCGTACCCTACCCGATTCCCGGCTACCCGTACCCTGCCGGGTACGGGTACGGGTACCCGTTTGCGACCCTGGTGCGGCCGGGTACGGGTAGGCCGTGAGTCACTGGTGAGTCACCGTTTGTCACTCATTTCCCAACGTCTTGTCTCTTCTCACAATTCAAGTTCCTAGAATCAACCCACCCGCGCCTGCAACATGGCTTCATCCCAGAGGTCGCAATCGGGTACCTGATACGGGTACGGCCGGGTACGGGTACGGGTACCCGTTTGCGACCCTGGTGCGGCCGGGTACGGGTAAGGAATCAAAACCCGTTTGCGACCTCTGCAAGAGCGTCAACGCAAGAGGACCCCCCTCCTGTGCCACAGTGCCGGTCGCCTTCATAGAAGGTGCTACTCGCTAACAGCACTTGCCCCAACAGACTCTCCAGCCTATATGGGGCGCTGGGGTGGAGATCTTTGTGAGTGATGGAGACGCGTGTTGATAAGTCGACAAGTTAAAGATTGCGTGCAAATACACAGAGAAAGAGAGAGAGGTTACGGAATAAGAAGTAATATTTAAAACAACTCTTTATAAAAACACGCTTTCATGAAACGTACCGTTCTCATAATGGCAGAACTCCAAGACTCTAGGAAGTGGCCCCGAAGATTGCCATAGTGTAAGGGGCCGTGGTGATTTACAGCCAAAGTCAGTTGAGCGTGGACAATTAGACACAAGCCGAAACATAACATGTAATAAATAATGTTTAAAAACATAACATTTTTATTTTTATGATAGAATATAGCATTGTCATCAGTATGACATAAGTGTCCCACGTTTGCAGTCGATACCACATTGGGAAGTGGGTTAAAACTGAGTTAGAAGATTTGAGGATACGACAACAACTGGGTTCATAGAAAACATGTAAAAAGATCGTTTAAAATGTTTTACTTTATTTTTTATCATAGAATATGGTATTGTCATCAGTAAGACATAAGTATACCAAGTTGGCAGTCGATACCACATTGGGAAGTGGGTTAAAATTGAGTTAGAAGATTTGAGGATACAACAGACAGAGTGAGTGAATACAAAGCGTGTAATAATAAAATAGCTCTCCATTCTTAGGTTTTTTCGGTAAAGTCACGTAGGTAAAAAAAAATAATAAAAGTTAAATAAAAATTAAATAAAAACCACGATGTTTCGGAGGCAACACAAGCTTCCGTCTTCAGGTGGAACCGTCACAGCACGACTGCTGCATCAAGTAAGAGAAATTCCAAGAAAACAGTCCTTGTATATATACTGGTTGAGGGTGGGAGGAGCTATTGTGAAGTTCGGTGCAGCTGAAGCACGCTGCAAGGAATGAGCCTTTGTTGTGTAGACTGGTTGCAATGGGAGGTTCCAAGAGTTGTTAAGGTGCGGCTGATGTAAAGGTGCGGTTGCTGTAAATGGGACTGAGCCTTTGTTATGTAGAGGTGGTGCGGCTGAAACCTCTGTTAGGAACGAGCCTTTGTTGTGTAGACTGGTTGAAATGGGAGGTTCTTTATGATCTTCTCGCTGGTCCAGAAGGCAACGTTGGCCTCTCTGGGTGAGCTTGGATATTCTGGGCGAATGTGTGGGTGGTCTCAACGACTGAAATCGAGTGCTCGTAAATCACAAGCGTTTTTTTCGTTGAATCACGAAGCAGCTGAGTTAATGCCGTCACGCCAACCCCCATCCACCGCCCGCCCCTCCAAAACTCAACATGAATTGTGGATATTCCAGCTCACCTTCCAAAGCAACAAAGTCGCCGCCGCCGCCACCGACTGGCACGGCCACCACCACGACCGCCCATGAAGGCTACGGGCAGAGTGGCACACGAGAGGGAGGGAGGGTGGGTGGGTGGGCAGCATTGCCTATGAAGGCTACTGCCAGAGTGGCACACTAGAGGGAGGGAGGGTGGGTGGGTGGGTGGGTGGGCAGCTTCATCTATGAAGGCTACGGACAGAGTGGCACACAAGAGGGAGGGTGGGTGGGTGGGCAGCATCGCCTATGAAGGCTACCGGCAAGGTGGCATAGGCCTTGACCAGGTCAATAAAACAGAGATGTAGGTCTTGTTGGAATTCCCTACACCTCTGCTGTAGCAGACGGACAGAAATTATGGCGTCTGTGCAGGACCGCCCTTTCCTGAAACCGCATTGGGGCTCCACAAGCCTCTTTTCAGCGTGCCTAGCAAGGCGATGTTGAATAATCCTTGCCAGGACCTTTCCCGGCACAATGAGGAGTGAGATGCCCCTGGAGTTGTTACAGTCTGTGCAGTCCTCCTTCTTAAAGAGGGGGACCACCAGGGCATCCTTATAATCCTGCGGAACCCGTCCAGCGGTCCAGACTGTTATTATGATGTCATGTAGGGCAGTCTGTGCACAAACGCCACCCTCCCTCAGCATTTCGCTTGGGAGATAATCTCTGCCCGGTGCCTTTCCTGGTCTCAGACTCTGGATCGCCTTCAGTACTTCCTCAACAGACGGCACCTCAGCCAGTCACTTACAGGGGGTGACTTCCTCCAATATTTGAGGCACCGCAGCCTCAGCAGGGTCATTCCCGCTTTGTCCCACGATGTTTTCCTGGTTGAGGAATTTCCTCTCCCCAAGGACCTCACAGAAATGCTCAGCAAATCTGCAAACCTGCTCCTGGGAGTCAGAGATTGGATATCTCGTTCTTTCCCTTAATGATGGTAATAGGTGTGGTGCTGCAAGTAACTTTTTTGATGGAGTTAAAGAGCTATTTGTGATCGCGGGCCACTGAGGCAGACTCCATCTCCTCAGTAACCCGCGATCACCACCCATCCTTGCAGTGCCTCACGGCTCTACGAACCTCCGAGCGAAGGCTGCGGTAAGCCTCCTCATTCTCCGACGTAGGATGCTGTAGCCGATGAGAGTGGGCCTGTCGCTTTTTCTCAGCCAGCTTGAACACCTCCTCTGTCAGTCAGGGTCTCTGGGGAGGTCTGGACTATGTACCCAAAGCAGCCATTGCAGCTGCATGAGCCACAGTCCTACACCTCGCCCATTTCCCATCAACATCAGGAGGAGTGGGGGATGATGCCAACCGCAGCTGCTAGTGATGATGAAATTCTCGCGAGCACCTTTTTCTTAAGCTAGCTGAGACCATGCCACTCAGGGTTTGAATGGAGTCCTGGGTTGTACACCCACCACCGGAGTGGAAGAATGGCAGGTGCATCTTACAGATGACAAGTCGACGGTCAGTGGGCAGATCAGCTCCACGGTAGATCCTGGTGTCAAGGACATGGGCCCGCATCCGCTATTCCATCACTATGTAGTCCAGCAGATGTTCTTGCTTGGACCCGGCATGCACCCATGATGTAGTGTGGATGTGCCGATGCCGGAACAGCGTTGTTGGTAATTACAGGCCCATGGGCTGCACAAAAATCTAGCAGCCTCCTGCCATTGTTATTGAGCTGATCTGGCCCATGCCTTCCAATTACCCCAGACCAGGTGCCAGCATCACGACCAACTCGGGCATTAAAGTCACCAAACAAATGACTCTATCCCGAGGCGCCACTTTAGCCAGGACATGTGACAGGTCGTCATAGAAGACATCTGACTCATCGGCAGAGGTCGCAAATGGGTTTTGATTCCTTACCCGTACCTGTACCCGGCCACACCAGGGTCGCAAACGGGTACCCGTACCCGTACCCGGCCGGGTACGGGTAGCCAGGTATCGGGTAGGGTACGGGTATCGGGTACTCGGTTGTGACCTCTGCTCATCGGCCTTGCCTGTGTAGTGGGTATTGTGTTCGCTACACGCGATTACCACTACTTACCTGGTGTAGCGTCAGCCACGGGTCAACAGGCGGCGACGGCGAGTACGGCCTGTATCAAGTAACACCGTTTGGCCAGGGAACACAGATGGCGGTTGGGAACCGGAGGTACACACCCCAGGCCCCCAGGGGGGGCTGGGGGATTATGCAATAATCCGGGTCCCTCCAGAAGGTTCCAGAGAGTAGGCATGGCCAGGGGTGGGGTGACCCTGGGAGCTGTATATAAGGTGGACCCCTGAACGGGTTTGCCAGTCATCGTCAAGCTGAAGACCCGAAGAGCCGGCTTAGACTAGGACCCTGGGCACCCCCGGACCCGACGTCCTTCTAAGAGCCGGGACTGAGTGGGCCAGTGGCAGGGACCTGAGGACGTGGCTGGGTCGTGTCAGCTAGCCTCCCCTAGGTCCCCCTAGCTGGTGGGCTGATTTCTATAGAGGAAGTGGTCCCAGTGAGTAGGAAACGCTAGCCCGGAGACTATACCTCCCTAGGGTATTGGGTGGAGGGGCCAATACCCCTTTGTGCTCGGGACCCCGTGTTATAGTCGTTAATGTTAAATAAACGTGTTGCCTGCAGAAGAAGACTGTGCCTCCATCATTACCACTACACCTGCATCCCTCCACGGATGTTCGTCTTTGGTGGGGGCATAAGTAACCACGACCACCACTCCTCGCCTCTGGTTCATGGGAAGGCGAGCCCAAAGTAGTCTGGGGCTTACAGCTTCCCACATCTCACCACCACGCTCCGACGCCCCCTTCATTCTTTTGTTCAGAAGAATAGCCACTCCCTGTTGTTTGGCAGTCTCCTGCACCGAGTTGAGGACTGTCCACCCCTCATGGTGGCAGGAGTCAGAGCCGGTCCACCGGACCTCCTGAATACCACAGAAATCTAGGCGGTACCGGTCCAGCTCCCGACAGAGGAGTGGCAGCCTCTCCTCCGCAGTGAGCGTTCAGTCTCCTGGTTCCGCCAAATGGAAATTGGCCAGGAGACGTCATAGATGCCTGTCCCCCCGGGGCCTCTTGCACAAGCTTAATTACATTTTTAAATCGTAGTTTGGTGGTGTTTAATTGAAGGTGGAGGGGTTACCAGCCCCTAGCACCCATCCAGAGGCCCCATTTGGCCGCTGTGGTGGTTACAAACGCCATGAAGAGAAAGGACAATCTAAATTGGCCCTCCCCCATGGCACTGCCCACCACAGCATCGCCGTCCGGCACCACGAGGAGGTAGGGAGTTGTTTTTGCCGGACAGATTCACACACACACAGAGAGATACACACACAGGCACACACACACAGACACACACACAGATACACACATACACACAGATATACACACACAGGCACACACACAGATACACACACAGAGATACATACACAGGCACATACACACAGAGATACACAAACAGGCACACACACACACACAGGCACACACACACAGACACACACAGAGATACACACAGACACACACAGATATACACACACAGGCACACACGCACACAGACACACAGGCACACACACACAGACACACACAGAGATACACACAGACACACACAGATATACACACACAGGCACACACGCACATACACACACAGAGATACATACACAGGCACACACACACAGGCACGGCGTGCAATGTATTGACATCACGGGCACCGCGTGTATGTGGGTTCAGTACCGGCCCTAGAGGGGCTCGGTGAGCGCTGACTGGCAGTGCTGGATGGCACCACGCTCTGCGTGCAGTGCCGACCCCTACAGGATAAGGTGTGAGAGTGCCGGCCATGGGAATGGGCCATGGCACTCTGATTGACCGCGAAGGACATGTGACCGGTTAAGTCTACACAGGGACCCCAACTGGGGGCTATCGGTGGTCACGTGTCAGGGTCGAGATCCTGCTCGAGGGTTCTGGAAGGTGGGCGTGGCTAAGGGCGGAGCCAGCCACGTCACGGAGGATAAAAGCCGGGTCCCCGAGAGAGACCGGCTGATGTTGTTCATCCTGAAGAATCTACGTCCTACAGAGTCTCCAACACGTGGACCGGGACCCAAGCTGAGGTCCGGTCCGTCGTAGCTAGTTATGGTGTAATTAGTGCAGTTAGCCTGGTGGTCATCACCACCATAGGATGTTATCTGGTAAAGGGGGAGTTATGCCTTTGTGTTGGTATCAATAAATGTGTTGCCTCCAAAGAGTAAGTCTGCGACTCAGTTTAACTCCAGGTACGCACGCAGATACGCACGCAGATACGCACGCAGATGCGTACGGAGATACGCACGCAGATACGCACGCAGATACACACACAGATGCGCACACAGATACGCACACAGATACGCACGCAGATACACACACAGATACGCACACAGATACGCACGCAGATACGCACGCAGATCCGCACGCAGATACGCACGCAGATACACACACAGATACACACACACAGATCCCCCGTATAGCGTTAACAGACTGTAGGGGCACGTGCTGTTCGCGAGCATCTATAAAGGCCGGCACGGCACACGAGGGGGTGGGTGGCCAATACCACGCCCAGCCGCCTTTGTATCTCCAGTGGAGATATTTACACATTTCACCAGGTACTCATTTGAGGCTGAGTCGACCTAGGGGAGGCCCAGGACCGGTTCA
This sequence comes from Lethenteron reissneri, assembly GCF_015708825.2. NCBI lineage: Eukaryota > Metazoa > Chordata > Hyperoartia > Petromyzontiformes > Petromyzontidae > Lethenteron > Lethenteron reissneri. Next base: position 3,942,048 of record NC_083844.1, on the reverse strand, counting down.
GATAATCGTCACTGATGGTGGCCGTGAGCGGGAATCGAATCCGGGGCGCCAGGTTCGTAGCGCAGCGTAGCGCTAACCGCTACACCACCGCTCCCCATGCACACACAGAAATACACACACAGACTCACACACACAGAGATACACACAGACACACAAACACACACAGATATACAGACACACACACAGACACACACACACAGACACACACACAGACACACACACACACAGACGCACACACAGGCACACACAAGGACTCTCTGTCTCTGGTAACCAGATATTAACCATATCCAAGTAAATTACTGGCTTTTCAGAACATCGCTTTTGCCCTGAGGTGCAGACTCTTTCTAAACGACGTGGTATTAAGGATTAGTATATAATCTATATATACACACACATTAATTATATATATATATAATGTGTACTTATGTATGAAAAACAAAATCCGCACATGTTTGATGGATTGATGGCCACAGGCGGAAAATGTAATCCCCTTGCCAGCTACTCAGGCGGAGAGGTTTACACCGCCCTCTGTAAGCCACGTTAAGTGGAGTTGTGTGTGTACACGTGTGTGTGTATACACGTGTGTGTGTATACACGTGTGTGTGTGTGTGTCTAACCAGGCTGGATTGTGTGAGGAGCTCACAAATCCTTGAAAGATCTGGGCAAAGTCCCATCGGTGAGCTCCTCCGGTAGGCAAGGCGGCGTTGGCTGGGTTATGTAGCCCGCATGCTCAGCCACCGCATGCCTAAACAGCTTTTGTTCGGCCGGATCGAGGGGGCTAAATGGACGCGGCACGGGCTAGAGAAGAGATGGAGTGATGTGGTACAGGAGGACGTGGAGCATAGTGGACTTGCATATGACTGGTACCAGCGGTGTCAAGATCGGCCTCTGTGGAGGAGGCTCGTGAAGGACGCTACTGGGCAGTTGGAGGCAGTCGCCCTCCAACAACAACGGAGAGCGGAGGAGCGACGCTCAAAACAACGAGCGGAGCGCCGGGTGGCTAAAGCACAGCAAGTTGGTACAGTAGGGGGCACAAGTGGTGCATCAGCCAGTCATCTCGGTCATCTCAGTCAGTCGACCCGTGGCACCTGGGTCTGCCCCGTGACCTCCTGCCAGCGGGCGTTCGACACTTCACGTGGCCTCAAGGTACACATGGCCTGGCACAAGCGTCGTGGTGACGTCACCGCCACTTAGTGGCGAATGGCGGTTGTTGTGTGTGTGTGTGCCGGGAAAGGTCCTGGCAAGGATTATTCAACATCGCCTTGCTAGGCACGCTGAGGAGAGGCTTGCGGAGCCCCAATGCGATTTCAGGAAAGGGCGGTTCTGCACAGATGCCATATTTTCTGTCCGTCTGCTACAGCAGAGGTGTAGCGAATTCCAACAAGACCTACATCTATGCTTTATTGACCTGATCAAGGCCTATGATACCATCAGTATGCCTGGGCTCTGGGTTGTTCTTCGTGTTTTTTGAGTCCTTGAGCCTCTGCTCACAATCATTAAGGACCTTCATGATGGTGAGCGGGCCCGGGTAAAACTACGTGGCCGGGAGTCAGAGCCATTCCCTGTACACCTTGGGGTGCGACAGGGATGTCCTCTGGCTCCCACATTATTTAACATCTATTTTGACCACGTTGTTCGTGAAGCCTTCAATAGCTGTACCGGAGAAATTTCCATTTGGTACAGATACAATGGGAGGCTGATCGATGCCTGGGTGCGGTCAATGGGTGGCTCCCTATTGCTCAACCACGTTATGTATACCGATGATCTGGTAATTGCTGCTCACTCAGAAGAGGAGTTGGAGGCGCTGCTGCTGAACCTGGAGCTTGCCACCAAGAGGTGGGGCCTTACCATCAGTCCCACCAAAACTAAGCACCTGCCTGGGTATTTTGTACCATCGGACACTCCACCCCTACAGCTACCAATTGGTGATAGGGTAGTTGTGGAGAGAGTGCAGAGATTCCCATACCTTGGCAGTGAGCTCATGGCTGGCTCCGGTTTAACAGCAGAGGTCTCACTCCGAATCAGTCGAGCGGCATTATCTTTTCATCGGTTGCGTAATGCTGGGTGGAAGCTACCTGGTCTGTCGCTCCGCACAAAGCGTCAGGTCTTCTCGGCCACAGTCATTCCCTCCCTTCTCTACGCTTGCGAAACGTGGGCCCCCCGAACAGCAAATTGGCATAGTATGGGGCACAGGTGATGCATCAGCCAGTCATCTCAGTCAGTCGACCCGTGGCACCTGGGTCTGCCCCCTGACCTCCCAGCGGGCGTTCGACACTTCACGTGGCCTCAAAGTGCACATAGCCTGGCACAAGCGTCGTGGTGACGTCACCGCCACTTAGTGGCGAATGGCGGTTGTTGTTGTGTGTGTACACGTGTGTGTATGTACACGTGTGTGTGTACACGTATGTGTGTACACGTGCGTGTGTACACGTGTGTGTCTGTGTGTACACGTTTGTGTGTATATGTGTGTGTGTGCACGTGTGTGTGAATGTGTGTATACACGTCTGTGTGTACACGTATGCGTGTTCACGTATGTGTGTACACGTGTGTGTCTGTGTGTACACGTGTGTGTGTGCATATGTGTGTATGCATATGTGCGTGTGTGTGTACACGTGTGTGTGTGTACATGTGTGTGTCTGTGTGTACACGTGTGTGTGTGCATATGTGTGTGTGCATATGTGCGTGTGTGTACACGTGCGTGTGTGTATACACGTGTGTGTGTAAACGTGTGTGTATACACGTGTGTGTGTGTGTACACGTGTGTGTGTGTGTGTGTACACGTGTGTGTGTGTGTATATGTGGGTGTGTGATTACAGCCTTTGCGAGTGGAACGTCTCCCTTCCCCGATCATAAATCATGAAGACAGCAAAGAACAACAACAAGAAAAAACATTATAATTATTGTATTCGTTGTTATTTCATTACATTACTCATCCAGTGAGTCACCGATGGACAATAGCACCATTTAAATCTGTGGGAGTGGATGGGCTGTCAAAATAACTTTGGAATCTCAGCCCCCGCCCCACCACCAAGGGGTAGAAGGGAGTGAGATGGAACAGATAGAGATTAGTCCACAGACGGGTAGGAGAGAGTCAGATGGAACAGATGGAGATTAGTCCACACACGGGGTGGAAGGGAGTGAGATGGAACAGATAGAGATTAGTCCACCCAAAGGATGGAAGGGAATGAGATGGAACGGATGGAGATTAGTCCTCACACGGGGTGTAAGGGAGTGAGATGGAACAGATGGAGATTAGTCCACACACGGGGTGGAAGGGAGTGAGATGGAACAGATGGAGAATAGTCCACACACGGGGTAGAAGTGAGTGAGATGGAACAGATGGAGATTAGTCCACCCACGGGGTAAGAGGGAGTGAGATGGAACAGATGGAGATTAGTCCACGCACGGGGTGGAAGGGAGTGAGATGGAACAGATGGAGAATAGTCCACACACGGGGTAGAAGTGAGTGAGATGGAACAGATGGAGATTAGTCCACCCACGGGGTAAGAGGGAGTGAGATGGAACAGATGGAGATTAGTCCACCCACGGTGTAGAAGTGAGTCAGATGGAACAGATGGAGATTAGTCCACCCACGGGTTAAAAGTGAGTGAGATGGAACACATGGAGCTTAGTCCACCCACGGGGTAGAAGGGAGTGAGATGGAATAGATGGAGATTAGTCCACCCACGGGGTAGAAGTGAGTGAGATGGAACAGATGGAGCTTAGTCCACCCACGGGGTAGAAGGGAGTGAGATGGAACAGATGGGGATTAGTCCACCCACGGGGTAGGAGTGAGTGAGATGGAACAGATGGAGATTAGTCCACACACGGGGTAGAAGGGAGTGAGATGGAACAGATGGAGATTAGTCCACCCACGGGGTAGAAGGGAGTGAGATGGAACAGATGGAGATTAGTCCACCCATGGTGTAGAATTGAGTGAGATGGAACAGATGGAGATTAGTCCACACACGGGGTAGAAGGGAGTGAGATGGAACAGATGGAGATTAGTCCACCCACGGGGTAGGAGTGAGTGAGATGGAACAGATGCAGATTAGTCCACACACGGTGTAGGAGTGAGTGAGATGGAACAGATGGAGATTAGTCCACACACGGGGTAGAAGGGAGTGAGATGGAACAGATGGAGATTAGTCCACCACAATCACTACCACCACATTCACCACCACAACCACTACCACAACCACCACCACCACATGCAGCAGCATCGCCACCACCACCACAACCACTACCACAACCACCACCACAACCACCACAACCACCACAACCACCACCACAACCACCACAACCACTACCACAACCACCACCACAACCACCACAACCACTACCACAACCACCACCACGACCACCACAACCACCACAACCACCACCACAACCACCACAACCACCACCACAACGCGCAGCAGCAGCATCGCCACCACCACCACAACCACCACCACAACCACTACAACCACCACCACTACCACCACCACAACCACCACCACCACAACCACCACCACAACCACCACCACAACCACAACCACCACCACAACCACTACCTCCACCACAACCACCACCACAACCACCACAACCACCACTACTACCACCACCACAACCACCACCACAACCACCACCACAACCACCAATACCACCACAACCACCACCACCATCACTACCATCACCACCACCACCACCACAACCACTACAACCACCACCACAACCACCACAACCACCACCACAACCACCACCACCAGCAGCAGCAGCATCTCACCCGGCTCATCTTTCACCCAAACCTCAAACCGGGGGATCGTGCCCCCCCCCTGCACCCCCCTACACCCCCCCCATGCACCCCCCCCCCCCCCCTCATCACCCCCCCCCCCTCTGCACCGACCCACCACCACCCCAAGGGCTCCACCCTCTTGTCAACCTCCACCCCACTAATCCCCCCCCACCCCCAACCCCTCCCTTAGGGCGCGCCGCGTTCCAAGAGATGAACGCTCACGATAAGCGGAGAACTTTCTCGATTTGAAGTTTTCGTGACTGCAAGGCTCAATATACTCACTGGTTTCTTCGGTAAAGCCACGTAGGTATAGAAAATAAAATAAATTAAAATTAAAAATAAATTAAATCACGACGATTCGGTTGCTTGTGCTGCTTCCGAAACGTCGTCATTTGATTCAATAGTTTTATTTTAATTTTTTTACGAACGTGACTTTAGCGATGAAAACACAAAGAGTGAGTAAGCTTCGATTTAAAGCTTTCGTGACTGCAGGGATTCATTTTCTTGGTTCTTTCGGTAAAGTCACGTAGAAGGGAAATAATAAAGTAATAATAATAAAACAGAATAAAATAATAGTTTATTATGTTTTATTTTTATTATTTTTTTATTCACGTAGAAGGGTAATAATAAATAATAAAATCTAATAAAATAATTCTCACGACGTTTCGGCCACAACGCAAGCAGCCGTCCTCAGGTGAAGAACAGATCTGTCGGAAAGACAGCGTCTGAAAGACTACGCCGTGGGTGGACTAAGCTCCATCTGTTCCATCTCATTCTCTCCTACCCCGTGTGTGGACTAATCTCCATCTGTTCCATCTCACTCTCTCCTACCCCGTGTGTGGACTAATCTCCATCTGTTCCATCTCATTCTCTCCTACCCCGTGTGTGGACTAATCTCCATCTGTTCCATCTCACTCTCTCCTACCCCGTGTGTGGACTAATCTCCATCTGTTCCATCTCACTCGCTCCTACCCCGTGGGTGGACTAATCTCCATCTGTTCCATCTCACTCGCCCCTACCCCGTGTGTGGACTAATCTCCACATGTTCCATCTCACTCTCTCCTACCCCGTGGGTGGACTAAGCTCCATCTGTTCCATCTCACTCCCTGCTACCCGTGGGTGGACTAATCTCCATCTGTTCCATCTCACTCCCTTCTACACCGTGTGTGGACTAATCTCCATCTGTTCCATCTCACTCTCTCCTACCCCGTGGGTGGACTAATCTCCATCTGTTCCATCTCACTCTCTCCTACCCCGTGGGTGGACTAATCTCCATCTGTTCCATCTCGCTCCCTTCCACCCAGTGTGTGGACTAATCTCCATCTGTTCCATCTCACTCCCTTCTACCCCGTGTGTGGACTAATCTCCATCTGTTCCATCTCACTCGCTCCTACCCCGTGTGTGGACTAATCTCCATCTGTTCCATCTCATTCCCTTCCACCCCGTGGGTGGACTAATCTCCATCTGTTTCATCTCACTACCTTCTACACCGTGTGTGGACTAATCTCCATCTGTTCCATCTCATTCCCTTCCACCCCGTGGGTGGACTAATCTCCATCTGTTTCATCTCACTACCTTCTACACCGTGTGTGGACTAATCTCCATCTGTTCCATCTCATTCCCTTCCACCCCGTGGGTGGACTAATCTCCATCTGTTTCATCTCACTACCTTCTACACCGTGTGTGGACTAATCTCCATCTGTTCCATCTCACTCGCTCCTACCCCGTGTGTGGACTAATCTCCATCTGTTCCATCTCACTCCCTCCTACCCCGTGTGTGGACTAATCTCCATCTGTTCCATCTCACTCCCTCCTACCCGTGTGTGGACTAATCTCCATCTGTTCCATCTCGCTCCCTTCCACCCCGTGTGTGGACTAATCTCCATCTGTTCCATCTCACTCCCTTCTACCCCGTGTGTGGACTAATCTCCATCTGTTCCATCTCACTCTCTCCTACCCCGTGTGTGGACTAATCTCCATCTGTTCCATCTCACTCGCTCCTACCCCGTGGGTGGACTAATCTCCATCTGTTCCATCTCACTCTCTACTACCCCGTGGGTGGACTAAGCTCCATCTGTTCCATCTCACTCCCTGCTACCCGTGGGTGGACTAATCTCCATCTGTTCCATCTCACTCCCTTCTACACCGTGTGTGGACTAATCTCCATCTGTTCCATCTCACTCTCTCCTACCCCGTGGGTGGACTAATCTCCATCTGTTCCATCTCACTCTCTCCTACCCCGTGGGTGGACTAATCTCCATCTGTTCCATCTCGCTCCCTTCCACCCAGTGTGTGGACTAATCTCCATCTGTTCCATCTCACTCCCTTCTACCCCGTGTGTGGACTAATCTCCATCTGTTCCATCTCACTCGCTCCTACCCCGTGTGTGGACTAATCTCCATCTGTTCCATCTCATTCCCTTCCACCCCGTGGGTGAACTAATCTCCATCTGATTCATCTCACTACCTTCTACACCGTGGGTGGACTAATCTCCATCTGTTTCATCTCACTCCCCTTCTATCCCGTGGGTGGACTAATCTCCATCTGTTCCATCTCACTCCCTCCTACACCGTGTGTGGACTAATCTCCATCTGTTCCATCTCAATCCCATCTACCCCGTGGGTGGACTAATCTCCATCTGTTCCATCTCACTCCCTTCTACCCATGGCTGCAGCAGCAGAGTGTGGGGACGAATCTTCATTTGTTCAGTCAATCCAGGGATCGAGCGTTTCTCCCTTGCACGCGTGGGTTTGCTCTGGGGTGCCCTGGTTTACTCCCTTATTTAACCGCTCGATAGCTCGCGGATTCGTTTGTAGCACCGGATCCTCCTCCTGGTGCCACTGAGTCGTCCTCTCTCTCTCTCTGAGTCGTCCTCTCACTCTGAGTCGTCCTCTCTCTCTGACTCGTCCCCTCTCTCTCTGAGTCGTCCTTTCTCTCTCTGAGTCGTCCTCCCTCTTTCTGATTCGTCCTCTCTCTGAGTCGTCCTCTCTCTCTCTCTGAGTCGTGCCCTCTCTCTGAGTCGTCCTCTCTCTCTGAGTCGTCCTCTCTCTCTCTCAGTCGTCCTCTCTCTGTCTCTGAGTCGACCTCTCTCTCTCTCTGAGTCGTCCTCTCTCTCTGAGTCGTTCTCTCTCTGATTCGTTCCCTCTCTGCCTCTGAGTCGTCCCCTCTCTGTCTCTGAGTCGTCCTCTCTCTTTCTGATTCGTCCTTTCTCTGAGTCGTCCCCTCTCTCTCTGAGTCGTCCTCTCTCTCTGAGTCGTCCTCTCTCTCTGAGTCGTCCTCTCTGTCTCTGAGTCATCCCCTCTCTCTCTGAGTCGTTCTTTCTCTCTCTGAGTCGTCCCCTTCTTTCTCTGAGTCGTCCTCTCTCTGAGTCGTCCTCTCTGCCTCTGAGTCGTTTTATCTCTCTGTGAGTCGTCCTCTCTCTGAGTCGTCCTCTCTCTCTCTGAGTCGTCCTCTCTCTGAGTCGTCCTCTCTCTCTGAGTCGTCCTCTCTCTGAGTCGTTGTGGGGAGCGGTGGTGGTGTAGCAGTCAGCGCTGCGCTACGAACCTGGCGACCCGAGTTCAAGTCCCGCTCACGGTCAACACCAGTGACGATTATCTGAACCGGTCCTGCGCCTCCCCTAGGTCGACTCAGCATCAAATGAGTACCTGGTGCGGTGTGTAAGCATCGCCACTGGGGAGACAAAGGCGGTCGGGGGTGGTACTTGCCACTCACCCCCTCGTGTGCCGTGCCGGCCTTCATAGGTGCTGCTCGCTAACAGCACTTGCCCCGACAGTCTGTTAAGGCTACACGGGGGGTCTTGTCTTTGTTTCTTTGAGTGAGTGAGTGAGAGAGTCAATGAGTGTGCGAGTCAATGGGTGAGTGAGATGGTGTGCGGGTGAGTGAGTGAGAGTTAGTCAGTGAGTGTGTGAGCCAATGGGTGAGTGAGAGAATGAGAGACAGCGTGAGTGATAGGGTGAGCTGGTGAGTGAGTGAATGGCTGAGTGAGTCGGTGGGTTAGTGAGAGCGTGAGTAAGAGGGTGAGTGACATGGTGAGCTGGTGAGTGAGTGAGAGGGTGAGTGACAGGGTGAGCTGGTGAGTGAGTGAGAGGGTGACATGGTGAGCTGGTGAGTGAGTGAGAGGGTGAGTGAGAGGGTGAGCTGGTGAGTGTGTAAATGAGTGAGAGGGTGAGTGAGTGAGTGACACGGTGAGCTGGTGAGTGAGTGAGAGGGTGAGTGACCGTGTGAGCTGGTGAGTGAGTGAGTTAATGAGTGAGTGAGTGAGAGGGTGAGTGATATGGTGAGCTGGTGAGTGAGAGGGTGAGGGAGTGAGTGAGTGAGAGGGTGAGTGACACCGTGAGCTAGTGAGTGAGTGAGTGAGTGACACGGTGAGCTGGTGAGTGAGTGAGAGGGTGAGTGACCGGGTGAGCTGGTGAGTGAGTGAGTGACAGGGTAAATGATACAGTGAGCTGGTGAGTGAGTGACACGGTGAGTGAGTGAGTGAGTGACACGGTGAGTGAGTGAGTGAGTGACACGGTGAGTGGGTGAGAGGGTGAGTGAGTGAGTGACACGGTGAGCTGGTGAGTGAGTGACCGTGTGAGCTGGTGAGTGAGTGAGTTAGTGAGTGAGTGAGAGGGTGAGTGACACCGTGAGCTGGTGAGTGAGTGAGAGGGTGTCTGATTTCCACCCACGAATGAACCGTGAATAGGAATGCTGCCAGCTGCTCGGTCACACCCAGCCTCCACTCAGAATTGTCACCCATCACCATCATCGCCAACCACAGCCTCCACTCAGAGTCTATAGGTCTCTGTGTAATGACACGGGTCTCTAAGAACGTGTCTAGGTCTATGTGTAGTGGTTTCCACGGAGGCCAACACTTGAACGTGTAGGCAACACGTTGATTACTGCACCCCAATAGGGTACTACATAACACATCACTACTATACACTACAATATACACTACACTACTATACACTACACTATATACTACACTATACACTACACTATACACTACACTACTATACACTACACTATACACTACACTACTATACACTACACTACTATACACTACACTACTATACACTACAGTACTATACACTACACTACACACTACACTAATATACACTACACTACTATACACTACACTACATTATATAGTACACTATACACTACACTACTATACACTACACTACTATACACTACACTATACACTACACTACTATACACTACACTATACACTACACTACTATACACTACACTATATACTACACTATACACTACACTACTATGCACTACACTACTATACACTACTATACACCACACTATACACTACACTACTATACACTACACTATACACTACACTATACACTACACTATATACTACACTATACACTACACTACTATACACTACACTATATACTACACTATACACTACACTACTATACACTATACTATACACTACACTACTATACACTACACTATACACTACTATACACTACACTATACACTACACTATACACTACACTACTATACACTACACTATATACTACACTATACACTACACTACTATACACTACACTATACACTACACTACTATAAACTACACTACTATACACTACACTACTATACACTACACTACCATATACTACACTACTATACACTACTATACACTATATACTACACTACTATACACTACACTACTATACACTACACTATACTATACACTATACACTACACTACTATACACATCACTACTATACACTACACTATACACTACACTATACACTACACTACTATACACATCACTACTATACACTACACTATACACTACACTATATACTACACTACTATAAACATCACTACTATACACTACACTATACACTACACTACTATACACTACACTATACACTACGCTATATACTACACTACCATACACTACACTATATACTACACTATACACTACGCTATACACTACACTATACACTACACTACTATACACTATACACTACACTATACACTACATTATACACTACTATACACTACACTATACACTACACTATACACTACGCTATACACTACTATACACTACACTATACACTACACTACTATACACTACACTACTACACACTACTATACACTACACTATACACTACACTATACACTACTATACACTATACACTACACTATACACTACACTACTATACACTACACTATACACTACACTATACACTACACTACTATACACATCACTACTATACACTACATTATACACTACACTACTATACACATCACTACTATACACTACACTATACACTACACTATACACTACACTACTATACACCCAACGCGAGCGACAGCCCGGCACGGTGGCTTCGACCCTCGGTGTTCTCATCAGCAAGCCCACGGGTTTACGCTGCGTACGGTGCGAAAGAAGTCCCGCGCGCACGAAGAGGCTCCGTGCAGCGCTGCTGATGTCAACCGCGTGGGTGAGCGTCGCCCTCTCGCGGGCAGATCGATGGCTGCAGATTATTGGGGTGAAGCTGTCCCACCAGAGGTCGCAACCGGGTACCCGATACCCGTACCCTACCCGATACCCGGCTGCCCGTACCCGGCCGGGTACGAGTACCCGTTTGCGACCCTGGTGCGGCCGGGTACGGCTAGGCCGTGAGTCACTGGTGAGTCACCGTTTGTCACTCATTTCCCAACGTCTTGTCTCTTCTCACAATTCAAGTTCCTAGAATCAACCCACCCGCACCTGCAACATGGCTTCATCCCAGAGGTCGCAATCAGTTACCCGATACCCGTACCCTACCCGATACCCGGCTACCCGTGCCGGGTACGGGTAGCCGTTTGCGACCCTGGTGCGGTCGGATACGGGTAGGCCGTGAGTCACTGGTGAGTAACCGTTGGTCACTCATTTCGGGTAGGGTACGGGTAAGGAATCAAAACCCGTTTGCGACCTCTGTGCCCCACTGAGGCTCAGCGAAGGGGCAACGAAGCGTCACCGAGTGGCGGTGACGTCACCGAAGGCGTCTGTGCCAGGCTAGGTGCACGTTTGAGGCTACCACGTGAAGTTTCAAGTTTCATTGATTAGGTGTAGCCCTGTGAGCCATTCGGCTCTTGAATCGGGTGCAACCGCAACAAACAAAAAAACATGAACAAGAAAACATCTTAAAGTGAATATGTGACTGAGTGCAAACAGAAAATCCAAGAAAAGACAGCAAAATATTGTAGAAAAAGCACCGCACACCAACGCTGTGTGCAAAAACCCCAGTGGGATGTAAGTCAAACAACAACAACAACAACAACCACAAGACAACTTAGATTAAGGCCATCAGTTTTACTCTGTACTACAACAAACAAACATGGCCAAACCGAAAAACGTTTCAAAAATCACCTAAATAAAGCCATAAAAGCAATGAAACAGTGATCATAGGAACTGTGACCGAATTTTCACAATAAACGACGTTAACAACATGTACTACCAAACTCTGCAGCCATAGCTCGCTGCATGAGTCACTCCACAACAGCAGGAGCATCAGTCGGAGTGTCAACATTTTCAATGCACCTTTAAGATCAGGGACAGACCCTGCAGGTGCCACGGGTCGACTGACTGAGATGAGTGGCCGATGCACCACCTGTGCCCCCCACTGTGCCAACTTGCTGTGTTTTTGGGGTCGTCCATAAATGACATCACGCGATTTTGGACGATTTTTGACCCCCCCCCCACCCCCTTCGTCACACGGCATCACAAAAAGTGAAACCCTCCCCCTCAAAAATGACGTCACAAAGCTCTGCCTCCCCCTTTAAAAAAAAACCCCATAAAACATGCTTCAAATCGCTTTAAACTATTGTCATTGTAGTGCGTATTTAATGTGGCGCTGCACCCATAGAGTGCCATGAAGATCCAGAGACTGAAGAGACCCACAGCAACCCACAGACTCATATAGACCCACATAGACCCACAAAGACCCATAGACCCACAGAGACCCACATAGACCCACAGAGACCCACATAGACCCACATAGACCCACAAAGACCCATAGACCCACAGAGCCTCACAGAGACCCACAGAAATCCAGAGACTCATAGAGACCCACAGAGACGCACAGAGACCCACAAAGACCCATAGACCCACAGACACCCACAGAAACCCACAGACTCATGTAGACCCACAAAGACCCACAAATACCCATAGAGACTCACAGAGACCCACAGAGACCCACAGACACCCACAGAAACCCACAAAGGCCCATAGACAACCATACTCATCGACAGCCATACTATAACTCAACTCTGTTGTATTGTTACCAGACAGTAAGGTCCCACAGAGATTTGTCGTAGCTTCTTGTTCACAAGCCCCTGGACCTGGCGTATCACAACTGATGGCAGCTCAACGAAGTGGCCGATACCATCATCATCACGTGGACATTTATAGCAGCAGACAAATAATATAAACGCGTGTTTGTACACACTCGTATGAGACTCATAGAGACCCATAGAGACCCACAGAGCTTCACACAGACCCACAGAGATCCAGAGACTCATAGAGACCCATAGAGACCCACAGAGCCTCACAGAGACCCACAGAGATGCAGAGACTCATAGAGACCCATAGAGACCCACAGAGCCTCACAGAGACCCACAGAGATCCAGAGACTCACAGAGCCTCACAGAGACCCATAGAGATCCAGAGCCTCACATAGACCCACAGAGATCCAGAGACTCATAGAGACTCACAGAAACACAGAGACTCAGATACCCATAGACGCAAGAGACCCACAGAGCCTCACTGAGACCCATAGAAATCCAGAGACTCAGAAACCCACAGAGATTTACACAGAGACCCATAGACCCACAGAGCTTCACAGGGACCCATAGAGATCTAGAGCCTCGTAGACACTCCAAATATACAGCAGCAGCACGGGTCAGGGTCGGGATCGAACCAACGATCTCCTGTAGACCAGGCGAGGTAGTTTATATCTCCTAGCCACCGTGATTACTTGGGTTGAAGCCCTGGGTCTGGGTGTCTCTTTCAGTGGGCTCATAATGGCCGTGTCAGAGAAACTGAGACCTGGGTTCAAGCCCTGGGTCTGGGTGTCTCTCAATGGGTTCATAATGGTCGTGTCAGAGAAACTGAGGCATGGGTTCAAGCCCTGGGTCTGGGTGTCTCTCTCTCAGTGGGTTCATAATGGCCGTGTCAGAGACACTGAGACCTGGGTTCAAGCCCTGGGTCTGGGTGTCTCTCTCAGTGGGTTCATAATTGCCGTGTCAGATACACTGAGACCTGGGTTCAAGCCCTGGGTCTGGGTGTCTCTCTCTCTCAGTGGGTTCATAATGGCCGTGTCAGAGACACTGAGACCTGGGTTCAAGCCCTGGGTCTGGGTGTCTCTCTCTCAGTGGGTTCATAATGGCCGTGTCAGAGACACTGAGACCCTGGGTTCAAACCATACACTCGCACACTCACCCACACACTCGCACACTCACACAACAACCGCCATTCGCCACACATCCACACACGCGCCTACCAACTCACACACTCACACACACACTCGCACACCCACTTACACACTCACCCACCCACTCATCCACTCACACACACAATGCAGGAGGAATCCGATGAGCCATGAAGCTCTTTTCCCACAGCTTCCCAATAAAAAAATCGATCTCCCTGCGATTATTGGAAAGCAATTGAATAATGGGAGACACTTTAAGAGAATTAATATTTATAGATTTTTTTTTTTACGAATTTCCTAGAATGGCATCAGTCAGAGTTTACAACCCTATAGGGGGAGGGGTGAGGTTATTCGACCATACTTCACCAGTCTGGTCAGTGTCATGCGAAGAGGGGGCGGGGGGGTGACGTCACGATTCGCCCTGATCGATGACGTCGCTCAGGCGGTGTTTGTGTCGAGTAGCGTCTGACGTCATCGGCCACCTCCTCGTGTGACGTCACCGACGTCCAATCAGGTTGACGCCACGACTTCCCCCCCCCCCCCACCGGCTCGATGACGTCCTTATTTAACTCGGTAGATGACGTCACACACAAAAACTCGCCCACGAGTGACATCATTACCGGTGTTAACAGCGGTCTGAGTGACGCATTCAAACATGGCTAGCCGATGACGTCACTCGAACGTATTTTTGTTACCCTGATTAACAACGCAAGCATATTCTTTGAGTATTTCGGTAAAGCTACGTAGATACATTTATTTTTACTATTTTTAATTATTTGATCTTTCTACGTGGCTTTACCGAAAGACCCACAGAATATTAATTCCTGCAGTCACGAAAGCTTTAAGTCACAGATTTAACAACGCAATCGTCTGTTACCCGCTTATGACGTCATCACCAAACTCGCCCGAACCTGAATCGATTCACCGGGTTCAGTCGTCTGAGTGACGTCACGTCCGTTAGCGGTTCCGATGACGTCACTGGCGAAAACCGGTCATGATCTCACTGAAAAAACTGGTTATCGACGTCATCTTGATCCTCTGACGTAATGTCATCCGAGATGGCGCGGATCTGACGTCACGCGGGTCCAGCCGTCGTTAATGTCACTGAGATTTTATAAAATAACGGTGGTTGATGACGTCACCCGAGAAAACTCAACTTCTCCCCTGACGTCATGTCCTTCGTGCGGCGCACGCGGGAGGTGGGGGTGCTGTTGACGTCACGCGGACTCCGAGGTAGGTGGGGGGGGCTCCTTTGCAGACGTCACTGGTAAGAAAAAAAAACCTTGGTTAATGACGTCAACCAGATACTTAACGTCTTCCGTGACGTCATGTCGCCTGTACGGGGGGGGGGGGGGTTGGCGTGACGTCACGTAGGCCCTGGGTGGGGAGCTGCGCTAGAAGAAAGATGGCGGCGAGCGGCAAAAGGTTCCTGAATTTTTATTTCTCATTTCACCTCAAGACTCTCAAATTCATCTCTCTTTCTCTCGCTCTCTCGCGCTTTCTCTCTCTCTATTTTTATTTTATATATTTTTTTTAAAATCTGAACGCAAAGGTTGTTGTGGTTTTTTTTAAAGTCGTTTACCTCAGCGTTTAACCGCTCCCCGTACATCGGCATTGTTTAACACGACCAATATCATTATATAGTTGTTTTTTATTAAACCCTACATTACGGATACTTTAATATCGTTACGATGTTGACGACGACGACGATGATGATGATTGATGTTTAACGATGGATCCGTTTGCATAACTCTTACCCCGGATAATCTCTCGGTGACTTATCACGATAATCACATTTTTATACAGAAATATCTCCAATTAAATATTATCACCATCATCAACGTCTCACCACCGCCACCCGCTAGTATCGCTTTCAAATCGGAGTTGTTTACCAAAACACCGCTCGTTTCTTCAGCGCTTCGCTGAGCTGTGATGACGACAGTAGCCGTTAGGTCCGTTGACCGAAACGTCGCCTCATGTCCCCGCACGATTTGAACAACAACGATCATCGTGATATGATAGCAGCAGCCACAGGGTTGAGCTGTCGTCAGTTGTGATAAGCCAGGTGAAGAGGCTTGTGAACAAGAAGCTACTACAAAACTCAGTGGGACCTTACTGTCTGGTAACAATACAACATAGTTGAGTTATAGTATGGGTCTCGATGAGTATGGGTGTCTGTGGGCCTTTGTGGGTTTCTGTGGGTCTCTGAGTCTCTATGGGTCTTTGTGGGTCTACATGAGTCTGTGGGTCTATGGGTCTCTGCGCGTCTCTGTGGGTCTCTATAAATCTCTGGATCTCTGTGGGTCTCTGTGAGGCTCTGTGGGTCTATGTGGGTCTATGTGGGTCTACATGAGTCTGTGGGTTTCTGTGGGTCTCTTCAGTCTCTGGATCTTCATGGCACTCTATGAGTTATAGTATGGGTCTCGATGAGTGTACGGGTCTATGTGGGTGAGTCTCTGAGTCTCTGTGGCTTTGTGTGGGTCTCTAAGTCTCTTGAGTCTATGGGTCTCTCACTATGTAACACGATTTTTGTTCCTGAGTAGTAAGTGCTTTTTTCTAATTGCTTATGCCTCAAAAGTATAGAAAATGGCTATCCCCCACAATCTTTGCTTTTGCGACCAGAACTTTATGCGAAGGATTGACAAATGCACACCACGTTTTCTCATTGAAAATAGATCAATGTAAAAATATCACTGTCCTGGTCACTAAAGCAAAGTTTGTGGAGAATAATAGCCATTTTCTGTACTTTTGAGGCATAAGAAATTGGAAAATAACACTTACTACCCAGGAACAAAAAAAATTAAAAAATGTTACACAGTGTTATTAATAGTGGAGTATTAGCTTGGCTTTTGTGTCCTGGTCACAAAAGCAAAGTTTTTGGGGAATGATAGCAATTTTCTGTACTTTCGAGGCGTACGCAATTAGAAAATAACACTTGCTAAACAGGAACAAGAAAATGTTTTGTTACACAGTGTTGTCTGTGGGTCTATGGGTTTCTGTCGGTCCTTGGGTCTCTGGATCTCAATGAGTCTGCAGCTTTTTGTGGGTCTCTGTAAGTCTCTGTGAGTCTATATGGGTCTCTATGAGTCCGTACAAACACGCGTTTAGAGTATTGATGATTTAAATTTAAAGCTTTCGTGACTGCAGGGATTCATCTTCTTGGTTCTTTCGGTAAAGTCACGTAGAAGGGAAATGATAAAATAAAAATAAACCATATTAAAATAATTCTCACGACGTTTCGGCCACAACGCAAGCAGCCGTGCTCAGGTGAAGAACAGGTCTTTCGGACAAAGGAATTTGCATATCAAGTAGCATATTTCCCATAAATATGATACATTCCTCTTGATATGCAAATTCCTTTGTCAAGGCGCTCTTCCCCCTCCAACCCAGCTTAAATATACGCTGCCAAGCCTGGTGGTGTTTCATTCAGACGCTGTCTTTCGCGACAGACCTGTTCTTCACCTGAGGACGGCTGCTTGCGTTGTGGCCGAAACGTCGTGAGAATAATTTTATTATGTTTTATTTTTTTATTATTTTATTTTCCTTTACGTGACTTTACCGAAAAAACTAAGAAGAGTATTGATGATGATATCAGCCACTTGGCTGAGCTGCTATTAGTTGCGACAGGTCAGGGCTTCTGAACACGAAGCTACATCGCTCATACTCTCTGGTTCTTTCGGTAAAGTCACGTAGGTATAAAATAAAATAGCTCAAATTTCGATTTAAAGCTTTCGTGACTGCAGGGATTCATCTTCTTGGTTTTTTCGGTAAAGTCACGTAGAAGGGAAATAATAAAATAATAAAAATAAACATGATAAAATAATTTTTAAATATTTTATTATGTTTTATAATTTTTATTTTATTATTTCCCTTCTACGTGACTTTACCGAAAGAACTAAGAAGATAAAATAGCTCAGTCGGGGCCTTACTATCTGGTAAGATAAAAAATAGTTTAAAGTTATTTGTTTACCTTTCCTTTACTTTACACTCCTGTCACGTTTGCGTCTATTTGTTGTTATGTTCTGATCCCCCGACATTTGTGGCAAAGAGCTTTATAGCTCATCGGATTCCTATGGTAAAAATACTGATTTCTGATTTATGTCGGGCGGGTGGATGGTTGGTTGGGTGTCGATTCAGCACGAGCCGTCGGGAGTCTGTAGGTGTCCGCACATGCGCCCCGTCTACCGGCGGTACGGCATCGTCGTCTACGTCAACAACAACGGCGTCGTCAACAACAACAACAGCAGCATCGTCGGTTCACCAGTGCGAGTTCTGCCCCTACCGCACAAGGAAGCGGGACAACCTCACGGTCCACCGGCGCACCCACACGGGCGAGCGGCCGCACGCGTGCCCTGTCTGCGGCAAGGCCTTCAAGCAGCTGGGCGCCCTGGCGGCCCACCGCACCGTCCACACGGGGGCCAGGCCCCACGTCTGCACCACGTGCGGCAAAGCCTTCGCCCACGCGGCGGCCCTGGCGGCGCACCGCACCGTCCACACGGGCGCCAGGCCCCACGCCTGTGCCGACTGCGGTAAGGCCTTTGCCGACTCGGGCGGCCTCCTCCGCCACCGGCGCATCCACACGGGCGTCAGACCGCACGCGTGCCCCGTGTGCGGCAAGGCCTTCGCCCAGTCGGGGGGCCTCAGGGCCCACGCCAGGGTGCACACGGGCGAGAAGCCGTACCCGTGCGGTGTCTGCGGCAAGGCCTTCGCCCACGCGGCGGCGCTGGCGGCCCACGGCACGACGCACACGGGCGCCAGGCCGCACGTGTGCCCCGTGTGCCGGCGGGCGTTCGCGGACGCCCGCAACCTGAGGCGGCACGCGAGGGTGCACGCCGCCGACAAGCCGTACGTGTGCAGCACCTGCGGCCGGGCGTTCGCGCGCTCCGGAGACCTGCGAAGCCACCAGCGGACGCACACCGGCGAGAGGCCGTACGCGTGCGGCGAGTGCGGCGGGGAGTTCTCGCGCGCCGAGAACCTGCGCAGGCACCAGAAGACGCACGCGGCGGCCAGGGCGGCGGCCGCGGCGGCGGCCGGATCGCCGAAAGGGACGCCGACGGCCTCCGACGTCGGGGCTCCTTCGGTCGACGTCGTCGGAGAGACGAGGAGGAAGAAGAAGGCGGCGGCGACGTCTTCGGCGGCCACTGGCGCTAGAGCTTCGCCGGGAGTGGCGCTCGATGGTGTGGGAGAGACGAAGGCAGCCACCGCCCCCCCCACTGCCGCCGCCACCACCACCACCAGTGTCGGGAATTTTTCACCGGGAAGGTCGCGTGATGTGGTAGCAGGGACCGTGCCCGATGGAGGGACGATGCCCCCCGGTGTCAGAACATTGCCGGAAGGCACTCTGGACGCAGTAGGAGGGACCAGGAAGACGCCACGCAGCCTCAGAACTCCACCGGCAGTGACGCTCAGCGCGGTACCAGAGACGAAGAGGACTCCCCGAGGCATCAGAAATTCGCCAGGAGTGACGCTCAACGCGGCTAGAAAGACAAAGGCGTTGCCCCGCGGCGTGAGGACCTCATCGGGGGGCACGCCCGACGCGGTAGGAGAGACGACCCCGCCGGCCAGCGTCAGGACTTTACCGGCAAGGTCGCGCAAAGCGGTAGCGGGGACCGCGCCCGGTGGAATCGCGACGACCCCCGGCGTTAGAACTTCGCCGAGAGGCGCGCTCGACGCAGTGGGAGAGACGGCGAAGACGGCCTCCGTCGGCGTGAGGGCTTCTCGTGCGGGAGTGAAGCGCGAGGCGGCGGGAGGAGCGCCGAACGTTCCGCAGGGCGGCACGGCGACCCGACGGCTGAGGGCGGCTTCCCGTCTGGCCAGCGGGTCCCTACACCCGAAACCTACGCCGGGGGGGACGAGCGATCCGGTGCGAGGGACGACTCCCGGCTGTGAGGATTTATCAGCGGTGAGGCTCAACACGACGGGAGGGACGGCTCCCGGCGGTGAGAGTTTAGCGGTGGGGAGACTCGGCACAACACGAGGGGCCACTTTCAGTGGTAATGATGCACCAATGGGGAGACTCGGCACAACACGAGGAGCCACTTTCAGCGGTAATGATGCACCAATGGGGAGACTCAGCATAACAGGAGAGGCCACTTTCAGTGGTGATGATGCACCAATGGGGAGACTCGGCACAACACGAGGGGCCACTTTCAGCGGTGATGATGCACCGATGGGGAGACTCAGCATGACAGGAGGGACGACTTCCAGCTGTAAGGATTTACCAGCAGGGAGACTCGGCATGACAGGAGGGACAACTTTCAGCGGTGATGATTTGGCAGTGGGGAGACTGAACTTGATAGGACGGACGACTTCTGGCGATGAGAGTTTAGCCGTGGGGAGGCTCGACGGGATGAGGCGAGTGCCCTGGTTGTTGGGAGAGGTGCCCGGATTCCCGGGAGGGACATCCGGCGTGCCAGGTGGGAAGTCCAACGTGGCAAAGCCATGGAATTGCGCGCCGAGCACAGCAGTAAGAGGAGGTGGGGGAGATGGAGGGTTCCACCCCCGCGTGTTCGGATCAGGGGGGCTGCCTGACGGCTCACCGCGGCCGCCGCCTCCGCCGCCCGACGTTAGAACGTCGCCGGGAGAGGAGGCGTTCGCTTGCCCGGCGTGCGGGGAGCTCTTCGCCAGGTGGAGGGACTGCCGCAGGCACCGGAGGACACACCGCACGTCGATGGCGACGACGACCGGTCCGCTGGGCGCTAGGCCCGGCACTTGGGCGGCGCTACCGGTGACCGGGGAGGAGGCGTACGCCTGCGCCGGGTGCGGGGAGTGCTTCGCCAAGCGGAGGGACCTCCGCAGGCACCGGAGGGCTCGCCGGGAGGGGGGGGTGGTCGGCGCGGCGGCGGCGGTCGATGCGGCCGCCAAGTTCCCGCCGGCGGGAGACGAGGCCCAGCTGTGCTGCGTGTGCGGCGAGGCCTTCGCCAAGCGGAGAGACCTCCGCCGGCACCTGAGGGCTCACCGCGGCGGCGGTGGCGGAAGGGCCTCGGGCGACGTGGACGACGACGCGCCGGAGCTTTTGCCGGTGCCGTTGGGGACGCCGGCCGGCACGAAAGCATCGGCGGGAGAAGAGGCCTACCGCTGCTGCGTGTGCGGCGAGGCGTTCGCCAAGCGGCGGGACCTCCGCAGGCACCAGAGGGCTCACCGCAGCGGTGACGACGCCGAGCCGCCACCGCCGGGAGCGACGTTCGGTTTGCCGGACGTGTCGGGCGGGAGGGGCCGCCGCTGCCGCCACCACCACCACCGGTGCTCCGTGTGCGGCGGCGAGGCGTCGGCCGGGACGGCTCCCCTCGGCGCCGCCGCGCTCACGGCGATGCACCCCTGCGAGTGCCGCAGCAGCAGGAGCAGGGGGGCGGCCGCGCCGGCGAAGAGGAAGAGCAAGAAGGTGAAGCTCGAAGAGGCGAGTTTCGCGGAGATGACGACGAGGAGGATGACGACGAGGATGAGCACGAGGATGAGCACGGCGAGGACGACTACGGCGTCGAAGCGGGAGGGCGGCCGTGGGCTGGCCGCGTGGCCGTGGGCCAAGGTGGAGCGAGGGGGTGAGGGCGGCGGACCCTTTGCCGTGTCGGTGGTGAAGCGGGACGGTGGGGGGGAGAGCTCCCACCACCATCACCACCACCGTGTTGAGTTTGTGAGTTAACCGTCGCCCGCCGATCCACCCACCACCATTGTGTTGAGTTTATATTCTTTGAGTCTTTCGGTAATGTCACGTCGATAGGTTCAAAGAAAATAACAAAACATGAGTTAGCGGTCAGCTACCCACCCACTGCACTACACTACCCTATACACTACGTGACTTTACGGAAAGACCGAAAGAATATGAATTCCTACAGTCACGAAAGCTTTACGTCAAGATTTTGTGTTGAGTTTGTGAGTTTATTGTCGCCCAACCACCACCACCAGTGTTGAGTTTGTGAGTTAGCCATCGCACTAAACTACCCTGTACACTACTACGCACGATATACTCTAATACTCTATAGACGACACGATTATACACTACACTATACACTGCACCTCTCTACTACATTGTGTAATCGTTTCTTTAGATCTGCTGCTGCTTGTTGCCTTTAATATGTTGTCCTTCCCACCGCACCTCCGATTAGCACGGTTGGCTGCGTGCGGTGGTGTGAAAGAAGTTAAGCACGCACACAACACGTGCAAACTGGTGTAGATATCTCCTCTGGGCGCCTTGGGACTGTCAGGTCTGGCCAGAGGCAATGCAACGGTCGTCACCTGCTGCCGAATGTTGCGGTCAAAGTAAAACACGTGATTTGGTTACGATGGTGGTACTGCTGCTGCTGCGTTGGCACACGGTTAACGCAATTGACGAGGGTGGTTGAGGTTTTTTCCTTTGTTGTACAGTGTGGTAACGTCGCGTTCAATAAAGTGCAGTTTAGATACCTTTACCTCCTTGGACCGCCTTCTTGGTTCTTTCGGTAAAGTCACGTAGCAGGGAAATAATACAATAATAAAAATAAAACATAATAAAATACAATTCCCCTTGGACCGATTATGGCTTTTGTTTGAGTTATCGATGCTGAGAATTGTCACACCCAGAAGGCTTCTGTGTGTGTGTGCCCGATGGAATGTTGTAGTGTGGCCCCCACGTGCGCGCGCGTGCACATAGCCTGGCACAAGCGCCCTGGTGATGTGCGTGTGAGTACAGGGACTCCTCTACTTACGAACATTCAGAGATACGAACAAACCTGTCCCGTATGTCCAGTTGCCAGTTCGGAGCGAGAGTCGTGTAAGTTCGACTGCCGTGCAATAGATGGCGGCGGTGGTGGCATCTACTTCTGCAGAACGTGAAGAACCAGTGGCATCTACATCTGCAGAACGTGAAGAACCAGTCGCATCTACAGAACATGAAGAGCTAGTGGCATCTACATCTACAGAACGTGAAGAACCAGTGGCATCTACATCTGCAGAACATGAAGAACCAGTGGCATCTACATTTGCAGAACATGAAGAACCAGTGGCATCTACATCTGCAGAACATTAAGAACCAGTGGCATCTACATCTGCAGAACATGAAGAACCAGTGGCATCTACATCTGCAGAACGTGAAGAATCAGTGGCATCTACATCTACAGAACGTGAAGAACCAGTGGCATCTACATCTGCAGAACATGAAGAACCAGTGGCATCTACATTTGCAGAACATGAAGAACCAGCGGCATCTAAATCTGCAGAACATTAAGAACCAGTGGCATCTACATCTGCAGAACATGAAGAACCAGTGGCATCTACATCTGCAGAACGTGAAGAATCAGTGGCATCTACATCTACAGAACGTGAAGAATCAGTGGCATCCACATCTGCAGAACATGAAGAACCAGTGGCATCCACATCTGCAGAACGTGAAGAACCAGTGGCATCTACAGAACATGAAAAATCAGTGGCATCCACATCTGCAGAACGCGAAGAACCAGTGGCATCTACATCTGCAGAACATGAAGAACCAGTGGCATCTACATCTGCAGAACATGAAGAATCAGTGGCATCTACATCTGCAGAACATGAAGAATCAGTGGCATCCACATCTGCAGAACATGAAGAACCAGTGGCATCTACATCTGCAGAATGTGAAGAACCAGTGGCATCTACATCTGCAGAACATGAAGAACCAGTGGGATCCGCATCTGCAGAACATGATGGACCAGTGGCATCCACATCTACAGGAGATGATTCAACTTTAAAAGCCACTCCCCGTGTTTAGTGTACATGCCATGCAACCATGTTTGGAATCGACAGGCGCAAAGTTGGACTTACGAACACATTGACTTACAGACAGACCTCTGGAACCTATCTGTACCTGGTGTGGTTATGGGGAGCGGTAGTTGTAGCGGTTAAAGCGCTGCGCTACGAACCCAGCCACCTGAGTTCGATTCCCGCTCATGACCAACAACAGTGACAGCGATTATCTGAACTGGTCCTGAACCTCAAGTGAGGTGACATTATGTTAGGTAGAGGTAGCTTTACCTCAGATGAGGTAACTTTACCTTAGGTGAGGTAACGTTACCTCAGATAGAGGTAACTTTACCTCAAGTGAAGTAAGATTACATTAGGAAGAGGTAACTTCAGGTGAGATAACTTTACCTCGCGGGAGGTAACTTTACCTCAGGTAAATGTAACATTATATGAGGTTATCCGAACGTATTCACATCACTTCAGCTAATGCTCATACTGGTAGGAACGAAGTGGACCAGCCTACAATAGATTATATCGTCCGTCCGTCCGACCGTGTAGCAACATCGCGCCCTACTGCAAACACTTGGCATGACCCTACAAAAACCTTTAGACTCAGTGACGCTTTCCTGGCTAAACAAGTGTAACATTCCCTTATAATTCCCTCAGATAGCTTTTAATTAAAATATTTAAATTAATGAGGCTTTCCTGGCTAAACAAGTGTAACATTCCCTTATAATTCCCTGAGATAGCTTTTAATTAAAACTTTTAAATTCAAATTTTACTCACAGCGCCCTAAAGCCTACAGCTAGGCCTAAAGCCTCGAACTACGCCTATCACTCTCCCTTCGTATCGTACCCCCGCGTGTGTGCAAGGGAGTTCATGTTTAACAATGTTACATTCCCTGATGCTTTTAAATAGAAACATTTAAATTTAAAGCTTTTACATAAATAATAAAAACATTTAATTTTAAAATTAACTCACGGCGGCCTACAGCTAGGCCTAAAGCCTAGAACTAGGCCTCAACCTCTCCCTTCGTATCGTACCCCCGCGTGTGTGAAAGGGAGTTCATGTTTTACAATGTTACATTCCCTGATGTTTTGAAATAGAAACATTTACATTTAAAGCTTTTACATAAATAATTAAAACATTTAAATTATAAATTAACTCACAGCGGCCTAACGCCTACAGCTAGGCCTAAAGCCTAGAACTAGGCCTCACACTCTCCCTTCGTATCGTCCGATTCGGTGTAGCAACATCGCCCCCTACTGCAAACACTTGGCAGGACCCTACAAAAACCTTTAGACTCAGTGGGGCTTTCCTGGCTAAACAAGTGTAATAATACATTATGTCTATATTCTTTGGTTATTCGTTCCTACCAGCCCACCCCGCAGGGTCCTGTTATTTTTACGCTAATATTGTAATATTCGAGTAATATCGTCACGTGGTTAAATCGTTAAACACAACGCTCGCGTGACGTCACCACCTCAGTGTCGAGCCGTCGACACTTCACGCGGCAGCCTCGAACTGCACCCAGCCTGGCACAGGCGCCGTGGTGACGTCACCGTCACTAAGTGGCCAATGGCGGCGGTTGGTGGTGGTGGGGGGGAGGAGGGGGTGGGGGCGAAAAGGCAGTTGGAGGAGTAGGGGGGAGGGGGAATCGGGGGTGGGGGTGAGGGGGGGATAGGGGGTGGGGGCGGAATGGCGGTTGGTGAGTGGTGGGAGGGGGGAATGGAGGGTGGGAGGGGTGGGGGGTAACAGGAGCGTGGGGGGTGAGACGCGTGACGTCACCATGCAGTGACGTTATCAGAGTTTTTAAGTTTAAATTTTTATTCTGGAAGAATCCGATGAGCTGTGAAGCTCTTTGTCCAGTAGGGGCACGTGGTCAGAACGCCACAACAACAAACACAACACAATAAACACCGTAGCAGTGCAGAGTATAGGAAAGGTAGGCACATGACCAAGACAAATCTGTAGGGGCTTGTCATCTCGCGTGTTATCGCGGACCACGCTTCACCCCCTATAGTTTATATTATTTCTCCACAACGCGGCGTTCTTCAGGAACGCAACAACCACCACCGCGTTACAGGAGAACAACAGATCGTGAACGCGCTTCGACGATTCGTGGCAACGGCAACACAAAGCGCCACGCGCAGTCTCTTGCGACCAGCGGTGTCTGTGATGAAGGTTTTTGTCGTCGTCGTCGCTGCTGCTGCTGCTGGGTTAGATGGCGTTGGATCACAATCCTGGCACATCGCCCGATGAAACCGGTCGCCGTTGTTTGTAATCACCGGCGAAACGTCACCGGTACTCGAATTGTAAATGCTGTTGTGGGTTCACTCTCCCCGACACACAAGCGCTGTGTGTGCTGAAGTTGGAAACCAATTGGCACGTTTCGTTTACGTGACAAACCCTGACTGATTGGCCGTGTCAGGCAATGGTGGTGGGTGGTGGATTAACGACACAATGTTGATATTTACGAGATCTCTAACCCAACAACAACAGCAAAAGCCAAACCTCTGTCACGGAAAAGTGTCACCACAGAGCAAGTCGCTCCGACCTCCTGCAGATACCGGTGTAACACGATAAAAAAAATTAACCCGTAAAAACAAAGTTTTTCACTATAAATCATTTAAATGTGTGGCGGCTAGAGTCCTCTCATCCTCTGGCTTGAGATGGCTGCCACCTATGGGTCAGATGATTGCCTGCCACCATTAAGCAATTGGTAATTAATCGAATTTTTTTTTCGTGAAAATTGTTTTCACGAAAATAAATTGTCACGCACAACGAGTCTGTGTGCAAAATGTCAGCTCGATTGGCTCACGGGAAGTGGGTTAAAAAACGACCGAAAGATTTGCACGGTCCTAAGCAAGCAAGTGAACTTAATATAAAGGATTTAAAAATAACCCCTGCCCCGATTAAACCCGGGTATAGTTTGGCCCAGGCCAGAGTATACCCGGGGGGATAAAGTGTCCTCGGCTAAACTAGACCCGGGGGTTTAAACTAGACTGGTCCAGACCATACCCCCCTCCAGGGCAGAACATGCCCCATGTGAAAGTTCAAAGGCAATTATCCATACAGGGAACAGCCGACAACGAACTTCAATCGATATCTAAAAAGCGTATAAATGGAAGTAAGAATCTCAAGTTGATCAATTTAAGCATTTTTAGGGTTATTATTAAAGTTTTTCTGGTTGAAGCAATCAAAGTCTATGTAAAATTTCGATTTAAAGCTTTCGTGACTGCAGGGATTCATCTTCTTGGTTCTTTCGGTAAAGTCACGTAGAAGGGAAATAATAAAAAAAAAATATAAAAATAAGAAATTAATATTGTATATTTAAATAATATAGTATTATAATATATTAACATAATATAATAAAATAATATACTATAATAAAATAATGTTTTATTTTTATTATTTTATTACTTCCCTTCTAGGTGACTTTACCGAAAGAACCAAGAAGAGGAGATTTTTTTTTTCGATTTGAAGATTTCGTGACTACAGGGATTCATATTCTTGGTTCTTTCGGTAAAGTCACGTAGAAGGGAAGTAAGAAATTAATAATAAAACAATAAAATTCTCACGACGTTTCGATTGCAACACAAGCAATCATCATCAGGTGTGAAAACCACAGCAATATTTTTTTGCTGTGGTTTTCATAACCTGATGATTGCTTGTGTTGCAATCGAAACGTCGTGATAATTTGATTCTTACATTTTTATTATTTTATTATTTCCCTTCTACGTGACTTTACCGAAAGAACCAAGAATATAATAGATTTTAGTTTTTTACTTCATCACGTGACATTTACAGCAGCCAAATACTCTGAACGCATGTTGAGATGTTAACTACCTCTCCTGGTATACAGGAGATCGTTGGTTTGATTCCGACCCTGACGCCTGCTGTATATTTTGAGTTTGCGCGTCTCTCTCTCTCTCCCCGTGGTCGTGTGGATTTTTCTCCAGGTCCTCCGGTTTTCCCTCGACATTTAGAATCGAGATCACACGATCAGAGTATTTGGCCGCTATAAATGTCCACACAATGATAAGCCACTTCGTTGAGCTTTCATTTGCGATGGCCAGGTGGTCACGTCTGATAAAAGAGCTACTACGTATCCAGTTGGACCTTACTTGGTAAAATCCCAAGATAATTTTTGTTAGTTTAAGTTTGTACATATATATAATTTTAAACAGAATCACAAACTAATGCTCAACTTTCTTAAACGTGTAAGAGTCAACGCGCTACCACCGTGCGACATCACGCGAGCAACCGGGATGACGCAGAGAATCTCTCAACCCTTTCCCGCGTCCGAGACGTCTGCAGAGTTGCAGGGTCGGTGGGTGTCACCGTTCACGGGGTGGGTGTCACCGTTCACGGGGTGAGTGTCACCGTTCACGGGGTGGGTGTCACCGTTCACGGGGTGGGTGTCACCGTTCACGGGGTGGGTGTCACCGTTCACGGGGTGGGCGTCACCGTTCACGGGGTGGGCGTCACCGTTCACGGGGTGGGTGTCACCGTTCACGGGGTGGGTGTCACCGTTCACGGGGTGGGTGTCACCGTTCACGGGGTGGGCGTCACCGTTCACGGGGTGGGCGTCACCGTTCACGGGGTGGGCGTCACCGTTCACGGGGTGGGCGTCACCGTTCACGGGGTGGGCGTCACCGTTCACGGGGTGGGCGTCACCGTTCACGGGGTGGTAGTCACCGTTCACGGGGTGGGCGTCACCGTTCACGGGGTGGGCGTCACCGTTCACGGGGTGGGCGTCACCGTTCACGGGGTGGGCGTCACGGTTCACGGGGTGGGCGTCACCGTTCACGGGGTGGGTGTCACCGATCACGGGGTGGGTGTCACCGTTCACGGGGTGGGCGTCACCGTTCACGGGGTGGGCGTCACCGTTCACGGGGTGGGCGTCACCGTTCACGGGGTGGGCGTCACGGTTCACGGGGTGGGTGTCACCGTTCACGGGGTGGGTGTCACCGATCACGGGGTGGGTGTCACCGTTCACGGGGTGGGTGTCACCGTTCACGGGGTGGGTGTCACCGATCACGGGGTGGGTGTCACCGTTCACGGGGTGGGTGTCACCGTTCACAGGGTGGGCGTCACCGTTCACGGGGTGGGCGTCACCGATCACGGGGTGGTAGTCACCATTCACGGGGTGGGTGTCACCATTCACGGGGTGGGTGTCACAGTTCACGGGGTGGGTGTCACGGTTCACGGGGTGGGTGTCACGGTTCACGGGGTGGTAGTCACCATTCACGGGGTGGGTGTCACAGTTCACGGGGTGGGTGTCACGGTTCACGGGGTGGGTGTCACCGATCACGGGGTGGGTGTCACGGTTCACGGGGTGGGTGTCGCCGATCACGGGGTGGGTGTCGCCGTTCACGGGGTGGGTGTCACCGTTCACTGCAGAATCCCGCGAATCGAGCGAGCGGCTTGCCCTCGTTAATTCTATTTAGAGAGTGGCAACAGCAGCACTGTTGCTGTTGTTGTTATAAAGACGTCGTTTGCTCACCGCAGAGAAGCGTAGCGACACGACCGCCGCCACTCTGCACTAGCCGGCGCCAAAACTGTGCCACACTCCCTGCCCCGCGTGGCCCTGTGGGAGGCTCGGTACCGATAAAGTTACTTTAGTTTTTAATGCGTTTTGTTGTTGCGACGACGACGTTCGCGCACGGCACACGGCGTCGTCGCAACAGCAAAGGTGAAGTTCACGCTGGGAACATTTTCAACGGGGGAGGCAGCAACAACACGCAGGGTGATCCAAGTGCAGATGCCCCACTCATACCTACACCCCCCTCCCCTAACGCCCTCTCGGAATATTTTTTCAGACCGCAGGAATCCGATGAGCTATGAAGCTCTTCTTCGCAGATCTCCAGCCGTTCCACAGATGTCCTCTCATAGCAACCCCCCCACCTCCTCCCCGTAGCTTTCCTCAGCAGCAAAGTGAATAGCGCACAAGCGATGGCTCGGGGCTACGGTACTGAGTCAGAGGTCGCAAACGGGTTTTGATTCCTTACCCGTACCTGGCCGCACCAGCGTCGTAAACAGGTACCCGTACCCGGTATCGGGTACCTGATTGCGACCTCTGGGGTGAAGCCATGTTGCAGGCGCGGGTGGGTTGATTCTATGAACTTGAATTGTGAGAAGAGACAAGACGTTGGGAAATGAGTGACAGTTACCAGTGACCGTAGGGTACGGGTATCGGGTACCCGGTTGCGACCTCTGGACTGAGTGTTCGGAGATTTGTGAGCGGATGCCACCTTCGTCATCGGCCGCGGTTCAGTCTACCGCTGGATGGGTACGTACTGTACGTACTGTGCGTACGTCGCACGGGGCAGGGCTACGAGACGGCACGCGGTGCGCATGGAGACCGGTGTGAGACGTGCAGACTGGGGTATCTGTAGGTGGATCGCGCTGCGGTGCCCCCCTCTAGGGTAACAACAGTGCAGCTCTGCACGGGGGACTCTGCACACTCACACACACAGGGACCCCCAGGTGATGGGGGTGGGGGGGGGGACGTGCGGTGGTTGGGACCTAGAACTCCGCACTTGCAATCGAGGGGTGGCCGGGTCGGTTTAATCTCCCACCCCCCACAGAGTGTGAGGCAGGTGTAGGAGGGTCCGTAGGTTACCGTGTTCACATTCAAAATCAGTTTCAAGAGTGGCACAGCCTCGGCTAGTCACGTGGCCTGTTGTTTAAAACTAATTCATAGCTCGGCGCTGTGCGCTTTTTGCTCAGGATGGATGACTTTTCTGTTTCCACGGGAAGGAGAAAATGTATTCTGGCCGGTGTGTGTTCTCTGGTGCACGTGAAGATTTGATAGGTCTGCAAACGCCTTCTCACACACGGTGCACTTGAACGGCTTCTCTCCCGTGTGTGTTCTCTGGTGCCTGTGAAGACTGGATGGGTCTGCAAACGCCTTCGCACACACGGTGCACTTGAACGGCTTCTCTCCCTTGTGTGTTCTCTGGTGCCTGTGAAGAGCTGATAGATGTGCAAACGCCTTCTCACACACGGTGCACTTGAACGGCTTCTCTCTCGTGTGTGTTCTCTGGTGGCTGTGAAGAGATGATGTGTCTGCAAACGCCTTCTCACACACGGTGCACTTGAACGGCTTCTCTCCCGTGTGTGTTCTCTGGTGGCTGTGAAGATGTTGTAAATGTGCAAATGCCTTCTCACACACGGTGCACTTGAACGGCTTCTCTCCCGTGTGTGTTCTCTGGTCCCTGTGAAGAGTTGATGTGTGTGCAAACGCCTTCTCACACACGGTGCACTTGAACGGCTTCTCTCCCGTGTGTGTTCTCTGGTGCTTCTTCAAGCTACACTTGTAGTCCGTGCTGAATGAACATTGGTCACACTGATGACTTTTGTTACTGGGCTTAGTGGGGTGTCTCCTCTGCACGTGATGTTGTAGACTAGAGCGGCAGATGAACTGACGGTTGCAGGCAGGACACGGCAGCCTTGTGACCTCCACACCCACTCCACCTGCGTCATCCCAGAGGAACAAGACACACGCGCACACACCAACATCTAGACATGAACACTCTTGCACACGTGTGTGTATACACAAAGGTAAAGGTTTCCCACAGCCATATCAGACTGTTGGGCAAGTGCTGTTTGCGAGTACCTATGAAGGCCGGCATGGCACACGAGGGAGTAGGTGGCCAACACTAGGCCCGACCGCCTTTGTCTCTCCAGTGGCGATGTTTCCACGTTTAAGCTAGGTACTCATTTGAGGCTGAGTCAACCTAGGGGAGGCCTAAATATTCACCACTGACGTTGGCCGTGAGTGGGAATCAAACTCAGGTGGCCAGGTTCGTAGTGCAGTGGGCTCCATTATATATACACACAAAGACAAAGAACCCCCATATAGCCTGTATATACTTTTGGGACAAGTGCTGTTATGGGCACCAATGAAAGCCAACACGGCACACGAGTGGGAGGGTGGCCAGCACCACACATAGCCGCCTTTGTCTCCCCAGTGGCGATGTTTACTACTACACACCACACCAGTTACTCACTTCCACCTTATCAGTGTGGCTGGTGCCTATCATCTCTGGTGAGTGGTGGCTGTCATCTCTGGTGAGTGGTGGCTACCAACTCTGGTGAGATGTGGCTATCATCTCTGGTGAGTGGTGGCTATCATCTCTAGTGAGTGGTGGCTATCATCTCTGGTGAGTGGTAGCTACATCCACATCTCTGGTGAGATGTGGCTATCATCTCTGGTGAGTGGTAGCTATCATCTCTACTGAGTGGTGGCTATCGTCTCTGGTGAGTAGTGGCTATCGTCTCTCGTAAGTGGTGGCTGCCATCTCTGGTGAGTGGTGGCTATCATTTCTGGTGCGTGGTGGCTATCATCTCTGGTGAGTGGTGGCTATCATCT
Source organism: Lethenteron reissneri (assembly GCF_015708825.2). Lineage (NCBI taxonomy): Eukaryota > Metazoa > Chordata > Hyperoartia > Petromyzontiformes > Petromyzontidae > Lethenteron > Lethenteron reissneri. The sequence goes on along the minus strand of NC_083844.1, from coordinate 3,909,773 downwards.
CTGGTGAGTGGTGGCTATCGTCTCTCGTGAGTGGTGGCTATCATCTCTGGTGAGTGGTGGCTATAGTCTGGTGAGCAGTGGTGAGTCTCTGGTGAGCGGTGCTCACGGTGTTCCTCGCTTGGTGGAGGCTGCACGGGCTGCAGGTCTCTGGCGGTGGCCCTAGGAGCCATCTCGCTGCTGCTGCTGCGGCGTCGCGAGGGCCCGGCCTCGCAGGCGATGCCCAGCTCCTGGGCGAACTCCTAGCCGTACCAGACCAGCAGCTCAGAGCCGGGCCCCACGGCACGGAATGTGCGGTAGTAAATCTGCCCCCGGTGCTGGAAGGCCACCAGGTTCTGCTCCTGCTCATTCCTCGCGCAGTTGACGAACCTGCGCGGGCAGACGCAGGGGCGGGGTGGGCGCCGTTAGCGAGCGCCTATTAAGGGCCGGCACTGGGCGCTACGTGGGGGTGGTGTGGCTGGAACCACGCTCCGTACCGGGTGCTCATTTGATGCCGAGTCGACCAAGGGGAGGCCCAGGGTTGGTCTCTGTGTGTAGTGGGTCTGGTCTCTGTGTGTAGTGGTTCTTGTCTCTGTGTGTGGTGGTTCTGGTCTCTATGTGTGGTGATTCTGGTTTCTGTGTGTGGTGGTTCTGGTCTCTGTGTGTGGTGGTTCTGGTCTCTGTGTGTAGTGGTTCTGGTCTCTGTGTGTGCTGGTTCTTGTCTCTGTGAGTAGTGGTTCTGGTCTCTGTGTGTGCTGGTTCTGGTCTCTGTGTGTAGTGGTTCTGGTCTCTGTGTGTGGTGTTTCTGGTCTCTGTGTGTAGTGGTTCTGGTCTGTGTGTGCTGGTTCTTGTCTCTGTGTGTGGTGGTTCTGGTCTCTGTGTGTAGTGGTTCTGGTTTCTGTGTGTAGTGGTTCTGGTCTCTGTGTGTAGTGGTTCTGGTCTGTGTGAAGTGGTTCTTGTCTCTGTGTGTAGTGGTTCTGGTCTCTGTGTGTAGTGGTTCTGGTCTCTGTGTGTAGTGGTTCTGGTCTCTGTGTGTAGTGGTTCTGGTCTCTGTGTGTAGTGGTTCTGGTCTCTGTGTAGTGGTCCTGAAGACAATCACCTCATCCAGTTTGATTTAGATTCATCCTGAGCATCAACATATTCACGATCCTTTTTGTTTTTGTAAATCTGAAACACACAGACGCACACGAGCAGATCCACGGATAATTAATGTGAGTTGGACTGTAAGTTGAACTTCTTTCGTACCGCACGTAGCCAAACGTGCTGATCGGAGGTGCGGGGGAAGGACAACAAACTAAACACTAAAATCAATTCTAAAGAAATGCATTTTACAAGATTTAAAAGTGCATAGCTCCCAGTAGCTTCCTAACATTGGAAGGAAGAGCCTTCCAGACGGCCGCAGAAGTGCATCTGTAAGCACCGTGTCATGCGGTGACCACCGTCTTTGCAGGATGGGTAGCCAAACACCGCTGCTGCAGTGAGCATGAACAGAGTTTGTGTGATGATGGTTTATGCTTCTTGACGAGATCAGTGGCGGTATCGTGGTTTATTTTTGTGTAAGGAGTGCGTGATGCGTAACCACTTGTCTGTGGTTCCTCCTCGTGCATCGAAGTTGTTCTGTCCTTGTGAGCGAGCGGCTACTGTGGGTTAGAAGTTGAACTCGTAATTATGTTAATTTTTGGGTTTCTCTGTGAATCTGTGGATCCCTGTTTGAGTCCCTGAATCTATGTGCGAGTCTCTGGGTCTCTCTGTGAGTCTGTGGGTCTCTCTGTGCGATTCTCTGAGCCTCTGTGTGAGTATCTGGGTCTCTCTGTGTGAGTCTCTGGGTCTCTGTGTGAGTCTGTGGGTACCACTGTGAGTCTCTGGGTCCCACTGTGAGTCTCTGGGTCTCTGTTCAAGTCTCGAGGTCTCTGTGCAAGTCTGTGGGTCTCTCTGTGCCAGTCTCTGGGTCTCTGTGTGAGTCTGTGGGTGACTGTGTGAGTATCTGGGTCTCTGTGTGAGTCTGTGGGTGACTGTGTGAGGCTATGGGTCTCTGTGTGAGTCTGTGGGTGACTGTGTGAGTATCTGGGTCTCTGTGTGAGTCTGTGGGTGACTGTGTGAGGCTATGGGTCTCTGTGAGTCTGTGGGTGACTGTGTGAGGCTATGGGTTTCTCTGTATCTTCTTCACGAGCCTCCTCTCCACACACACGATGATGATGTAGGAATAGGAGGAGGCTGCAGCAGTGGCAGTGGCAGCAGCAGCAGCTCACCAGCCAGCAGTACTCGCTCACGGGGTTCTCCTCAGACACCTCTCCCTGGTAGGGCCCAAACATCACCCCCTTGGGCAGCTTCTTCCTGTTGCTCCACACCCCGAGGCCGGCGCCGGCAATGGAGGAGGCGCCGACGGTGAGGCCCTGGGGCAGGCTGAGCCGGGCCCTGTTGGCCACTCCCGGGGCCACGGCCGCGTCCGCGATGAACTCTGGCGGGCCGTGCACGGAGCACTCTCCCAGGTAGAAATCCCTGCACAGCTCGCAGACTGAGAGCCACAACAGCAGCGGGAGGAGGGTGAACCGCAGTAGCAACAGCAGCAGCAGTGGCGCTGTGAGAGAGTGAGAGGGTGAGGAGCGCTCCAGACAGATGCCTCCCTCCCTCCCTCTCTGCATGGTGAACTTCTTTAGCTCGCTCATCGGAGATGTAAACCCTGTCACCCTCCCTGCTCCCTCTCTGCATCCCTGAGTGAGGGAGCAAAAGAGAGAGAGGTAAGTGAGAGTGTGAGAAAGGGAGCGTGTGAGAGGGAGGGAAAGGGGGAGAGAGTGAGAGGGAGCCGGTGGAATATATCGAGTGAGAGCGCGGGAGCAATAGAGAGAGATAGGTGAGAGTGTGAGAAAGTTAGAGTAAGGGGCCGTCCATAAATGACGTCACGCACCTGGGAGGGGGGGGGTCAGACATTTGTGACGATGTGTGACGAGGGGGGGGGGTTGAGAAATGTGACGTCGCATCAAAATGCGCAACTTTAAATAAATATAGACAACACGTTCTACTTAATTAAATCGACTTTTAAATAAATGTTTTCTCCTACAACATCAGAGTGCAGCGCCACATTAAATACGCAGTACAATGACAATAGTTTAAAGCGATTTGAAGCATATTAAATCTTTTGGGGGGGGGAGGCAGAGCTTTGTGACGTCATATTTGAGGGGGGGTCTGACTTTTTGTGATGCCGTGTGACGATGGGGGGGGGGGGGAGGTCCAAAATCGCGTGACGTCATTTATGCACGGCCCCTAAGAGAGTGTGAGAAAGTGACAGTGTGAGAGAGAGTGTGAGAAAGTGACAATGTGAGAGAGAGTGTGAGAAAGTGACGGTGTGAGAGAGAGTGTGAGAAAGTGACAATGTGAGAGAGAGTGTGAGAAAGTGACAGTGTGAGAGAGAGTGTGAGAAAGTGACAATGTGAGAGAGAGTGTGAGAAAGTGACGGTGTGAGAGAGAGTGTGAGAAAGTGACAATGTGAGAGAGAGTGTGAGAAAGTGACAGTGTGAGAGAGAGTGTGAGAAAGTGACGGTGTGAGAGAGAGTGTGAGAAAGTGACAGTGTGAGAGAGAGTGTGAGAAAGTGACGGTGTGAGAGAGAGTGTGAGAAAGTGACAATGTGAGAGAGAGTGTGAGAAAGTGACAGTGTGAGAGAGAGTGTGAGAAAGTGATAGTGTGTGAGAGAGAGTGAGAAAGTGACAGTGTGAGAGAGTGTGAGAAAGTGACGGTGTGAGAGAGTGTGAGAAAGTGACATTGTGAGAGAGAGTGTGAGAAAGTGACAGTGTGAGAGAGAGTGTGAGAAAGTGACATTGTGAGAGAGAGTGTGAGAAAGTGACGGTGTGAGAGAGAGTGTGAGAAAGTGACAGTGTGAGAGAGAGTGAGAAAGTGACAGTGTGAGAGAGAGTGTGAGAAAGTGAGAGAGAGTGAGAAAGTGACGGTGTGAGAGAGAGTGTGAGAAAGTGACAGTGTGAGAGAGAGTGTGAGAAAGTGACAGTGTGAGAGAGAGAGTGAGAAAGTGACAGTGAGAGAGAGAGTGTGAGAAAGTGACGGTGTGAGAGAGAGTGTGAGAAAGTGACGGTGTGAGAGAGTGTGAGAAAGTGACATTGTGAGAGAGAGTGTGAGAAAGTGACAGTGTGAGAGAGTGTGAGAAAGTGACATTGTGAGAGAGTGTGAGAAAGTGACGGTGTGAGAGAGTGTGAGAAAGTGACGGTGTGAGAGAGTGTGAGAAAGTGACAGTGTGAGAGAGAGTGTGAGAAAGTGACAGTGTGAGAGAGTGTGAGAAAGTGACAGTGTGAGAAAGAGTGTGAGAAAGTGACAGTGTGAGAGACACTGAGAAAGTGACAGTGTGAGAGAGTGTGAGAAAGTGACAGTGTGAGAGAGTGTGAGAAAGTGACGGTGTGAGAGAGAGTGTGAGAAAGTGACAGTGTGAGAAAGAGTGAGAAAGTGAGAGAGAGGTAGAGGGAGCAGGGGGTCTCACAGAAGAAGTCGTCGTCCTGGGGCTCCTCCACCTCTGTGTAGACTTTCCTCTCGCGCGGGCGCAGGCCGTAGCGAGAGCGAGCGCTGCGCGACACCGCCACAGCCTGGGCGGAGGCCGGCGGCACGGAGGAGCCTGCAGGCAAACACGGCGAGATGTTGACTACCTCTCCTGGTATACGGGAGGTCCTGGGTTCCATCCCATGGACTAAGTCTTCAATTATTGTTATGGTGTCAGGCACTGGAACCTTGGTGAAAAGAGAGATCACATCAAAGCTGACGAGGACATAATCAGGAGAAGACTTAGTCCAACATGGACTGAACTCTGATGTCCCTGTGCTGGTTAGGCACTGCCTCACCAACACGTACTTCACCTGGAATGGTACCTTCTACAAACAAAATGAGGGTACCCCTATGGGTTCCCCCTTGTCACCAGTGATAGCAAATGTTTTCAAGGAGAAATTTGAAACAGACGCCATCCAGACATTCACTCTGCGTCCTTCCCTGTCATTTGGCCACATGGCCTCCCAGCATTGAACCAATTTCTAGACCACATCAACTCCATACACTCATCCATCAAATTCACCATGGAAGTGGAGAAGGATGGCAAGCTACCATTCTTGGATGTTCTGTTTGAGAGGAGGCCCAATGGCTCTTTGGGACATTCTGTTTACAGGAAGGCAACCCACACAGATTCCTACCTGAAGCCTGATTCCCACCACCACCCGGCTCAAAATAATTCCCTCATCAAAACACTATACAATAGGGCCCACTGCATCTCTGACCAACACCACCTGGCCAGTGAATTAGAACACGTACATCTGGCCCTCAAGATGAACAGATACTCGGACCGTGCTATCCGCCAAGCTGTTTCTCCTACCATGGAGAAACAACCCCCTGAGACTCCGATCAAAATCATTAAATTTCGATTTAAAGCTTTCGTGACTGCAGGGATTCATCTTCTTGGTTCTTTCGGTAAAGTCACGTAGAAGGGAAGTAATAAAATAATAAAAATAAAACATAATAAGAACCAAGAAGACAAAATCATTAAGTTACCATACATAGCAGGCATTACCAAAAAGATATCCAAAATTCAAAACAAACGCAAGATCCAGATCCGATTCAGTACAGTACACAAAATCCGTGATCTAATCCCATCCGTAAAGGATCTTATTCCTGACTTACAGTACCCTGGTGTCTACAAACTGAGTTGCACCTGTGGTGATTATTATATCGGGGAAACGAAACGACATGTTTCTGACCGCATTCTCTGTAGTGGTTCGGTGACCCGAACCACTACAGAGATCAGAAGCACGACACATAGAGACCAGAACCACCACACACAGAGACCAGAACTACTACACACAGAGACCAGAACCACCACACACAGAGACCAGAACCACTACACACAAAGACCAGAACCACCACACACAGAGACCAGAACCACCACACACAGAGACCAGAAACACTACACACAGAGACAAGAACCGAATTCTTCGGCCATAGCTGACCATGATTATAACACTGCGGGTTCTCATGATATTGTGTTCTCCGATACCAAAGTACTCTGCAAGCCTCCTGGATACTACCAAAGATTTGTCCATGAAGCCATCCAGATACACAAACATAGACATAACTTCAACCGAGAGGATGGATTCAAACTGAACAATCATTGGAAAGATGTAATTAACCAAGTTAAACTTTAGCTACCGTGCAGTTTTTCTGCAAGGCAGTCAGTTTATTTTCTTGGTTCTTTTCGGTAAAGTCACGTAGAAGGGAAATAATAAAATAATAAAAATAAAACATCATAAAATAATTCTCACGACGTTTCGGCCACAACGCAAGCAGCCGTCCTCAGGTGAAGAACAGGTCTGTCGGAAAGACAGCGTCTGAATGCGCACCACCAAGCTTGGCAGCGTATATTTATGCTGGGTTAGAGGGGGAAGGGTGCCTTGACAAATGAATTTGCATATCAAGAGGAATTTAGCATATTTATGGGAAATGCAGATATGAGATTAGTCACTACTTGTGGAATGCGTAAGAGGTGGGGGGGGGTTTCGAAGTCATATTATGCCCGTGCATTATGCAGTATGCAGGATTAGCAGCATCAAAGGGAGGGAGTAGAGTTAGCAGTAATAGAGGGAAGGAATTTTAATAGTAAGGAGCTGCAGCAGCTAAACCACCACGTAAAGAACTAAAATATAAACTACATCAGTATCATCAATATACTAAATATACTCTCCAATAAGCTGAGCTACTAACAGTAAGTCATACATTACAATTCTATGTCGCAAAAAATATAATATGCCTCCAGCTAAACTTTTTTCTCTTACATCACACGGGTCTACCCCGTACTATATACTGCCATAGACAAACCCAACATTAAATTATATACTGCATTACTATACACCACCCTATACCTTAGACTATACATTGTAATATTACACTATGTATTATTCTGCCCACCCTACTGTATACCGCACTGCTGTATATTCACTATACATATCCATATTCCCAGCATTTTACTCCCAGCTTTACACACTACCATCACTATGAAATTTTACTCCAATCCCGGCTTACTCCCATCACTTGAAAAATGTGCCACACGTTGTTTCGAGCGTGCAAGTTTAGCTTGCACAACTCTAATTTACCCTCCTGCAGCATAACAAAGGATGTCTTTAATCGGCTTAACTTAGCTTTCTTATCTACTTCCGCCCCTGCATCACAAAGCTTCAGTTTGAACTCCATGCGTTACCTCCCAGCCCACACCCCGCCCCCGCACTCACCATGCCCCCTCCCCCCACAACTATATAATTCCTCATCACAGCCATCTCTTAGACACACTTAAGCGGTTGTGCTTTCGCTGAGTTGTCCCCACCTGAAGACTAGACGCTTGTGTTGCGCCCGAAATGTCGTGATTTAATTTAGTTGTTTTCATTTTAAATGTATTAAATATTTTTACCTACGTGACTTTACTGAAAAAACCAAAGAGTATGGATCCTTGCAGTCACGAAAACTTCTAATCTAGAAACATTAAGTTTATAGGCTGCATCAATACCAGCAGCAGCACTGACAGTAGCAGTAGTATCAACAGCAGTGGCGACTTTCATCAGCAGCAACAAAAGATTGCGGAGTTCCGGTGGGAATAAAGGGGAGCGTGGAATTGCGGTGGGAATAGAGGGGAGTGTGGAGTTCCGGTGAGAATAGAGGGGAGTGTGGAGTTCTGGTGAGAATAGAGGGGAGTGTGGAGTTCCGGTGAGAATAGAGGGGAGTGTGGAGTTCCGGTGAGAATAGAGGGGAGTGTGGAGTTCCGGTGGGAATAGAGGGGAGTGTGGAGTTCTGGTGTGAATAGAAATCACCGCTGCAGGCTACGCACCTCCACGTATCCTCTGGAGCGCCACCCTCAGGGCCTCCTTGCAGGCGGTGGCTCTGCGCTCCAGCCTGAACATCGCCATCCTGGCCTTGTGCACCTCCCTCAGCTCAAATCCCCTGAACTCCTCCTCCTCCTGCTGCTGCTCCTCCTCCACGCCCTGCAAGATGCTCCACAAGTACTCCAGGGCTTCCGCTTTAGTCTGAGCGGAGGGGGCGGTGGGGTGAGGGGGCGGAGGGGGTGTGGGGGGCGGAGTTGGTGCGGTGACCAGCGGTGGCTAGGAGATGTTAACTCCCTCGCCTGGTACGCAGGAGGTCGCGGGTTCGATCTCGACCCTGACACCTCATCGGATTCCTCCAGTACAATACATATTCTAATTCTGATATTCTGATTCTGTAAATCTGATTCCATACATCAAGCAGAACCATGCCGTCATGCTGAACCTCGGTGGGTATGGCAGGCCAAGCCTCTTCACAACTAAACTAATTAATAAACTAATTATAATAATAAGCCCAGACGTTGTACCAGAGTGCCATGCAGAAGGGGCATGGTAGCTAGGAGATGTTAACTACCTCGCCTGGTACGCAGGAGGTCATGTGTTCGATCCTGACCCTGATGTGGTGGTCGCTGCGTGGATTTTTCTCTGGGTCCTCCGGTTTTTCCCGTCACATTGAGAATCCGGATCGCTCGTTTTAGAGTATTTGACTCCCGCTAGAAATATTCACGTGATGATGATATCAGCCGCTTCGTTGAGCTATGAGTTGTGATAGCCGGGTACCGCTTGTAAAAGAAAGAGCGACTCCGTAGCTCAGTGAACCGTGACTCTGAGCTCCGTAACCTCCGAGTCTGCGATGGGACATCGACGTCTGCCCGTCTCGTGGAGTCTGCGCGCGTTGCAAACCCAGTGGTCATTGTCACCGTGGTCACAGTGTCTACGCTTGTCTACGCCCTTCTCAGGTTCTGTTCCATCACCTCGGATCCTAGAGAGGAGTGGCGAACGTCTCGTGTGTACGTGTTGTGTGTGTGTACGTTAGGTGTTTAGTGTATAGTAGTGTAGTGTATATTAGTGTATAGTGTAGTGTATAGTAGTGTATCATGGTGTAGTGTGTCGTGTAGTATTTAGTCATGAATAGTGTAGTGTATAGTAGTGTATCATGGCGTACGTCTCGTCTGTACGTGAGGCAGCGATAAGCGCGTGCCTGTTCCTATTTCTCTGTAATGATTGGAATTATACAGAAATTACATTTATAACACGGATGAGTGGAACATTTCTTTTTACTTTTCGTAACAGCTATTTTCATTGGAGTATATGACAGGCGAGACTCTGCCTCCCCTGACCGCACGTCCCTGGTATAGCAGTGTTTAGTAGTATGTATGTACGTTGAATTTATTTGGCACCGTACGTAGCCATCCTCGTTCATGGGAGGTGAGGGGGAAGGACAACAAACTAAAGACAACAGCAGCAGCAGCTGTAACGAGAGGAGTGCCGTGCGCTGTGCACAGAGACCTTGCGCTTGCTGGGAGCTGCCCTCGCGTGCCACTCTCCCACGGTGGCCCAGCGTGAAGCAGCCCCCTTGCCTCCTCCTGCGTGAACACACGCACACACGTGAACACACTCACGCACGTGAACACACTCGCGCACGTGAACACACGCACAAACACGTGAACACACGTGAACACACACACGTGAACACGCGCACGCACGTGAAAATACGCAACAACAACAACCGCCATTCGCCACTAATTGGCGGTGACGTCAACACGACGTTTGTGCCAGGCCATGTGCACCTTGAGGCCACGTGAAGTGTAGAACGCCCGCTGGCAGGAGGTCACGGGGCAGACCCAGGTGCCACGGGTCGATTGACTAAGATGACCGAGATGACTGGCTGATGCACCACCTGTGCCCCCTACTGTGCCAACTTGCTGTGCTTTTGCCACCCGGCGCTCCGCTCGTTGTTGTGAGCGTCGCTCCTCCGCCCTCCGTTGTTGTTGGAGGGCGTCCTTCACGAGCCTCCTCCACAGAGCCCGATCTTGACACCGCTGGTACCAGTCCTCGGCAAGTCCACTCAGCTCCATGTCCTCCTGTACCACATCGCCCCATCGCTTCTCTAGCCCGTGTCACGCCTGTTTAGCCCCCTCGATCCGGCCGAACAAAAGCTGTTTAGGCATGCAGTGGCTGGGCATGCGGGCTACATGACCCAGCCAATGCAGCCTTGCCTGCCGGAGGAGCTCACCGATGGGACTTTGCCCAGATCTTTCAAGGATTTGTGAGCTCCTCACACAATCCAGCCTGGTAAAACCCAGGATGGATCGTAGGCAGGCCAGCCTAAATGTTTCTAACCAGCGAAGATGTTCCATTAGGGGGGTCCACGTTTCGCAAGCGTAGAGAAGGAAGGGAATGACTGTGGCCGAGAAAACCTGAAGCTTCGTGCGGAGTGACAGACCAGGTAGCTTCCACACAGCGTTACGCAACCGATGAAAATATATTGCCGCTTGACTGATTCGGAGTGAGACCTCTACTGTTAAACTGGAGCCGGTCATAAGCACACTGCCCAGGTATGGGAAACTCTCCACTCTCTCCACAACTGCCCCATCACTGATTGGGAGTTGTGTGGGTGGAGTGTCCAATGGTACAAAATACCCAGGCAGGTGCTTAATTTTTGGTGGGGCTGATGGTAAGGCCCCACCTCCTAGTGGCATTCTCCAGTCTCAGCAGCAGCGTCTCCAACTCCTCCTCTGAATGAGCAGCTATTACTACATCATCGGCATACATAACGTGGTTGACCAATAGGGAGCCATCCCTTGATCGCACCCAGGCATCGATCAGCCTCCCATTATATCTACCAAATGGAAATTCCCTCGGTACAGCTATTGAAGGCTTCACGAACTACGTGGTCAAAATTGATGTTAAATAATGTGGGAGCCAGAGGACATCCCTGTCACACCCGAAGGTGTACAGGGAATGGCTCCGACTCCCGGCTACGTAGTTTTACCCGGGCCCGCTCACCATCATTAAGGTCCTTAATGATCGTGAGCAGAGGGTCAGGGACTCCGAAAGCACGAAGAACAACCCAGAGCCCAGGCCTACTGATGGTGTCATAGGCCTTGACCAGGTCAATAAAGCAGAGATGTAGGTCTTGTTGGAATTCCCTACACCTCTGCTGTAGCAGACGGACAGAAAATATGGCATCTGTGCAGGACCGCCCTTTCCTGAAACCGCATTGGGGATCCGCAAGCCTCTCCTCAGCGTGCCTAGCAAGGCGATGTTGAATAATCCTTGCCAGCACCTTTCCCGGCACACTGAGGAGTGAGATGCCCTTGTAGTTGTTACAGTCTGTGCGGTCCCCCTTCTTAAAGAGGGAGACCACCAGGGCACCCTTCCAATTCTGCGGTACCCGTCCAGTGGTCCAGACTGTTGTTATGATGTCATATAGGGCAGTCTGTGCACAAACGCCACCCTCCCTCATCATTTCGCTTGGGAGATCATCTCTGCCCGGTGGCTTTCCTGGTCTCAGACTCCGGATCTCCTTCAGTACTTCCTCAACAGATGGCATCTCAGCCAGCCACTCACAGAGGGTGACTTCTTCCAATATTTGAGGCACCACAGCCTCAGCAGGGTCATCCCCACTTTGTGCCATGATGTTTTCCTGGCTGAGGGATTTCCCCTCCCCCAGGACCTCACAGAAATGCTCAGCAAATCTGCAAACCTGTTCCTGGGGGTCGGAGATTGGATCACCGTTTTTTCCCCTAATGATGGTAATCGGTGTGGCGCTGGAGGTTACTTTTTTGATGGAGTTAAATAGTGATTTGTGATCGTGGGCCACTGAGGCAGACTCCATCTCCTCAGCAACCCGTGACCACCACCCATCCTTGCAGCGCCTTACGGCTCTTCAACCCTCCGAGCGAAGGTTGCGGTAAGCCTCCTCATTGTCTGACGTGGGATGCTGGAGCCGATGAGAGTGGGCCTGTCACTTTTTCTCAACTATCCTGAACACCTCCTCTGTCAGCCAGGGTCTCTGGGGAGTTCTGGAACGCGTACCCAAAGCAGCCATTGCAGCTGCATGAGTCACAGTCCTAAACCTCGCCCATTTACCCTCGACATCAGGAAGACTGGGGGATGATGCCACAACCCCAGCCGCAAGCGATGATGAAATTCTCACTTGCAACTTTCATCAGCTAACTAAAACCAGGCCACTTTAGGTTGGAATGGGGTCCTGGGTGTACACCCACCACCAGAGTGGAAGAATGGCAGGCGCATCTTACAGATGACTAGTCGATGGTCAGAGGGCAGATCAGCTCCACGGTACAGTAGGTCCTGGTGTCAAAGACATGGGTTCGCATCCGCTGGTCCATCACTATGTAGTCCAGCAGATGTTCTTGCTTGGACCCGGCATGCATCCATGATGTTGTGTGGATGCGCCGATGTCGGAAGAGCGTGTTGGTAATTACAAGCCCATGGGCTGCACAAAAATCTAGCAGCCTCCTACCGTTGTTATTGAACTGATCTGGCCCATGCCCTCCAATCACTCCAGACCAGGTGCCAGTATCATGACCAACTCGGGCATTGAAGTCACCCAACAAGATGACTCTATCCCGAGTGGCCACTTTAGCCAGTACCTGTGACAGGAGGTCATAGAAGGCATCTGAATCATCGGCTTTGCCTGCATCCCTCCACGGATGTTCGTCTTCGGTGGGGGCATAAGTAACCACGACCACCACTCCTCGCCTCCTGTTGATGGGAAGGCGAGCCCAAAGTAGCCTGGGCCTTACAGCTTCCCACACCTCATCGCCACGCTCCCAAGCCCCCTTCATTCTTTTGTTCATAAGAAGAACACACGCACACACGTGAACACCCGCGAACACACGCACGCACGTGTCCATGTGTGTGAACACATGGATACCCGTGAACACACGCACACACGTGTGAACACACGGACGCGCATGAACATATGCAAAGACAAATATCCCCCGTATAGCCTTAGCAGACTGTAGGGGCAAGTGCTGTTAGTGAGCCAGAACGGTACACGAGGGGGTCGGTGGCCAGCACCACGCCCGACCGCCTTTGTCTCCCCAGTGGCGATGTTTACACACTGTACCAGGTACTAATTTGAAGGTGAGTTGACCTAGGGGAGGCCCAGGACCAGTTTAGATAATCGTCACTGGTGTTGACCGTGAGCAGAAATCGAACCCGGGTCGCCAGGTTCATAGCGCAGACTGCTAACCAGTTTAACATGTAGGATTTCGCAACCAATATTATTAATTTTTTGGGTTATATCGCGTAAATATGAATGTGTCGTTAAACCCGTCACCACCCGACGCAGCCAATCCGTAAGGTTTGTCAGGTAAAGAAAACGTGCCAATTAGTTACTAGTTCAGCACTAACCGGTTGTGTGTTGGACAGTAAACCCACAAAATTCACAATTCGAGAATGGTACTGTGATGTTCCACTGGTGATTACAACCAGCTTCATCAAGCGAGTCTACAGGGGATCTCTGTGTGAGTCTACAGGGGGTCTCTGTGTGAGTCTACAGGGGGTCTCTGTGTGAGTCTACAGGGGGTCTCTGCACGGTCTGCAAGCGCCCTTTTACGTTTGCCTCTTCGTCCTCCGTGCATCGCCACCTCCTTCCTCTTCCTCCTCCCCGTCCACTCCTCGTCGGAGTCGCTCGACCGCCCGCACTCCGCTCCATTCCCCCTCGCCCTGCGCTTGCCGCGTGCGCGCATGAACTCGGGCTGGGCCGGGTTCATCCCTGCGCAAGGAGGCAGTCGGTCATTGTTATTTGTACGTATTGGCAGTACACCCGTGCAGCATAGCAACACACCGGGTCCTCGTAACACAGTCCTGACGATGTGATTACTATCAGAGCGTGTTTGTTTGCGTGTTCAACACAAGTACGCGTGGTTAATGCAATAACTTGATTCCTTGCAAAAAGGAATCATCTATTTGGTGTGTGAACATCTTAACAGCTCCTGTTTTATTGCCAGAAAGGGTAAAACCGATTCCTATTTTTTATACTTTGATTCTGGCAAAAAGGTCCAATGATATAGCTACTCACCCCGAGCTATAAATGCTCTTGACACTGCATTGTCTTTGTACTGGTCGCCTTTTGGTGTTGTTCTCTGGTCTGACACTGGTGAGACTAGGCCATGAAGAAGGCTGTCTCTGGGGTAGACCAATCAGTATCAAAGACAATGATTAAATGTTATCAGAGAGTGTTTGTTTGCGTGTTCAGTACGCGTGGTTAATGCAGTAACCTGATTCCTTGCAAAAGCTATAATCTATTTGGTGTTTGAACATCTTAACACCTCCTGTTTCATTCCCATAAAGAGTAAAACCGATTCTTATTTTTCATAGTCCCGACGATGTCGCCGTTGCCCCTTGAGTGAGCTGCAGGACTCTCCATCAGAAGTTGCACTCAGATTCAGCAGCCGCGTCCCCCATTCCGAACGTGCGGTGGCGACACCACGAGTCGTATCGAGGCACCGTCCGACCGAGTCTCTAGGGGCACGAGGAGTCCAATCTTGCCACTGGAGCACGGAGCAGCCGATCGTCATCAGACTGGGCGCCGCTGTACGGCAACAGACTGCGAAGCTTCGTGTTCAGTGCTGCTCATGTCACGTTCCGTCTTCCCACCGCTTTGGCATCACGACAACTGATTTTGACGCACCACCACCACCCCAAAATATCCTTCTGTCTGGGGTCTCGAATCGCGAGGAAATAAATAACTTTTGTCAAAAATGTGATGATTATTTCATACAGCGCAACGGTGTACCGCTACTACGTTCATTTATATTATTTGGCTGCTACAATAACCCCAAGCAATACAGTAAACACGATAGGAGTGCAAAGTATAGAAAAGGTAAACAAATTACACACACACAAAATACATTTTTTTGTAAATATTCTTTGGTTCTTTCGGCAAAGTCACGTAGACAGAAAAATAAAGTGAATAAAAATAATCAAAAACCACAAAAAGTTCATCCTCACTGATGTTGCTGACTGGTATCTTAGCGCTTTTGAGGGTTGCAGCAATTTCAGATCTTGTAACGTCTGCAGCGATGCGCCCCAAACCCTTAAGAGCGACATCGACCTGGGCAATAACGTCATCAACTGGAATGTGTTTGGGGGTGACTGAGAAGTTCAACCCTTTAGCCAAAACCGACTTTAGACCATCGCACATTGGGCTATTACTCAGATTAATAACAACCTTGTCAACGTCTAACCTTTTAACGTGTGGATCTGGTTTCTTGTTAGAAAGGAGGTTGAACTCGAAAATCAGATCTTTACATTTCGCTGACATTGTAGTGGCTGATTAAGCGGTCATGTTATCTACATGTTCCCAATCAGATGTCGACATTTTTCCCGTCAATGTTAAGTATGATTTCAAGAGTGTCTTGTCTACATGATCTAGTTCAGTATGGAGCAGTCTAATTCTCTCTGAGATCAGGGCCAAGCTCGCCCTGAACAAAATTCGTCTGGCATTGGAAGATGTGACTGCAGCAGAAATCAGTGTCGATGAGATCGGTATTACGTTAGAGTCACGGCATCTCTTCAGAAATGTGAGTGACTCGATCAGATGAACTTTCTTGTCACGGAGATTGTTAAAAGATCTCATGGTTATGTGGAAACCCTCCCAATAGAGGCAGTTCAAATGATACAAATTAAGTGAATAAAAAATTATAAAAATAAGACACTAATTAGACTGCTCCATAAAAAAAACACTAATGTATACATTTCAATTTAAAGCTTTCGTGACTGCAGGGATTCATCTTCTTGGTTCTTTCGGTAAAGTCACGTAGAAGGGAAATAATAAAATATTAAAAAGAAAACATTAAAATTGTATTTTAATAATTGTATTTTATGTTTTTTTTTCCCTTCTATGTGACTTTACCGAAAGAACCAAGAAGACTAATTTATAACTCAAAAGTTTTGATTATACATGAGTGCTTTATCATTTTTATTATTCACTTTATTTTTATTTTAGTTTTTCTATCTACGTCACTTTATCGAAAGAACCAAAGAATATGAATTCCTGCAGTCACGAAAGTTTTAAGTCAAAATAAACTATTTTTGTAAATGTTGTGGGTTTACTCTCCAACATTATGAATCCGTAGGTAAAAAATAAAATTTAAATTAATAAAAGTACTTTTATAAATTTTAATTTTACTTTGATTAATTTTAATTTTATTTTTTACCTACGTGACTTGAATTATGAATCCGATGAGCTATGAAGCTCTTTTTCATAGATGTCCCATAGGGGGCACGGGGTCAGAAAGTTACAACAACACAAAACACAAACACGATAGGCGTGCAAAGTAGAGTAAAGGTAAACAAATCATTAAACTAAAACTAAATCTATTTTTACTTCACCAGGTGAAGTCCACTGAGCTATTGGCTCCGTCTTCAGAAGCGACCTGGCTGCCACAAATGACAGCTCAACCAAGTGGCTTACCACGTGGACATTTATAGCAGCAGACAAATACTCTAAACGCGTGATGTTGATGCTACAAGTGGAGCAAAAACCCGGAGGACCGGGATCTAACCCACGACCTCCTGTAGACCATGAGAGGTAGTTAACATCTCACCGGGGAGAGACACACGCAGACTCCAGATATATGACAGGCATCGTCAGGGTCGCCATCGAACCCAAGACCTCCTGTAGACCAGGCGAGGTAGTTAACATCTCACCGGGGAGAGACACACGCAGACTCCAGATATATGACAGGCATCGTCAGGGTCGGGATCGAACCCACGACCTCATGTAGACCAGGAGAGGTAGTTAACATCTCGCCACCATGGCGCCCCATGCATGCCACTCTGCTACGACGTCTTGGTCTCATCATTATAATTACTGCGACAATTAGTTTAGTTGCGAAGAGGCTCGGCCTGTCGTACCCACCGAGGTTCAGCAGGACGGCGTGGTTCTGCTGGATGTTCCTGTAGCGCCGCTTCTCGCACTCGGCCAGATCGCTCCACTCGGCCTTGGTGAAGAAGCCTCTGATGTCTCGGAAGTCGCCCATCTCCTGCTGCTGCTGCTGAGGCGCAGAGACACGGAGGGACGAGACGCGGACGACGGTCAGACGCAGTCACGGAGATGGAGTCACACGGAGACAGAGTCACACGGAGACAGAGTCACAGGGAGACAGAGTCACAGGGAGACAGAGTCACAGGGAGACAGAGTCACACGGAGACAGAGTCACAGGGAGACAGAGTCACACGGAGACAGAGTCACAGGGAGACAGAGTCACACTGAGACAGAGTCACACGGAGACAGAGTCACAGGGAGACAGAGTCACACTGAGACAGAGTCACACTGAGACAGAGTCACAGGGAGACAGAGTCACACTGAGACAGAGTCACACGGAGACAGAGTCACAGGGAGACAGTCACACGGAGACAGAGTCACACGGAGACAGAGTCACAGGGATACGAGACTAAGATCCCCCGTGTGGCCTTAACAGACTGTCGGGTCAAGCGCTGTGAGCGAGTAGCGGCGCCTATGAAGGCCGGAACGACACACGAGGGGGGGGTGGGTGGCCAGCACCACGCCCGGCCGCCTTTGTCTCCCCAGTGGCGATGTTCACTACACACCGCTACACCAGGAACTCATTTGAGGCCGAGTCGACCTAGGGGATGAGGCCCAGGACCGGTTCAGAAAATCGTCACCGGTGAGGTAACTTTACCTCAGATGAGGTAACTTCACTTCATGCGAGGTAACATTACATTAGGTGAAGTAAAATTACTTCAGGTGAGGTAACTTTTCCTTTACCTCATGCGAGGTAACGTTACCTCGCGGGAGGTAACATCACCTCAGGTAAATGTAACATTACTTGAGGTAATCCGAACGTATTCACATCACTTCAGCTAATGTTCATATTTTTACGCTAATATCGTAATATCGTCACGTGGTTAAATCGTTAAACACAACGCTCGCGTGACGTCACCACCTCAGTGTCGAGCCGTCGACACTTCACGCGGCAGCCTCGAAGTGCACCCAGCCTGGCACAGGCGCTGTGGTGACGTCACCGTCACTCAGTGGCCAATGGCGGCGGTTGGTGGTGGTGGGGGGGGAGTGGGAGGTGGGGGGAGAGTGGCGGTTGGGGGAGTGGGGGGTGGGAAAGAGGGGGACGAGGGGGTGGTGGTGAGTGGGGGCGGAATGGCGGTTGGTGAGTGGTGGGAGGGGGGAATTGAGGGTGGGAGGGGTGGGGGGAGTGGGGGGTGGGAGGGGTGGGGGGGAGGAGGGGGTGGGGGTGAGTGATGGGGTGGGGGAGTGGTGTGGGAGTGATGGGGTGGGGGGAGTGGGGGTGGGGGAAGTGGCGGGGAGTGAAGGGGGGTGATGGGGTGGGGGGAGTGGGGGTTGGGGGGGGTGATGGGGTGGGGGGGTGATGGGGTGGGGGGGAGTGATGGGGTGGGGGGAGTGGGGGGAGTGATGGGGTGGGGGGAGTGATGGGGTGATGGGGTGGGGGGAGTGGGTGGGGGTTTTATACTGGTAGGAACGAAGTGGACCAGACCACCAATAGATTAATGTGTCCATCCGTCCGTCTGTCCGTCCGACTGTCCGTCCGTCCGTCCGTGTATCAACATCGCCCCCTACTGCAAACACTTGGCATGACCCTACAAAAACCTTTAGACTCAGTTACGCTATCCTGGTAGCAACATCGCCCCCTACTGCAAACACTTGGCATGACACGTGTAACATTCCCTTATTCCCTGAGATAGCTTTTAATTAAAACTTTGAAATTAAATAAAAAAAACTCACAGCGCCCTAAAGCCTACAGCTAGGCCTAAAGCCTAGAACTAGGCCTGAAACTCTCCCTTCGTATCGTACCCCCGCGTGTGTGAAAGGGAGTTATGTTTAACAATGTTACATTCCCTCATGTTTTTAAATAGAAACATTTAAATTTAAAGCTTTTATATAAATCATTAAAACATTTAAATTAAAAATTTACTCACAGCGCCCTAAAGCCTACAGCTAGGCCTAAAGCCTAGAACTAGGCCTCAATCTCTCCCTTCGTATCGTCCGATTTGGTGTAGCAACATCGCCCCCTACTGCAAACACTTGGCAGGACCCTACAAAAACCTTTTGACTCAGTGGGGCTTTCCTGGCTTAACAAGTGTAATAATAAACTTCGCTTCAAATTTACTTTACTGAAACGCAGCACGTTTTTTAACACAGAGACAAGATACATTTATTAACACAGAGACAAGATACATTTAATCGCCTTATTTGTGCACGAAAAGCACGGCGCGAGGCCTACTTCGGAAAAGGCTTCGCGAGGCCTACTGCAGAGAAGGCTTCGCGAGGCCTACTGCAGAGAAGGCTTCGCGAGGCCTACTGCAGAGAAGGCTTCGCGAGGCCTATTGCAGAGAAGGCTTCGTGAGGCCTACTGCAGAGAAGGCTTCGCGAGGCCTACTGCAGAGAAGGCTTCGCGAGGCCTACTGCAGAGAAGGCTTCGCGAGGCTTACTGCAGAGAAGGCTTCGTGAGGCCTAGTGCAGAGAAGGCTTCGCGAGGCCTACTGCAGGAGGCTTCGCGAGGCCTATTGCAGAGAAGGCTTCGCGAGGCCTACTGCAGGAGGCTTCGTGAGGCCTAGTGCAGAAGGCTTCGTGAGGCCTAGTGCAGAAGGCTTCGCGAGGCCTATTGCAGAGAAGGCTTCGCGAGGCCTAGTGCAGAAGGCTTCGCGAGGCCTACTGCAGAAGGCTTCGCGAGGCCTAGTGCAGGAGGCTTCGCGAGGCCTACTGCAGGAGGCTTCGCGAGGCCTAGTGCAGAAGGCTTCGCGAGGCCTACTGCAGGAGGCTTCGCGAGGCCTACTGCAGAAGGCTTCGCGAGGCCTAGTGCAGGAGGCTTCACGAGGCCTACTGCAGGAGGCTTCGCGAGGCCTAGTGCAGAAGGCTTAGCAACATTGACATTTAAAGCTTCAACATAAATAATTAAAACATTTATATTAACAATTAACCCACGGCGGCCTAAGGCCTACAGCTAGGCCTAAAGCCTAGACCTAGGCCTCAAGCTCTCCCTTCGTATAGTTCCGTGTGTGAAAAGAAAGTAAATGTTTAACAATGTTACATTCCCTGATGTTTTTAAATAGCAACATTTACATTTAAAGCTTCAACATAAATAATTAAAATATTTATATTAACAATTAACCCACGGCGGCCTAAGGCCTACAGCTAGGCCTAAAGCCTAGACCTAGGCCTCAAGCTCTCCCTTCGTATAGTTCCCCTGTGTGTGAAAGGCAGTAAATATTTAACAATGTTACATTCCCTGATGTTTTTTAATAGAAACATTTACATTTAAAGCTTTTTCATTAAAAACAACTCCCTACCTCCCCCCCCTCGTCGGCGGCTCTCCAGCCGAGCCAGGCCTGGGAATCTCTCCCCCGCTCGGGATGTATTGGGCGGGGCTACAGCGGCAGGGGGCGGGGCTACGCGGCAGGGCTACGCGGCAGAGGGCGGGGCTACGCGGCAGGGGGCGGGGCTACGCGACAGGGGGCGGGGCTACAGCGGCAGGGGGCGGGGCTACGAGGCAGGGGGCGGGGCTACAGCGGCAGGGGGCGGGGCTACAGCGACAGGGGGCGGGGCTACGCGGCAGGGGGCGGGGCTACAGCGACAGGGGGCGGGGCTACGCGGGGCTGGGCGGGGACACCGAGATGGGGCGGGG
Source organism: Lethenteron reissneri (assembly GCF_015708825.2). Taxonomy (NCBI): domain Eukaryota; kingdom Metazoa; phylum Chordata; class Hyperoartia; order Petromyzontiformes; family Petromyzontidae; genus Lethenteron; species Lethenteron reissneri. Next base: position 3,889,293 of record NC_083844.1, on the reverse strand, counting down.
CCACGGGTGGCGGGGCGGGGTTACGCGGGTGGAGGGCGGGGCCACGGGGGCGGAGCGGGGCCACGGGGGAGCGGGGCGGGGTCAAGCGGTGGGAGGCGGAGCTTAGCGCGATGGAGGGAGGGGCCGTTGGCGAAAAGGGGCGGAGTCTACAGTCGAGAATACAGTACCGGGGGCGAGGAGGCGGGGCTAACAGTGATAGGGGCGTGGCCCACGGCGCTGCATTTCGTGCAGATTGTTACTACTCACTGTCTGCTCCAAGCTGCACTCACGTAGGTACATACTTGTGCAATACTATTATTTTTTTGCAGAACGGTTACTACTACTTTATTGTTTCTTATGTTCCACTACGTCTACGTTTCCATCCACTAATTGGCGCCCATTTTTTGCCATTTCATTTTATTATAGCCATTCAATTGTTCGGTCCTACCAGCCCACCCCACAGGGACCTGTTTTCACCAACGCACAGCAATATTCGTTCCAAGACCAACCCCGGGCACACGTCCCACAGCCCCTTTTAACTCCTCAATCTCCGCTCCCAATACACATTCGCGTCCAGCACGCCTGGTCCGGGTGACGTCACTGCCCTTTAACCCCTGACCCCCCCGTCCAGCTCTTATTTCCCGCGCGTGTGAAAAAAAATTAAGATTGATTGGTGCGTGTTGTCGTGAGAGCGGAGATGTCGTGTTTGCGTGGTGCGTGAGGGTGGCTCGCAGATCCCTTGAAGTGCTTGAACCATTCACCGACTCCTCTTCACATGTAATCTGACCGCTCAAAAAGAGCGAGTTTTATTCTTTAAAAAAACACGATACTTTCTTCCAATAGCCATCCCAATTTATTCTAAACCATGTTCCATGATTGATGCAATGTTGGAATGCTGCTCAAATACCGTTCCTAAATTAGACATAAAGGGTATCTGGAATGAGCAGAGAATTCGTTTAATTGCGTGCAATTTGGGACGAGGGCAACTCGACGACGGTGTCCTTATTAATAACAAAACCCCTGTGTACGACTGTCCGAGCTCTTTGCAAGCAAGTGGGTGGCTCTGAAAAGAGCCGTTGTTGTGGTGGTAGAGGCGGCGGCGCGTTCACTTCTTTGCCTGAGAGGTCTTCTTGGGCAGCAGCACGGCCTGGATGTTGGGCAGCACACCGCCCTGGGCGATAGTCACGCCGCCCATGAGCTTGTTGAGCTCCTCGTCGTTTCGCACGGCGAGCTGCAGGTGTCGGGGGATGATCCTCGTCTTCTTGTTGTCGCGGGCGGCATTGCCAGCCAGCTCGAGGATCTCGGCAGAAAGGTACTCGAGCACGGCGGCCAGGTAGACGGGTGCTCCAGCGCCGACCCGCTGGGCGTAATTGCCCTTGCGGAGCAGCCTGTGAACGCGACCCACGGGGAACTGCAGGCCGGCGCGGGAAGAGCGGGACTTTGCCTTGGCGCGAGATTTGCCACCGGTCTTGCCGCGTCCAGACATCGTTAAGGGACCTAGGATGCAAAAAGCACTGGAGACAAAGTACGAACGATTTGTGACGTTAACACGCACCACCGGAGCGGCTTTTATAGCGGAGACGAGGATCGTAGAGCGCGCCGCTGCTGATTGGCTCCTCTCGCTCGAGTCCCGCCCTCTCCTTGAGCCACCAATGACAAGCCGGGACGCGAGGATTCGATGTTGACTTTCATTATTTGTATCCATATATATTTTAATGCGGACACGCATCTTATGAATTAAACAATGCGATACACGTACTTAATAGGTTCAAGTTTTAAGCATGATAGAGTTAATTTATGGGCGCGTGCTGGCAAGTCAAACTTATAAGCGGATTCCGCAAATATCAATGTATTATTGATTATAATCATCATTTTGAGGGACCGCATTGGTTATAATAAATCATTGTGATAGCCTTGAGCTCGTGATTGATCGCCCACGTGCCTATACGGTGTATAGATATTTTTTTTAACCGCCTGTTCGGGCAATGCCTAAAAATATATGTGCGTGAATAATTCAGTCTCAGTTTGCAAAATGTGAACTTCTTATCAGCTCGGGCTTGAAACAGCATAAACCAATATCTTTGGGTTTAATCTATATATATAAAATCGTGAATGTCTGTCTGTCTGTGTGTGGATGTCGGACCATACGCACTTTCATTGGACGCCGGTTGCCCCTGCCAACGCCTAGCGACGTCTTCGCCGCTTTCATTGGACGCCGGTTGCCCCTGGCAACGGCTAGCGACAGGCTAGCAGTTGCGGGGTGGACGCCATCTTTAATTCCCGTTAAAAATAGGCGCACGCATTAACACGCGACTCTGAGGTAAATTCATCTAAGTTTCACGTCCTCTTTACTCCCCCCCCCCCACCACAATGTGTGCTATTACTATTATAGGGTCGGTAGATTATTAAATTATAGCGATTACACAGTATTATTGAAGCGCGGGGGGGGGGGGGGGGAAACGGCACCCGTACCCAGCGTCAGCCGGGTGGCAAAATCAGGCGAGGCGGGAGGCTCTGCACGGTGCTAGGCCTCCACACCCACCACGCGACTCTGAGGTAAAATACATTTCACCAAAATAACCCTTTTGTTGTACATTATGTAAACATGGTTTCACAACGCTTATATACAACACCAACGTGTGATGTTGAAAATATGAGCGGCGGGGTATAGAAAATGAACTTGATTGTCGCTTACGCCTGACGACTCGTGAGAGCCGTGACCAGCAAACGAAGGTTTCCGGCACCCGAACTTTGAAGGACACACATGGAAGCTTTCTCACGAGTAAGTGGTGGCTCTGAAAAGAGCCTTTGTGTTGTGCTTTGAGGGCCGAGCTGGGCGTTCAAGCGCGCTCGCCACGAATGCGGCGGGCGAGCTGAATGTCCTTGGGCATGATGGTGACGCGCTTGGCGTGGATGGCGCACAGGTTGGTGTCCTCGAAGAGCGCGACAAGGTACGCTTCGCTGGCCTCCTGCAGAGCCATGACAGCGGAGCTCTGGAAGCGCAGGTCGGTCTTGAAGTCCTGCGCGATCTCCCTGACGAGGCGCTGGAAGGGCAGTTTGCGGATGAGCAGCTCGGTGGACTTCTGGTAGCGGCGGATCTCGCGCAGAGCGACGGTGCCGGGCCTGTAGCGGTGAGGCTTCTTGACGCCGCCCGTGGCCGGAGCGCTCTTTCGGGCCGCCTTGGTGGCGAGTTGCTTGCGGGGGGCCTTGCCGCCCGTGGACTTGCGAGCCGTCTGCTTGGTGCGAGCCATGGCTTGGTGAGGGCAAAGATTCTCACAGGCGGGGAGGAGAAGGCGGCTTATGTAGCCCAGAGCGCGCGCTCACTGGTCAGCGGAGTCGTGACGTGCGAAGAAGGGGCGCGTGCTGATTGGTTGGCAGCGTGCAATGATCTCGAGTCGTCAACTCTTCTTCATCAACGAAATGTTCTCACTTTGGAGCATTGCAGAATGCCGCATCACGATGCAGTAGTTCCGTTTGAGCGCCGTCCATGTCCTTAACGGATGTTATTTTCTCAAGCAAACACCTTTCCGAAAACAACTTTACAGTGCTCCGCGTGATCTAAATAAAGTGTGCAGAAACTGCGCTTCATTGGAAACAGTAATACGTAAAAAATATTCTTTGTTTCTTTCGGTAAAGTCACGTATAAAGAAAAAAATAATAGCATACGACGTTTCGATTGCAACACAAGCAATCATCATCAGGTATAATGAAATAGCGACATAAAATCGAACCAGAAAAAATTATAGACAGACATATAAGCAGACAGATATCAACAATTTGTTTCTTTATATACGTGACTTTACCGAAAGAACCAAAGAATAATTCCTGCAGTCACGAAAGCTCCAAAGTTAATACGTGAAAATGTCGGAAAGGTGATCACAGGGATAGATATCTATTCTCTTGGCATTGAGATGATGATCATCAATTATACTGCACGAGTCATCCATGCTAGGCGCTTACTTTTACATAGATGTACACGTGCAAAATGTTAGTTCCTGCCCGAAAATACAACCACGAATTAAATATATTGCATTGCAAGGTTTTGGCACCAAATATCCAATGTAATATCTGAATGGGCTGCAGATGAAATCAATGGACAAACAAGTCCAAGAAATGCCTGCTGGTGAACATGATGTGCCATGAATATTGTTATCGCTTTTATTCACGTGGAAACAGGTTAAAATGCGTTCCATCTCTCCATTTCCACTCAATGAGCGAACAATGTCCCCGCGTGAACCGGGGCTTTGTTGGAAGTTTCGTTTAGTACTCCTGCTAGGACTGGTACAAGCAGGTTCGGAGAGGTGGGTGGCTCTGAAAAGAGCCTTTGTAATTAATGGTGGAGTCGAGGCTTCACTTGGAGCTTGTGTACTTGGTGACGGCCTTGGTGCCCTCCGACACGGCGTGCTTGGCCAGCTCGCCGGGGAGCAGCAGTCGCACTGCGGTCTGGATCTCCCGAGAAGTGATGGTGGAGCGCTTGTTGTAGTGCGCCAGGCGGGACGCCTCGGAAGCGATGCGCTCGAAGATGTCGTTGACGAACGAGTTCATGATGCTCATTGCCTTGGACGAGATGCCGGTATCGGGGTGCACCTGCTTCATCACCTTGTAGATGTAAATGGCGTAGCTCTCCTTCCTGCGGTGGCGTCGCTTCTTGCCATCCTTGCGCGTAGCCTTGGTCACAGCCTTCTTGGAGCCCTTCTTGGGAGCAGGAACCTTGGCCGGCCCAGCGCTCTTTGATGCGGGAGGATCGGGCATGTCGACGCGTCGTAGGCAGCAGCTTCAGGTCAGAACAGACGGGAAGCGAATGTGGATGTCGCTCGCGCGTTGAGCTCCTTTTATAGGAGGCGAGATGCAAATCAGAGGATCGTAGTGCGCGGCGCTGCTGAGTGGCTCTTTTAGTACCGTCCCTCTCCATCAGCCTCCAATGAGAAACGCGGACGCGATGTTCACTTTAATATCGATTTTACTGCAAAAAGGACTTGTGAATATAACACAATGTAATGTCCAAACATGTGTATTAGTGAATTGCAGCCATGGCATTGCCTTTGTTTAAAAAGGATGACTAGAAAACCCAATACAGTATATTGTGTTTTGAGCGTGGGTTTTTTTGTTTCTTACGAGGGATTGTTTCACCACTCGTCTAATACGGCGCACGGGCGTTTTATGAACGCAATTTGGAAAAATACAAGCGCTCGGTGGAGAAAAATAACTTCGCTGTTGTGCTGTACAGGTGGAGATTAGCATTCCGGCACGCTCCGTCAATTAGGACGAGTGTGCTGTAAGATTGTGGCGCCAAATGCTCTACGTAATATCGTATTCGGCTGCAGCTGGAAATAATTAACGCAAAATACCAGAAATGGGTACTGTATTAAGGCGTTCAAGAATTACGCCTTGTTAAATGTGACGTGAATATCATGATTTCTTTCATTCATTCATGTGGAAGCAGATGAAGATTCGCCAACTCAACAAGCGAACGTCCAGCACGCTCACAACAACCCAGGACATGTGCTCCATTCAGAGCGTGTTTGGCAACACTGGCGCAAGCAGTTTCGAAGAGGTGGGTGGCTCTGAAAAGAGCCTTTGGGTTGGCTTAGTGTGCGAGAGATGGGCGCTCAGCCTCCGAAGCCGTAGAGAGTGCGGCCCTGGCGCTTGAGGGCGTAGACCACGTCCATGGCGGTGACGGTCTTGCGCTTGGCGTGCTCCGTGTAGGTGACGGCGTCGCGGATGACGTTCTCAAGGAAGACCTTCAGGACGCCGCGGGTCTCCTCGTAGATGAGGCCCGAGATGCGCTTCACACCGCCGCGGCGAGCGAGGCGGCGGATGGCGGGCTTGGTGATGCCCTGGATGTTGTCGCGCAGCACCTTGCGATGGCGTTTTGCGCCTCCCTTGCCGAGCCCCTTACCGCCTTTACCGCGTCCAGACATTGCGACTACTTGTGACAAAGCTCCTCGCGAGAGACTGCGCGCTCAGCTTGCAGCAGCAGCCGCCTTTATACCCGAAGCGTGGCGACGTCACCGACCACCCCTGCCCTCCGCGATGGCTCCGCCTTAAACCTTCCACCTTTAACCTCTGCGACGAAGAAAACCCTCCACCGTCGTCAATAACACTTCCTTGACATGTATAATATGCGACGTTTTGGGCAATGGCCCTTCTTCGAAGCACTCTGGAATGATATTGGCACACCCGCAGCGAACGCGAGAGGAACGCGATCTGTTGCAAGATTGCACGTGGAGTGAATAATCGGTGTAAGGTCTTGTTTGCAAGTGAACAAGATGAACTAACTTTATAATCGTGTGAAGCTTAACGGCTTCCAACACAATAGTTGAGTGAACGTCACCAACTAGTTGTCCCAAAGTAAGAAAGACATTGCAAACAATGCGATATTTACGTATAGTAAATTAATTTAATAGAGAAGTTTAGATGGTGCACCGCAATGTTTACAAAACAAAAACAAAGTGAAAAGGCGGAACGAGCGAATGAAGGCAAATTGAGTAAAGCTGTCTGGAATCAATACATTTTTAGACTAAATTCCATATTTGGCACCAGTAACATGATGACGGAATGAAGAGGTGCAACACATAATCAAAATTGGAGGTTCGTCAAGAATGCATCGATTTTGAATCTGGATTTAGATTAGAATCGCCAGCGAGAATGCTGACGTCGCTGAGATTACTCTGCACTCAGTTCGAGTGAGGGAGCTGCCACCCGCCTCGCCTGTGTTTGTGATCCCTGCTTTCGGGCTCGATCACTCCCATCACATCAATGCTTAAAACACATCGAGTGGGTGAAATGTTACACAGTTAATTTGAACTAATTGAAGCGCAGCAGCATCTGGTTCACTTTTTTAACGAAGTGGGTGGCTCTGAAAAGAGCCGTTGAGGTGGAGTGAATCGAGCGTCGGTCGTCCCATCGGATTCACTTCTTTGGCGCAGTCTTCTTGGGCTTGGCCGCGGCCTTCTTGGGCTTGGCCACCTTGGGTTTGGCGGCCTTGGCCTTGACGGTCTTGGGCTTAGCGACCTTGGGCTTCGCAGCCTTGGGCTTGGCTGGGCTCTTCGCCGCCTTCTTGGGCTTAACAGCCGACTTCACCTTTTTGGGGCTCTTGGCCGCCTTGGCAGCCGCGGGCTTCTTTGCTTTCTTGGGAGACTTCTTGGGCGCGGTCTTCTTGGCTGCCGCGGGCTTCTTCACCTTCTTGGCTGCCGCGGGCTTTTTAGCTGCGGGCTTTGCCGTTGACGACTTGGGCTTCGCCTTTGCGGCAGCCTTTTCCTTGTTGAGTTTGAAAGAGCCAGACGCGCCGCTGCCCTTCACTTGCGCCACGGCGTCTTTGGCCACGAGCTTCTTGATGGCCAACTTCACGCGGGCATTGTTCTTCTCCACGTCGTATCCTCCGGCAGCAAGCGACTTTTTGAGCGCAGGAAGAGACACGCCGTTCCTCTCCTTGCTGCTGGCCAGAGCCTTGAGGATGAGCTCGGACACGCTGGGGCCGACCTTCTTGGCCTTTGGAGCGGCGCGCTTCTTCTTGGGGCTTTTAGGCGCTGAAGTAGCCGCAGCTGGTGGTTGAGCAGGAGCAGTTTCCGCCATCTCAAGACGTCGCTTTTATCGCCTCGCCTCTTGGAAACCGAAATCAGCGCTCTCACGAATTCGAACCGAGCGTCCTCCAGGCCCGAGGTTATTATAGAAGCGGCGTACTGAATGCGGACGTCGCTGAGATCATCCAGCACTCAGCTCTAGTGAGGGAGTTGCCTCCATACTCACTGTGTTTATCACGCCTGCCTTTGGGCTCGATTACTCCCGTAACGTTCATACTTACATGCATCTAGTTAATACATCATCACGAAGATCACTTCTTTAATGTACGTTACTTATGCAATATACGACAATGCTCACGATATAAATTATAATTCTAAACAAGTGAACAACCAACATTTGGGAGACATTGTTCGGTCAGGGCAAGATATGATGATTGTCGGTTTTCAAAAGTGTTACTGATGAACACTATTTAAAACGCACTCGAATTTTTTGCAAGACAAGATGCTTCAACATACTACTCATTTAATTCCAACGAAATATTTTCTATTTAAGTTTTGCCTCGCGCGCTCGCGATTCCTCCTCTCGCGCTATGGTGAGGACTGCGCGCCATGTCAATCGTCCCTTGTCACCGAACTTTTAACTGGACGTTTTAATCGAACTTTGAAATGAATAAATTTATGGATTTTCAGATGGACAACAAACTGAAGAAAATTACTCAAAATTAACCGACATTATATGGAAAGTTTAACATTTTACGTGGCAAGAGATGAGTAGCTCACGCACTGCAGAAGGGTCGCGCGCCTTGAAGGCACGGTGCACAATCATCACCACTCAAATTCAACTCAAGTGACTCCGCAGTCGAATGTTTAAAGAAAATATATAATCTTACGTTTAATGCATTGACAGAGTTGATATTCTAGGAGCGCAGGATGGTTCATGCGATTAGTTGTTTTTACTGCAATAAGTAACACGTATTTACTGCACTAAGTAACACGAATGAGTAATCATTGGAAAGATGTTATTAACCATGTAAAAAATATTTAACTACACATATTTGTACCATCTTATTTGACAGGTAATATTATACTTTCGCGAGTGTTAACATCCCCAGCGTTTACCAGTACTTTTATGCTTACTATCAGCTAACACCGGCCACAACCCTGAGCTGATGTGCTCATTTGTTCTCTTTTAGCCCCGACACCCCCGCCACTTCCCGGCAACCACATTCAGATAAGCCCCCCTCTTCCCCCCTGATTTGTTATTTTATTATTTATATTGTTTTAGTTATTTATTATTATTGTTTTACCTACGTGACTTTACCGAAAAAACCTAAGAGTATGAATCATTGCAGTCACGAAAGCTACAAATTTAGAACGAATGCAATAATCATTCATTCCACGCGCATGTGAAGAGGCGTAGTAGATTGGTTTATGCACTTCTGGTAGGAACGAAGTGGACCAGACTCCAATAGATTATATCGTGCGTCCGTTTGTCCGTCCGTCCGTCCGTGTGTCAACATCGCCCCCTACTGCAAACACTTGGCATGACCCTACAAAAACATTTAGACTCAGTGACGCTATCCTGGCTAACCAAGTGTAGCATTCCCTTATAATTCCCTCAGATAGCTTTTAATTACAATGTTACATTCCCTGATGTTTTTAAATAGCAACATTGACATTTAAAGCTTCAACATAAATAATTAAAACATTTATATTAACAATTAACCCACGGCGGCCTAAGGCCTACAGCTAGGCCTAAAGCCTAGACCTAGGCCTCAAGCTCTCCCTTCGTATAGTTCCCCCGCGTGTGTGAAAGGGAGTAAATGGTTAACAAGGTTACATTCCCTGATGTTTTTTAATAGAAACATTTACATTTAAAGCTTTTACATAAATAATTAAAACATTTATATTAACAATTAACCCACGGCAGCCTAAGGCCTACAGCTAGGCCTAAAGCCTAGACCTAGGCCTCAAGCTCTCCCTTCGTATAGTTCCCCGTGTGTGTGAAAAGAAAGTAAATGTTTAACAATGTTACATTCCCTGATGTTTTTAAATAGCAACATTTACATTTAAAGCTTCAACATAAATAATTAAAACATTTATATTAACAATTAACCCACGGCGGCCTAAGGCCTACAGCTAGGCCTAAAGCCTAGACCTAGGCCTCAAGCTCTCCCTTCGTATAGTTCCCCTGTGTGTGTGAAAGGCAGTAAATATTTAACAATGTTACATTCCCTGATGTTTTTTTAATAGAAACATTTACATTTAAAGCTTTTTCATTAAAAACAACTCCCTACCTCCCCCCCCTCGTCGGCGGCTCTCCAGCCGAGCCAGGCCTGGGAATCTCTCCCCCGCTCGGGGTGTATTGGGCGGGGCTACAGCGGCAAGGGGCGGGGCTACAGCGGCAGGGGGCGGGGCTACAGCGGCAGGGGGCGGGGCTACGCGGCAGGGGCCGGGCTACAGCGGCAGGGGGCGGGGCTACAGCGGCAGGGGGCGGGGCTACGCGGCAGCGGGCGGGGCTACAGCGGCAGGGGGCGGGGCTACGCGGGGCTGGGCGGGGACACCGAGATGGGGCGGGGCCACGGGTGGCGGGGCGGGGTTACGCGGGTGGAGGGCGGGGCCACGGGGGCGGAGCGGAGCCACGGGGGAGCGGGGCGGGGTCAAGCGGTGGGAGGCGGAGCTTAGCGCGATGGAGGGAGGGGCCGTTGGCCAAAAGGGGCGGAGTCTACAGTCGAGAATACAGTACCGGGGGCGAGGAGGCGGGGCTAACAGTGATAGGGGCGTGGCCCACGGCGCTGCATCTCGTGCAGATTGTTACTACTCACTGTGTCTGCTCCAAGCTGCACTCACGTAGGTACATACTTGTGCAATACTATTATTTTTTGCAGAACGGTTACTACTACTTTATTGTTTCTTATGTTCCACTACGTCTACGTTTCCATCCACTTATTGGCGCCCATTTTTTGCCATTTCATTTTATTATAGCCATTCAATTGTTCGGTCCTACCAGCCCACCCCACAGGGACCTGTTTTCACCAACGCACAGCAATATTCGTTCCAAGACCAACCCCGGGCACACGTCCCACAGCCCCTTTTAACTCCTCAATCTCCGCTCCCAATACACATTCGCGTCCAGCACGCCTGGTCCGGGTGACGTCACTGCCCTTTAACCCCTGACCCCCCCGTCCAGCTCTTATTTCCCGCGCGTGTGTGAAAAAAAATTAAGATTGATTGGTGCGTGTTGTCGTGAGAGCGGAGATGTCGTGTTTGCGTGGTGCGTGGTGCGTGAGGGTGGCTCGCAGATCCCTTGAAGTGCTTGAACCATTCTCCGACTCCTCTTCATATGTAATCTGACCGCTCAAAAAGAGCGAGTTTTATTCTTTAAAAAAACACGATACTTTCTTCCAATAGGCACCTCAATTTATTCTAAACCATGTTCCATGATTGATGCAATGTTGGAATGCTGCTCAAATACCGTTCCTAAATTAGACATAAAGGGTATCTGGAATGAGCAGAGAATTCGTTTAATTGCGAGCAATTTGGGACGAGGGCAACTCGACGACGGTGTCCTTATTAATAACAAAACCCCTGTGTACGACTGTCCGAGCTCTTTGCAAGCAAGTGGGTGGCTCTGAAAAGAGCCGTTGTTGTGGTGGTAGAGGCGGCGGCGCGTTCACTTCTTTGCCTGAGAGGTCTTCTTGGGCAGCAGCACGGCCTGGATGTTGGGCAGCACACCGCCCTGGGCGATAGTCACGCCGCCCATGAGCTTGTTGAGCTCCTCGTCGTTTCGCACGGCGAGCTGCAGGTGTCGGGGGATGATCCTCGTCTTCTTGTTGTCGCGGGCGGCATTGCCAGCCAGCTCGAGGATCTCGGCAGAAAGGTACTCGAGCACGGCGGCCAGGTAGACGGGTGCTCCAGCGCCGACCCGCTGGGCGTAATTGCCCTTGCGGAGCAGCCTGTGAACGCGACCCACGGGGAACTGCAGGCCGGCGCGGGAAGAGCGGGACTTTGCCTTGGCGCGAGATTTGCCACCGGTCTTGCCGCGTCCAGACATCGTTAAGGACCTAGGATGCAAAAAGCACTGGAGACAAAGTACGAACGATTTGTGACGTTAACACGCACCACGGGAGCGGCTTTTATAGCGGAGACGAGGATCGTAGAGCGCGCCGCTGCTGATTGGCTCCTCTCGGTCGAGTCCCGCCCTCTCCTTGAGCCACCAATGACAAGCCGGGACGCGAGGATTCGATGTTGACTTTCATTATTTGTATCCATATATGTTTTAATGCGCACACGCATCTTATGAATTAAACAATGCGATACACGTACTTAATAGGTTCAAGTTTTAAGCATGATAGAGTTAATTTATGGGCGCGTGCTGGCAAGTCAAACTTATAAGCGGATTCCGCAAATATCAATGTATTATTGATTATAATCATCATTTTGAGGGACCGCATTGGTTATAAGAAATCATTGTGATAGCCTTGAGCTCGTGATTGATCGCCCACGTGCCTATACGGTGTATAGATATTTTTCTTTAACCGCCTGTTCGGGCAATGCCTAAAAATATATGTGCGTGAATAATTCAGTCTCAGTTTGCAAAATGTGAACTTCTTATCAGCTCGGGCTTGAAACAACATAAACCAATATCTTTGGGTTTAATCTATATATATAAAATCGTGAATGTCTGTCTGTCTGTGTGTGGATGTCGGACCATACGCACTTTCATTGGACGCCGGTTGCCCCTGCCAACGCCTAGCGACGTCTTCGCCGCTTTCATTGGACGCCGGTTGCCCCTGGCAACGGCTAGCGACGGGCTAGCAGTTGCGGGGTGGACGCCATCTTTAATTCCCGTTAAAAATAGGCGCACGCATTAACACGCGACTCTGAGGTAAATTCATCTAAGTTTCACGTCCTCTTTACTCCCCCCCCCACCACAATGTGTGCTATTACTATTATAGGGTCGGTAGATTATTAAATTATAGCGATTACACAGTATTATTGAAGCGCGGGGGGGGGGGGGGGGAACGGCACCCGTACCCAGCGTCAGCCGGGTGGCAAAATCAGGCGAGGCGGGAGGCTCTGCACGGTGCTAGGCCTCCACACCCACCACGCGACTCCGAGGTAAAATACATTTCACCAAAATAACCCTTTTGTTGTACATTATGTAAACATGGTTTCACAACGCTTATATACAACACCAACGTGTGATGTTGAAGAATGAGCGGCGGGGTATAGAAATGAACTTGCATTGTCGCTTACGCCTGACGACTCGTGAGAGCCGTGACCAGCAAACGAAGGTTTCCGGCACCCGAACTTTGAAGGACACACATGGAAGCTTTCTCACGAGTAAGTGGTGGCTCTGAAAAGAGCCTTTGTGTTGTGCTTTGAGGGCCGAGCTGGGCGTTCAAGCGCGCTCGCCACGAATGCGGCGGGCGAGCTGAATGTCCTTGGGCATGATGGTGACGCGCTTGGCGTGGATGGCGCACAGGTTGGTGTCCTCGAAGAGCGCGACAAGGTACGCTTCGCTGGCCTCCTGCAGAGCCATGACAGCGGAGCTCTGGAAGCGCAGGTCGGTCTTGAAGTCCTGCGCGATCTCCCTGACGAGGCGCTGGAAGGGCAGTTTGCGGATGAGCAGCTCGGTGGACTTCTGGTAGCGGCGGATCTCGCGCAGAGCGACGGTGCCGGGCCTGTAGCGGTGAGGCTTCTTGACGCCGCCCGTGGCCGGAGCGCTCTTTCGGGCCGCCTTGGTGGCGAGTTGCTTGCGGGGGGCCTTGCCGCCCGTGGACTTGCGAGCCGTCTGCTTGGTGCGAGCCATGGCTTGGTGAGGGCAAAGATTCTCACAGGCGGGGAGGAGAAGGCGGCTTATGTAGCCCAGAGCGCGCGCTCACTGGTCAGCGGAGTCGTGACGTGCGAAGAAGGGGCGCGTGCTGATTGGTTGGCAGCGTGCAATGATCTCGAGTCGTCAACTCTTCTTCATCAACGAAATGTTCTCACTTTGGAGCATTGCAGAATGCCGCATCACGATGCAGTAGTTCCGTTTGAGCGCCGTCCATGTCTTTAACGGATGTTCTTTTCTCAAGCAAACACCTTTCCGAAAACAACTTTACAGTGCTCCGCGTGATCTAAATAAAGTGTGCAGAAACTGCACTTCATTGGAAACAGTAATACGTAAAAATATTCTTTGGTTCTTTCGGTAAAGTCACGTATAAAGAAAAAATAATAATTAATAATAGCATACGACGTTTCGATTGCAACACAAGCAATCATCATCAGGTATAATGAAATAGCGACATAAAATCTAACCAGAAAAAATTATAGACAGACATATAAGCAGACAGATATCAACAATTTGTTTCTTTATATACGTGACTTTACCGAAAGAACCAAAGAATAATTCCTGCAGTCACGAAAGCTCCAAAGTTAATACGTAAAATTGTCGGAAAGAGGTGATCACAGGGATAGATATCTATTCTCTTGGCATTGAGATGATGATCATCAATTATACTGCACGAGTCATCCATGCTAGGCGCTTACTTTTACATAGATGCACACGTGCAAAATGTTAGTTCCTGCCCGAAAATACAACCACGAATTAAATATATTGCATTGCAAGGTTTTGGCACCAAATATCCAATGTAATATCTGAATGGGCTGCAGATGAAATCAATGGACAAACAAGTCCAAGAAATGCCTGCTGGTGAAATGATGTGCCATGAATATTGTTATCGCTTTTATTCCCGTGGAAACAGGTTAAAATGCGTTCCATCTCTCCATTCCACTCAATGAGCGAACAATGTCCCCGCGTGAACCGGGGCTTTGTTGGAAGTTTCGTTTAGTACTCCTGCTAGGACTGGTACAAGCAGGTTCGGAGAGGTGGGTGGCTCTGAAAAGAGCCTTTGTAATTAATGGTGGAGTCGAGGCTTCACTTGGAGCTTGTGTACTTGGTGACGGCCTTGGTGCCCTCCGACACGGCGTGCTTGGCCAGCTCGCCGGGGAGCAGCAGTCGCACTGCGGTCTGGATCTCCCGAGAAGTGATGGTGGAGCGCTTGTTGTAGTGCGCCAGGCGGGACGCCTCGGAAGCGATGCGCTCGAAGATGTCGTTGACGAACGAGTTCATGATGCTCATTGCCTTGGACGAGATGCCGGTATCGGGGTGCACCTGCTTCATCACCTTGTAGATGTAAATGGCGTAGCTCTCCTTCCTGCGGTGGCGTCGCTTCTTGCCATCCTTGCGCGTAGCCTTGGTCACAGCCTTCTTGGAGCCCTTCTTGGGAGCAGGAACCTTGGCCGGCCCAGCGCTCTTTGATGCGGGAGGATCGGGCATGTCGACGCGTCGTAGGCAGCAGCTTCAGGTCAGAACAGACGGGAAGCGAATGTGGATGTCGCTCGCGCGTTGAGCTCCTTTTATAGGAGGCGAGATGCAAATCAGAGGATCGTAGTGCGCGGCGCTGCTGAGTGGCTCTTTTAGTACCGTCCCTCTCCATCAGCCTCCAATGAGAAACGCGGACGCGATGTTCACTTTAATATCGATTTTACTGCAAAAAGGACTTGTGAATATAACACAATGTAATGTCCAAACATGTGTATTAGTGAATTGCAGCCATGGCATTGCCTTTGTTTTAAAAAGGATGACTAGAAAACCCAATACAGTATATTGTGTTTTGAGCGTGGGTTTTTTTGTTTCTTACGAGGGATTGTTTCACCACTCGTCTAATACGGCGCACGGGCGTTTTATGAACGCAATTTGGAAAAATACAAGCGCTCGGTGGAGAAAAATAACTTCGCTGTTGTGCTGTACAGGTGGAGATTAGCATTCCGGCACGCTCCGTCAATTAGGACGAGTGTGCTGTAAGATTGTGGCGCCAAATGCTCTACGTAATATCGGAATCGGCTGCAGCTGGAAATAATTCACGCAAAATACCAGAAATGGGTACTGTATTAAGGCGTTCAAGAATTACGCCTTGTTAAATGTGTCGTGAATATCATGATTTCTTTCATTCATGTGGAAGCAGATGAAGATTCGCCAACTCAACAAGCAAACGTCCAGCACGCTCACAACAACCCAGGACATGTGCTCCATTCAGAGCGTGTTTGGCAACACTGGCGCAAGCAGTTTCGAAGAGGTGGGTGGCTCTGAAAAGAGCCTTTGGGTTGGCTTAGTGTGCGAGAGATGGGCGCTCAGCCTCCGAAGCCGTAGAGAGTGCGGCCCTGGCGCTTGAGGGCGTAGACCACGTCCATGGCGGTGACGGTCTTGCGCTTGGCGTGCTCCGTGTAGGTGACGGCGTCGCGGATGACGTTCTCAAGGAAGACCTTCAGGACGCCGCGGGTCTCCTCGTAGATGAGGCCCGAGATGCGCTTCACACCGCCGCGGCGAGCGAGGCGGCGGATGGCGGGCTTGGTGATGCCCTGGATGTTGTCGCGCAGCACCTTGCGATGGCGTTTTGCGCCTCCCTTGCCGAGCCCCTTACCGCCTTTACCGCGTCCAGACATTGCGACTACTTGTGACAAAGCTCCTCGCGAGAGACTGCGCGCTCAGCTTGCAGCAGCAGCCGCCTTTATACCCGAAGCGTGGCGACGTCACCGACCACCCCTGCCCTCCGCGATGGCTCCGCCTTAAACCTTCCACCTTTAACCTCTGCGACGAAGAAAACCCTCCACCGTCGTCAATAACACTTCCTTGACATGTATAATATGCGACGTTTTGGGCAATGGCCCTTCTTCGAAGCACTCTGGAATGATATTGGCACACCCGCAGCGAACGCCAGAGGAACGCCATCTGTTGCAAGATTGCACGTGCAGTGAATAATCGGTGTAAGGTCTTGTTTTCAAGTGAACAAGATGAACTAACTTTATAATCGTGTGAAGCTAAACCGCTTCCAACACAATAGTTGAGTGAACGTCACCAACTAGTTGTCCCAAAGTAAGAAAGACATTGCAAACAATGCGATATTTACGTATAGAAATTAATTTAATAGAGAAGTTTAGATGGTGCACCGCAATGTTTACAAAACAAAAACAAAGTGAAAAGGCGAGAACGAGCGAATGAAGGCAAATGAGTAAAGCTGTCTGGAATCAATACATTTTTAGACTAAATTCCATATTTGGCACCAGTAGCATGATGACGGAATGAAGAGGTGCAACACATAATCAAAATTGGAGGTTCGTCAAGAATGCATCGATTTTGAATCTGGATTTAGATTAGAATCGCCAGCGAGAATGCTGACGTCGCTGAGATTACTCTGCACTCAGTTCGAGTGAGGGAGCTGCCACCCGCCTCGCCTGTGTTTGTGATCCCTGCTTTCGGGCTCGATCACTCCCATCACATCAATGCTTAAAACACATCGAGTGGGTGAAATGTTACACAGTTAATTTGAACTAATTGAAGCGCAGCAGCATCTGGTTCACTTTTTTAACGAAGTGGGTGGCTCTGAAAAGAGCCGTTGAGGTGGAGTGAATCGAGCGTCGGTCGTCCCATCGGATTCACTTCTTTGGCGCAGTCTTCTTGGGCTTGGCCGCGGCCTTCTTGGGCTTGGCCACCTTGGGTTTGGCGGCCTTGGCCTTGACGGTCTTGGGCTTAGCGACCTTGGGCTTCGCAGCCTTGGGCTTGGCTGGGCTCTTCGCCGCCTTCTTGGGCTTAACAGCCGACTTCACCTTTTTGGGGCTCTTGGCCGCCTTGGCAGCCGCGGGCTTCTTTGCTTTCTTGGGAGACTTCTTGGGCGCGGTCTTCTTGGCTGCCGCGGGCTTCTTCACCTTCTTGGCTGCCGCGGGCTTTTTAGCTGCGGGCTTTGCCGTTGACGACTTGGGCTTCGCCTTTGCGGCAGCCTTTTCCTTGTTGAGTTTGAAAGAGCCAGACGCGCCGCTGCCCTTCACTTGCGCCACGGCGTCTTTGGCCACGAGCTTCTTGATGGCCAACTTCACGCGGGCATTGTTCTTCTCCACGTCGTATCCTCCGGCAGCAAGCGACTTTTTGAGCGCAGGAAGAGACACGCCGTTCCTCTCCTTGCTGCTGGCCAGAGCCTTGAGGATGAGCTCGGACACGCTGGGGCCGACCTTCTTGGCCTTTGGAGCGGCGCGCTTCTTCTTGGGGCTTTTAGGCGCTGAAGTAGCCGCAGCTGGTGGTTGAGCAGGAGCAGTTTCCGCCATCTCAAGACGTCGCTTTTATCGCCTCGCCTCTTTGAAACCGAAATCAGCGCTCTCACGAATTCGAACCGAGCGTCCTCCAGGCCCGAGGTTATTATAGAAGCGGCGTACTGAATGCGGACGTCGCTGAGATCATCCAGCACTCAGCTCTAGTGAGGGAGTTGCCACCATACTCACTGTGTTTATCACGCCTGCCTTTGGGCTCGATTACTCCCGTAACGTTCATACTTACATGCATCTAGTTAATACATCATCACGAAGATCACTTCTTTAATGTACGTTACTTATGCAATATACGACAATGCTCACGATATAAATCATAATTCTAAACAAGTGAACAACCAACATTTGGGAGACATTGTTCGGTCAGGGCAAGATATGATGATTGTCGGTTTTCAAAAGTGTTACTGATGAACACTATTTAAAACGCACTCGAATTTTTTGCAAGACAAGATGCTTCAACAGACTACTCATATTTAATTCCAACAAAATATTTTCTATTTAAGTTTTGCCTCGCGCGCTCGCGATTCCTCCTCTCGCGCTATGGTGAGGACTGCGCGCCATGTCTGGTGAGAATAGAGGGGAGTGTGGAGTTCTGGTGAGAATAGAGGGGAGTGTGGAGTTCCGGTGAGAATAGAGGGGAGCGTGGAGTTCTGGTGAGAATAGAGGGGAGTGTGGAGTTCTGGTGAGAATAGAGGGGAGTGTGGAATTCCGGTGAGAATAGAGGGGAGTGTGGAGTTCCGGTGAGAATAGAGGGGAGTGTGGAGTTCCGGTGAGTATAGAGGGGAGTGTGGAGTTCCGGTGGGAATAGAGGGAAGTGTGGAGTTCCGGTGGGAATAGAGGGGAGTGTGGAGTTCTGGTGGAAATAGAGGGGAGTGTGGAGTTCCGGTGGGAATAGAGGGGAGTGTGGAGTTCTGGTGGGAATAGAGGGGAGTGTGGAGTTTCGGTGAGAATAGAGGGGAGTGTGGAGTTCCGGTTGGAATAGAGGGGAGTGTGGAGTTCTGGTGAGAATAGAGGGGAGTGTGGAGTTCCGATGAGAATAGAGGGGAGTGTGGAGTTCCGGTGAGAATAGAGGGGAGTGTGGAGTTCTGGTGAGAATAGAGGGGAGTGTGGAGTTCCGATGAGAATAGAGGGGAGTGCGGAGTTCCGGTGGGAATAGAGGGGAGCGTGGAGTTCTGGTGAGAATAGAGGGGAGTGTGGAGTTCCGGTGGGAATAGAGGGGAGTGTGGAGTTCCGGTGGGAATAGAGGGGAGTGTGGAGTTCCGGTGAGAATAGAGGGGAGTGTGGAAGTTCCGGTGGGAATAGAGGGGAGTGTGGAGTTCCGGTGAGAATAGAGGGGAGTGTGGAGTTCCGGTGGAATAGAGGGGAAGTGTGGAGTTCCGGTGAGAATAGAGGGGAGTGTGGAGTTCCGTGAGAATAGAGGGGAGTGTGGAGTTCTGGTGAGAATAGAGGGGGTGTGGAGTTCTGGTGGGAATAGATGGGAGTGGGTGGGAGTTCCTGATGAGAATAAGAGGGACGTGTGCGAGTTTCAGGGGGAATAGAGGGGAGCTTAGCAGTTACTGGTGAGAATAGAGCGGGGAGGTGTGGAGTTCCTGGTAGGAATAGAGGGGAGGTGTGGAGTTCTGGTGAGCAATAGAGGGGAGTGTGGAGTTCCGGTGGAGAATAGAGGGGAGCTTGTGAAGTTCTGGTGAGAATAGAGGGGAGTTGTGGAGTTACTGGTGAGAATAGAGCGGGAGTGTTGGAAGTTCGGTGAGAATAGAGGGGAGTGTGGATTTACGGTGAGAATAGATTGGGAGTGGGATTCTGGAGGAATAGATGGGAGTTTTGAAGAAGTTCTGGTGAGAATTATAGGGGAGTGTGGGAGTTCTGTGAGAATAGAGGGGAAGTGTGGAGTTTATGTGAGAATAGATGGGAGGTGGAGTTCCGGTGGGAATAGAGGGGAGGGTGGAGTTCCGGTGAGAATAGAGGGGAGTGTGGAGTTCTGGTGAGAATAGAGGGGAGTGTTGGAGTTCTGGTGAGAATAGAGGGGAGTGTGGAGTTCCAGTGGGAATAGAGAGGCGTGTGAGTTCCGTGGGAATAGAGGGGAAGTGTGGAGTTTTCAGGTGAGAACTAGAGGGGAGTGTTGAGTCTGGCTGAGAATCGAGGGGAGTGTAGAATCCGGTGAGAATAGAGGGGAGCGTGGAGTTCTGGTGAGAATAGAGGGCAGTGTGGAGTTCTGGTGAGAAATAGAGGGGAGTGTGGAGAGTCCGGTGAGAATAGAGGGGAGTGTGGAGTTCTGGTGAGACATAGAGGGGAGTGTGGAGTTCTGGTGTGGGAAATAGAGGGGAGTGTAGAATTCCGGTGAGAATAGAAGGGAGCGTGGAGTTCTTGGTGAGAATAGGGGGAGTGGGTATGTGGCGTGGGGTGAGAATAGAGGGGAGGGTGGATAGTTCCGGTGTGAGAATAGAGGGGAGCGTGGAGTCTGGTGAGAATAGAGGGGAGTGTGGAGTTCTGGTGAGAATAGAGGGGAGTGTGGAATTCCGGTGAGAATAGAGGGGAATGTGGAGTTCCGGTGAGGAATAGAGGGGAGTGTGGAGTTCCGGTGAGTATAGAGGGGAGTGTGGAGTTCGGTGGAATAGAGGGAAGTGTGGAGTTCGGTGGGAATAGAGGGAGTGTGGAGTCTGGTGGAATAGAGGGGAGTGTGGAGTTCCGGTCGGGAATAGAGGGGAGTGTGGAGTTTCGGTGAGAATAGAGGGAAGTGGTGGGAGTTCCGGTTGGAATAGAGGGGAGTGTGGAGTTCTGGTGAGAATAGAGGGGAGTGTGGAGTTCCAATGAGAATAGAGGGGAGTGTGGAGTTCGGTGAGAATAGAGGGGAGTGTGGAGTTCTGGTGAGAATAGAGGGGAGTGTGGAGTTCCGATGAGAATAGAGGGGAGTGCGGAGTTCCGGTGGGGAATAGAAGGGAGCGTGGAGTTCTGGTGAGAATAGAGGGGAGTGTGGAGTTCCGGTGGGAATAGAGGGGAGTGTGGAGTTCCGGTGGGAATAGAGGGGAGTGTGGAGTTCCGGTGAGAATAGAGGGGAGTGTGGAGTTCCGGTGGGAATAGAGGGGAGTGTGGAGTTCCGGTGGGAATAGAGGGGAGTGTGGAGTTCCGGTGAGAATAGAGGGGAGTGTGGAGTTCCGGTGGGAATAGAGGGGAGTGTGGAGTTCCGGTGAGAATAGAGGGGAGTGTGGAGTTCTGGTGGGAATAGAGGGGAGTGTGGAGTTCGGTGGGAATAGAGGGGAGTGTGGAGTTCCGGTGAGAATAGAGGGGAGTGTGGAGTTCCGGTGGGAATAGAGGGGAGTGTGGAGTTCCGGTGAGAATAGAGGGAGTGTGGAGTTCGGTGGGAATAGAGGGGAGTGTGGAGTTCCGGTGGGAAAAGGGGATTGTGGAGTTCCGATGGGAATAGAGGGGAGTGTGGAGTTCCGGTGGGAATAGAGGGGAGTGTGGAGTTCCGGTGGGAATAGAGGGGAGTGTGGAGTTCTGTGGAGAATAGAGGGGAGTGTGGAGTTTCTGGTGGGAATAGAGGGGAGTGTGGAGTTCCGGTGAGAATAGAGGGGAGCGTGGAGTTCCAGTGGGAATAGAGGGGAGTGTGGAGTTCCGGTGAGAATAGAGGGGAGCGTGGAGTTCTGGTGGGAATAGAGGAGAGTGTGGGAGAGTTCCGGTGGAGAATAGAGGGGAGGGTGGAGTTCTGGTGGGAATAGAGGGGAGTGTGGACGTTTCTGGTGAGAATAGAGGGGAGTGTGGAGTTCTGGGTGGGAATAGAGGGGAGTGTGGAGTTCTGGTGAGAATAGAGGGGAGTGTGGAGTTCCGGTGAGAATAGAGGGGAGCGTGGAGTTCCAGTGAGAATAGAGGGAGCGTGGAGTTGCGATGTGAATATAAATCACCGCTGCAGGCTACGCACCTCAATGTATCTATGGAGCGCCACCCTCAGGGCTCCTTGCAGGCGGTAGCTCTGCGCTCCAGCCTGAACATCGCCATCCTGGCCTTGTGCACCTCCCTCAGCTCAAATCCCCTGGACTCCTCCTCCCTGCTGCTGCTGCTCCTCCTCCACGCCCTGCAAGATGCTCCACACGTACTCCAGGGCTTCGGCTTTAGTCTGAGCGGAGGGGGTGGTGGGGTGAGGGGGGCAAAGTTTGTGCGGTGACCAGCGGTGGCTAGGAGATGTTAACTCCCTCGCCTGGTACGTAGGAAGTCGCGGGTTCGATCTCGACCCTGACACCTCATCGGATTCCTCTAGTACAGTATACAGTAAGGAAAAAAGTATTTGATCCCCTGCTGATTTTGTACGTTTGCCCACTGACAAAGAAGTGATCAGTCTATAATTTGAACGGTAGGTTTATTTGAACAGTGAGAGACAGAATAACAACAACAAAATCCAAAAAAACGCATGTCAAAATGTTATCAAGTGAATTGCATTTTAATGAGGGAAATACGTATTTGACCCCCTCTCAATCATAAAGATTTCTGGCTCCCAGGTGTCTTTTATACAGGTAACGAGCTGAGATTAGGAGCACACTCTTAAAGGGAGTGCTCCTAATCTCAGCTTGTTACCTGTATAAAAGACACCTGTTCACAGAAACAATCAATTAGATTCCAAACTCTCCACCATGGCCAAGACCAAAGAGCTCTCCAAGGATGTCAGGGACAAGATTGTAGACCTACACAAGACTGGAATGGGCTACAAGGCCATTGCCAAGCAGCTTGGTGAGAACGTGACAACAATTGGTGTGATTATTCGCAAATGGAAGAAACACAAAGAACTGTCATACTCCCTCGGCCTGGGGCTCCATGCAAGATGTCACCTCGTGGAGTTGCAATGATCATGAGAACGGTGAGGAATCAGCCCAGAACTACACGGGAGGATCTTGTCAATGATCTCAAGGCAGCTGGGACCATAGTCACCAAGAAAACAGTTGGTAACACACTACGCTGTGAAGGACTGAAATCCTGTAGCGCCCGCAAGGTCCCCCTGCTCAAGAAAGCACATATACATGCCCGTCTGAAGTTTGCCAATGAACATCTGAATGATTCAGAGGACAACTGGGTGAAAGTGTTGTGGTCAGATGAGACCAAAATGGAGCTCTTTGGCATCAACTCAACTCGCCCTGTTTGGAGGAGGAGGAATGCTGCCTATGACCCCAAGAACACCATCCCCACCGTCAAACATGGAGGTGGAAACATTATGCTTTGGGGGTGTTTTTCTGATAAGGGGACAGGACAACTTCACCGCATCAAAGGGACGATGGACGGGGCCATGTACCGTCAAATCTTGGGTGAGAACCTCCTTCCCTCAGCCAGCGCATTGAAAATGGGTCGTGGATGGGTATTCTAGCATGACAATGACCCAAAACACACAGCCAAGGCAACAAGGAGTGGCTCAAGAAGAAGCACATTAAGGGTCCTGGAGTGGGCCTAGCCAGTCTCCAGACCTTAATCCCATAGAAAATCTATGGAGGGAGCTGAAGGTTCGAGTTGCCAAACGTCAGCCTCGAAACCTTAATGACTTGGAGAAGATCTGCAAAGAGGAGTGGGGACAAAATCCCTCCTGAGATGTGTGCAAACCTGGTGGCCAACTACAAGAAACGTCTGACCTCTGTGATTGCCAACAAGGGTTTTTGCCACCAAGTACTGTCATGTTTTGCAGAGGGGTCAATACTTATTTTCCTCATTAAAAATGCAAATCAATTTATAAAAAATTACATGCGTTTTTCTGGATTTGTTGTTGTTATTCTGTCTCTCTCACTGTTCAAATAAACCTACCATTAAAATTATACACTGATCATTTATTTGTCAGTGGGCAAACGTACAAAATCAGCAGGAGATCAAATACTTTTTTCCTCACTGTATGTATGTTGAATTTCTTTGTAACCGTACGTAGCCAACCTCGCTAATGGGAGGGTGCGGCGGAAGGACAACAAACTAAAGACAACAACAGCAGCAGCAGCTGTAACGAGAGGAGTGCCGTGCGCTGTGCACAGAGACCTTGCGCTTGCTGGAAGCTGCCCTCAGCGTGCGACTCTCCCACGGTGGCCCAGCGTGAAGCAGCCCCCTTGCCTCCTCCTGCGTGAGCACACGCACACACGTGAACACACGCACACACTGTGATCACACGTGAACACACGTGAACCACGCACGCACGCAGCCGAAACGTCGTGAGAATTATTTTATTTTATTATGTTTTATTTTTATGATTTTATTACTTCCCTTCTATGTGACTTTACCGAAAGAACCAAGAAGATGAAACCCAGCAGTCACGAAAGCTTTAAATCGAAATTTAACCGCCTCTACGGGAGGGTTTCCACATAACTTTGAGATCCTTCAACAAGCTCCGTGATAAGAAGGCTCAGCTAATCGAGTCTCTTGTGGTGCCACAACGACGGGGCCGGCTCTGCCGAACCAGGGAGCCGCCCGGCTTCCCCCACCGCACTGCCCCCCATCACCCGCCCCACATAAGCACACACCCGCACGCATTTCCCCCCCCCCATAGAGCTGGAAGGGAAGGTCACCTGATCGACCGGTTTTTATCCGAGAGACCCTTATCGGGATTAATTCTCACGGTTTCCGGCGATCAGGGAATTGGATGACCCCCCCGTGCTACGTGGCACCGCGGCGCCGCGGCCGGCCTTAATATTGTGTGGTCGCGGCGTGGGGCATTCGGCCACCGCGGTTGAGGCGCATTTCCCCCCACACACACTCCACGGGTCGACGGGCAAGCAGGGGAGGCACGGGACAGCATGAATAGCGGGGTCACAGGGGCTGTTGCGCATAGTCATGGGGGGTTGGGATAATTGCGCTGGAGCGCGCAGGCCCCATTGTTAGGAAGGGTAAGGGAGTAATTAGGATGTACGCCGCCAACGTCGCTCACTGATTAGCATATCAACAGCGCCCGGGGAACCGCCGTGCACGGGCTTGGGGTGCACGAGCCCATTGTTCAGCGCAGCATCCCCTTTGAGGTAGGGAGGATAAATAGAGGAGCGGAGAGGGGAAATCGCGCTTCTCTCCAGGCCAGCGGACCAGCAGGAGTTTCCAGCCAGCGACCCGGACGTCCGTGCGACGCATCGAGGGTACCTGTTAGCGCAGAGAGCAGCGAACCTCCGCGGGCACCAAACAGTGAGTGGGGAGGTAAAGTAGGGTATCGTAAGCCGATAAATAGGGAATAGGTACAGGTTTAGTGGAATAGGCCAGCCTCGTCGACTCACTGATTCAACATCAATTCGCAGGTGGCCTATAATAAATCATTAATAGCGAAGCGTGGTCTCGCGTGATCTTGTCGTGCAGTGTGAGCGTGTGGGTGCGCTGTGTGCACAGTGGTTCGCCACGTGAGTGAGCGCTGCGCGGAGCTGAGCGCGCGGGTTGCGCGTGGGTACGCAGTGATTCTGTAGTGCTGCGGCTCGCCTCAGGGGAGCGCTGCGCAGAGCGGTGCGAGAGTGGGTGTCGCGTGTGTTCACTCCGTGTGTGATACAGGTGCGCGAGTATAACGTGAGTTGAGTTGGAGTGCGCGGAGCGGCGTGTGTGTGGGCGTGCGTGCGTTCGCTCCGGTGGGTTGCAGGCGCGCG
This sequence comes from Lethenteron reissneri, assembly GCF_015708825.2. Classification (NCBI taxonomy): domain Eukaryota; kingdom Metazoa; phylum Chordata; class Hyperoartia; order Petromyzontiformes; family Petromyzontidae; genus Lethenteron; species Lethenteron reissneri. Next base: position 3,864,077 of record NC_083844.1, on the reverse strand, counting down.
ATTAGGAAAGGGAAGTATCGTAGTAGAGAGGGGAAGAATACTAATCGGTAATTAACCATGCCCATTACGCGGACCCGCGGTGGAGGGGAATCCGCGGGCGACGGCTCCCCCGCCATAGGTGAGGAACTTAGCAGCGGTTCGCTTAGCAGCGGGGGGGCGATTGATGATGCTAGCCGGCCGTTAGCATTATCGAGGGAGGGATCTCGGGGGCTAGCGACCCCCACATATTGGTGTCAGAAGCGGGACGATCCCCCGCACCCCCAAGGGAAAGAGGCCCCCCAACCCAGGTTAAAATCAAATGCACATTTACGGGCAAAGGAATTCCATCATGGAAATCGTTTGCCCGCAGCATCAGGGGGGCTAAAAAGGTTAATGGGTGGTCGGATGAGGAGGCGTTGCAGCAGTTAGAGATACATTTAGATGGACGGGCAGCTGACTTTGTGGAAGCTTTGCCCGCAAGCACACAAACTCAGTGGGAAAAATTAATGTGCGAACTCGAACGGCGCTTCGGCGCCTATGACGAGGAGGAGGCGCAGGCGGCCTTAGAGGCACGCCGCCGCCAGCCCGGCGAGGATCTGCGAGATTACGCCGAGGACGTACGCATGTTGACCCAGCTTGCGTACCCGGAGCACGAGGCGAAAGTAATTGAGAGCCTCGCCACCGGGAAGGTCCAGCGATATTTGGCACGCACCCCGTGGTGGCAGCCAAATATAGACGGTGCACGCCTCTCCTTTACCACACTTGTCGAGCGCGCGCGTAAATGCGAGAAGCTCTCTGGTGAGCGCGCGCAGCCTCGAGGGAGGGGACGAGAGTGCGCCGTAGCGAGCCTACTCTCGGACGAGGAGGAGGAGCTCGCCATCGCAGTAAGAGGACGGGCAAGGGAGCCCCAGAGACCCAGCGAAACAACTCCGGGGTGGGTAGTGGGTACAGGCAGGTATGGGAGATATGATAAACCAAGTAGGTGATAGGGTAACCCGTAGGTGAGAATGTGACCAAACTGCAATCCGCCGTTGAGACCATCGATCCGAAAGGGGGACCTACGCGCCACGGTAGGAGGGTTAT